>NC_029789.2:62208934-62296513 GCF_000816755.2 Arachis ipaensis | reverse complement strand
TAGAGGGGGGGGGGGTTAGGATTAATAGAAAGATAATAGTAAGAAAGAAGAAAGAAGAAGGAAGAAAGAATAAATAAGGAATAATGATAGATGGTGGAGGAAGAAGGGAGAAGAGAGAAGATGGAGTCCAAGAAAAGAAGAAGGGGAGATGAAAGAAAAGAAGAAAAATTTAATAACTTAACAAATAAAAAGAAAGAAAAGTTACAAAAAAAATCGAATCAATAAGTACCAAAGAAAAGGTAAGAAAAGAAACAGATACGTAAAAAGTATAACCACAACCTCAAAATAAACCTGTCATGGAATAATAGTAATCCGAACACCTATAAACTCCTTATTAAACTGTTAACTGTAAATATAAACCGAGAGTATATGTAAACCTATGTAATAAAAGTAAGGATAAAATTGAACGTGTGGTTCACAAACACTTATTCGAAAATACCGTAAAACTTAGGATAAAAGAAAATGAGAAAATGAACGTACGGAGAAAAAGTGTGGTGAACACGAGGTGTACATAAACCCTAATAGTAAGTGTTAACAGTAGTAATGTTTACGAGAAAATAAACCGTATAAACAATGAACTACGAACTCAATATGAAGAGTACGGATAATGAACGTACGAAAATGGGAGAACGTATATAATTATACTTAACGGAGAACGAGAATTAACGACAGAATGGATGTACAACATCGATGGTACATAAATTCGATAATAAAAAGGAAACCGTAAGTAATAGTGAACCTTAAAAGAGGAAGGCCAATAAACTGATAGATATAAATTGAAGGAGGGAGAAAGGAAGGAGGAATCCGTACCCATGGTTCTTTCCTTTTCTCTTCCGGTGACTGTTCTGTGGCCGATTCTCTCCTTGGTTCTCTCGAAGCTGATTCCACGGTGGTAGATGGTCGCAGTTCGGTGGTTGTTTCGCCCACTTCTCCTAGTAATTTCAACTACTTAGTCTTTTTCGGAAAGGGCGTGCCCTAAGGTGTGCCAAGTGATTGGTAATAATGCTTGTCTACAAGGGGTAGGATCGACTCTCCTTGATATTATTACTCGTAGATGAATAAAAAAGTTGTGTGAAACAACGAAAACACCTCGGGGTTTAGCTCTTCTCTGTCACCCCTAAAACTCCTCCGTCGGTGCCCACCGGTTGAATAGTACCCAGCAACTTAAGATGAGGTTGAAGATGAGCGGATGAGACGTCTAACAGATACAAGCAGTCGTCGTTAAGGGCTAGAGGCTCTCACGGTATATCTCTTATGACCTGGAGGGCGGGTCGAGTCTTCCCGACCTACGTATAGTTCTTCGGAGAGAATTCGTGGTCTACATAGTCAAGCTTACCCTATCACAGGAACCTCAATAGCGGGTTGGACCATCGTGGACCTAGATACCCGTCGTAGCCAGTTTTGGGTTCTCTTAGAACTATTTGGGGGAAACATCCCAAATAGAACACGGATTAAATCCTCTAAAATAGTGAAAAATGGGTGTAAATAAGTTACTTTATCGTACCAAAGTACTAACAAAGGCTTAAATACGAATTCACACTTTTGCAAGAAAGATCCAGGAATTAATCGATTTAAATTAAGTGGAAACTAAGGTGATCTACGGAACTAAACAAACAATTCACTAAAGTCCAACTTTCCCGATTCTTACCTAGTTTCCTCACTTTTTCTTTCGTACGTTTCACCTCTTTAGTACTTTTCGGTTTCTAAACCTTTTTTTTGGGTACCTGCGCGCGCGCGTGATACGCGGATGCGCGCTTAACGCTTTACGAGTTCCCCACACGTGCGCGTGACATGCGCATGTGCGGTCACCGGCGTGCACTAAAAATTTATCTTTTATACGGGTCGTTAAAGACTCTCGACACCCCGGGTTAAAGTTGGTTGAAACCGCGGGTTTTACGTATATTCCTGGTTCCTAACTTCCCTTTTTCCCCCTAAGTCAGTAAAAATGAGTAAGTGTGTGTAATCCTAATCAAATCTCAATCAAAATCTCTCTCTTTGAGAGTGAAGAGAGATCCTAATCCTTAATCCTAATCCAAATCAAGAATCTAGATCCAATTAAAGTACGAAACTAAATGAAAAGGAAATAGTTAAGAACAAGGAGAAGAAGAGAAGAGAGATCAAAACGAAAATTAAGAACATTAGGAAATGAAAATACAACTACGTAAAAACAAGAAGATAAAAGGAAATTACGTTAAATACTAAGTACAATGAAATAACAAGTAAACTAAACAACAACAAGTTAAGGAACGTAAACTCATCACATCTAAATGAAAGGAACGTTAAAATGATATGAAAAGAAAATACGGAAGGTTCACAAACTATTTTACGAACCTTCCTAAAATCTCATCTTAAAATACGAGAACCGAACCTTTCCATTGAATCCTTGAGAACTCAATGATTACAGGTTCACTAACTGTTAACCCTCGGTAATTGAGATCTAGAGTGATTAACTTACCCACCTCTTGATCCTGAATACCTGAACCTAACTGTATCGAGTAAACTGAAAGGAAATAATCAATCTCCTACTGAATTATCCCAACTAGGAACGGTTAAGAGTACAACACCAATCACTAATCCTATCTCTAGGAACTGGTGGTTTGGAACGTGGAAATCAGGCGGCGTACTGGTGCAATTGTGCGTTGCATGCGACGCGTACGCGTATGGCACGTGTACGCGTGGTTTGTGCAAGTTTGATAGTGATGCGTAGGCGTCAGGCACACGCACGCGTGCCTTGGATTGTGCGAGTTGCGCGAAGGCATCCTCGCGCACGCACAACTCTCGGGCTGTAACGCATGAGGGCCCAACATTGCATATGACGCGTGCGTGTTAGGCACGCGCACGCGTGAGCGGCAATTTTGTGAAGATGACGCGTACGCGTTAGGGACGCGTACGCGTGATGGTGTTTGTGCTACTAGCACAGTTCCAGCCCCAAACTAGCACAACTCTCGGGTCATACAATCATTTATGCCGATTTCAGGGTCACGCGTACGCGTGAGGGACGTGTACGCGTGGTCTGGCGAAAACGCAAGCGACGCGTATGCGAGAGGTACGCATACATGTGGTCTCGCTTGTGAGCAAGGCACGTGTCCAGCACCACCCCAGCCCAACTCTCTGTTCAAGGCTTTGTATTCTCGTACTCACATATGACGCGTACGCGTCGTGGACGCTCGCGCGTCGAGTGCTCCCTTTTTTTAATGCAGTATGCAAAAATGAAAAATGCAGATGATTATGCAGAAATTAAGAATGGACACTTGTGAAAAACAAAACAAAAGAAAACGAAGACTGAAAAGGAACGTTCATACCATGGTGGGTTGTTTCCCACCTAGCACTTTGCTTTTACGTCCTTAAGTTGGACGGTCCGCAAGCTCAGTCTGCTTCTATTGGTGGATCCTCCAAGAGGAAGATCTCCAGCTCCTTGTTATGCTTCATCTTCTCACCATGATACAGCTTTAAGCGCTATCCATTGACCTTGATGAATTTAGAACTTGAAGGATGACTCAGGTGAAAGACTCTGTATAGCTCTGCCTTCTCTACTCTATAGGGGCCTTCCCATCTTGATCTTAGCTTGCCTGGCATGAGTTTCAACCTTGAGTTGTAAAGGAGAACTAGCTCCCCAGGTCTGAATTCACTTCTCTTGATATGCTTGTCATGCACCGCCTTCACCTTCTCTTTGTATAGCCTGGAGTTGTCATATACTTCTAGTCGAAGGGTCTCCAATTCTGCTAGTTACAGCTTCCTTTCAGCACCAGCCTTATCAAAACCTATGTTCCATTCCCTTACAGCCCCGAAAGCCTTATGTTCCACCTCCACTGGGAGGTGACAAGCCTTTCTGTAGACTAGGCGAAAGGGACTTATTCCTATGGGTGTCTTGTACGCTGTCCGATAAGCCCAAAGCGCGTCTACAAGCCTGGTGCTCTAGTCCTTCCTATGAGGCTTGACTATCTTCTCCAGTATATGCTTGATCTCTCTGTTAGACACCTCTGCTTGCCCATTAGTTTGGGGATGGTAAGCTGTTGCTACCTTGTGCACAATGCCATGTTTCTTCAATAGACCTGTCAATTTCCTGTTACAAAAATGGGTGCCTTGATCACTCACGATTGCTCGTGGTGATCTAAAGCGACAGATAATATGGCTTCTAACAAAAGAGACAATAGTGTTAGCATCATCAGTACGGGCAGGAATTGCTTCCACCCATTTAGGAACACAATCTACAGCTAACAATATATATATAAGAAACCACTAGAGTTTGGGAATGGACCCATCAAGTCAATGCCCCCAAACATAAAAAATTTCACAGAATAGCATAAGCTTGTTGGGGCATTAGGCACGCGTCCGTGTCGTCCATGCGTGCGCATCGCTTGCCAGTTTCTCAAAACATCATTTTTTTTCACTTTCCTTCCACTTTTGCATGTTTCCTTTCCGTCCTCAAAGCCATTCCTGCCTATAAAGCCTGAAAATACTTAACACACAGATCATGACATCAAATGGTAATAAAGGATAATTAAAATTTGTAGTTTTAAGGCCTATGAAACATGTTTTCACCTATATCACAGAATAAGAAAGGAATTGTAAAACCATGCAAATTATATGAATAAGTGAGCAAAGAATTGATAAAAACCACTCAAATTAGCACAAGATAAACCATAAAATAGTGGTTTATCAGGCATCTCATCCCTCTTGGATATATTTTGCAAACCTTTGGCATGTGGAACAAGATTTACAGAAGGCAGTAGCATCTTTAAAAAGAGTGGGCCACCAGAATCCACAGTCTAAAATTTTTCTAGCTGTTCTTTGATGGCCAAAATGTCCACCACTTTCAGAGGAGTGGCAGGCCTCTAAAATTGACCAAAATTCTGATTGAGGTACACACCTTCTAATTATTTGGTCAGCACCATACCTCCATAAATATGGGTCATCCCATATATAATATTTGGACTCGCTTTTCAGCTTGTTTTTTTTATGCTTAGTAAAATTAGGAAGGAAGGTACGACTAACTAGATAATTATCTATAGGTGCATACCAGGGAACTACTTCAGATATTGCATGCAAGCTATCAAATGGAAAAGCATCATTGATAGGAGTGGAGTCACTCTTAATGTGCTCTAGGTGACTCAAGTGGTCCGCCACCAAATTCTGGGAACCATTCCTATCCTTGATTTCTATATCAAATTCTTGCAGCAGTAATATCCAATGTATTAACCTTGGTTTGGACTCTCTTTTAGCTAATAAATATTTTAGAGCCGCGTGGTCTGAGTACACTACCACCTTAGTACTAAGTAAATAGGCTCGGAATTTATCCAGAGCAAAAACAATAGCCAAAAGCTCTTTCTCAGTGGTAGTATAATTAGACTGAGCAACATCTAAGGTCTTAGAAGCATAAGCAATTACGAAAGGATCCTTACCTGCGCGCTGAGCCAGCGCCGCTTCTACTGCATGGTTGGAGGCGTCACATATAATCTCAAATGGCTAGCTCCAGTCTGGTCCTCTCACAATCGGAGCTTGAGTCAAGGCGATCTTCAGCTTATCAAACTCAGTTATGCAATCCTCACTCAGCTCGAACTCAATATCCTTCTGCAGCAATCCGGATAAAGGTAATGCTACCTTACTGAAGTCCTTGATAAATCTTCGGTAAAAACCTGTATGACCAAGGAACGAACAGACTTTCCTCACGGAAGAGGGGTAAGGTAAACTAGAAATGACATCTACCTTTGTTGGATCCATAGAAATACCCGTATTAGAAACAACATGTCCTAGAACAATACCTTGTTGAACCATAAAATGACATTTTTCAAATTTTAATACAAGGTTTGAACTAACACACCTGTCTAATATTCTACCTAAGCTATCCAAGCAAAGGTTGAAAGAATCACCATACACACTAAAGTCATCCATGAAAATTTCCATACAGCTCTCAATAAGATCTGAGAAAATACTCATCATGCACCTTTGAAAAGTAGCCAGTGCATTACATAAGCCAAAAAGCATCCTCTTGTATGTATACGTTCCAAAGGGACATGTAAAAATAGTTTTCTCCTGATCCTTAGGAGCTATATGAATTTAAAAATAGCCTGTGTAACCATCTAAAAAGCAGTAGTGTGATTTACCTGACAGGCGATCAAGCATCTGATCGATAAAGGGCAGGGGATAGTGATCCTTACGAGTAGCCTGGTTAAGGCTCCTGTAATCAATGTATACCCTCCAGGAGTTCTGCACTCTGGTTGTCAGGAGCTCTCCATGCTCATTCTTCACTGTTGTGACTCCAGACTTCTTGGGCACCACTTGTACCGGGCTAACCCATTCACTATTCGAGATTGGATAGATGATATCAGCTTCAACTTCCTTCTTGACAACTTCCAGGATGGTGGGATTCAGTCTCCTTTGAGGCTGACAGACAGGCCTTGCTACCTCTTCTAAAAATATCCAGTGCTCACAAACTTGAGGGCTGATGCCTACTATATTCGCCAAGCTCCACCCAATTGCTTTCTTGTGTCTTCGCAGCACACTAAGCAGCTGCTCCTTCTGTTTGGAAGTGAGTTCCCTTGCAATAATAACTGGGAGTTTCTGATTATCCTCAAGGTAAGCGTACTTGAGGTGTGGTGGAAGGGGTTTCAGCTCCATTTTCTGCTCATGGCTAGGCACTGGATCATCTGGAGCTAGTGGTGGTGGCAAGGTGTCTTCATCTTGTTCAGAGGGCTTCCCCACACTTGGACCTTGCTCCATGTGCATCTCCTCTACTTCCTCTTGGTGAACTACAGCCACAGTCTCATCAATGATGTCACACTGGAAGATGAAATGATCTTCTGGAGGGTGCTTCATGGCTTTATCCAAGTTGAAACTTACTGATCTACCATCTATATCAAAAGAGTAAGTTCCTGAGAAGGCATCCAATTTGAACTTTGAAGTCTTCAGAAATGGCCTTCCCAGCAGGATGGATGATGGTCTTCCTGAGTCATTAGGGGGCATCTCCAAAATATAGAAGTCAATAGGAAATGTGAGCCCCTTAATGCTCACCAGCACGTCCTCAGCAATTCCCACCATCGAGATGATGCTTTTATCTGCCAAAACAAAATGTGCTGCTGACCTTTTTAAGGGAGGGAGCCTCAAAGCATCATATACAGATAATGGCATAATGCTAACACATGCGCATAAATCACACATACAGTCAACAAATTGTACACCCCCAATGGTACACATAACCATACATGGCCCCGGATCCCCACATTTTTCTGGTATGGCACCCATTAAAGCAGATATAGAACTACCTAAGGGAATAGTTTCTAAATCTTGTATTATATCCTTATGCATGCATAAATCCTTTAGAAACTTTGTATATTTAGGTACCTGGTGAATGCATCAAAAAGGGGAATGGTTACCTCAACCTTTTTGAAGATCTCCACCATCTTGGGGTCGAGTTCCATCTGCTTTCTGGACTTCCTAGCAAGGTGTGGAAAGGGGATAGGGATGACGTCTCTTGTAGCTTCTGCTTCCTTTGGTGCGCTATTCTCTGGTTGAGCTACTTCTTCATCAACCTTGTCTTGTATTTCATCCTCCTCTTCAATATCCTCTTCCTCAACAATATCTTCAACTTGCATTACTTCCTTTGAGCTTGGCTCCTCATGACTCCTCTCTTGCAGTGTGGTTCCGGATCTCAAAGTGATGGCATTGATTCCACTCTTGGGGTTGGGTAAAGGTTGAAAAGGAATTGCACTGGAGTTTGAAGGTTAATTCTTGGGGGTAGATAATGATTCCATCCGGGAGACGAGAGCTTGTAAAGTAGCATTCAGACCATTTATGGTAGAGGTAAGTGTATTCTGAATGTCTTGCTGTCCTTACGCAAGAGAGCGAAGCATCTCATCATTAGAAGAAGAAGGGGGGTAAGTGATTTGAGGGGTCTACTGTTGGTTGTTCTGAGGCGCTTGGGATTGCCTTTGGTGAGGTACTCTGTAAGGCTGGTTTTGGTTTTGCTGTTGGTAGGAAGGTTCTGCTGTCTGTTGTTGTTGTTGTTCCACCTCTGATTTCTACTATTGTCTCTGCCTCCTCTGTTGTAGTTGTCCCTCCACCCCTGGTTGGAATTATCTCTCCATCCCTGGTTGGAGTTGTCTTGCCAACCTTGATTGTAGTTCCCACCTTAGTTATAATTGACACCTTGTTGATAGTATCCTTGATTCAGGCGGTCATAGAAATTATGGGTAGGTGCCAAGGTGTTGTCTTCTTGTTGGAGCTGAGGGCACTCATCAGTGTAATGAGTATAGCAGGCACATATTCTGCACATTCTCTAAGGAACCAGCTGTTGACATTGTTATTGTGGGGGAGGCTGAGGTTGTTGTCGATTCAGCTGCAGCTGCTTCAGTATGTTAGTCATCTCTCCCAGAGTCTGTGTTAGAGCAGCAGTCTCACTACTAGAGAAAACCTCCGCAATAGCTTTGGAATAGTTATTCCTATGTCTGGCATTCCGGGTAGACTCTGCTAGATCGGTGATCAGTTACCAAGCTTCTATTGCCATCTTGTACTTCTTCAGAGAACCATTACTTGCAGCATCTAATGTAGTCTTATCCCGAGGCTTCATGCCTTGTGTGAAGTAGCTGATCAACACCATCTGATCAATCTTGTGGTGGGGACATGAATCTATAAGGTTTCTGAAGCGCTCCCAATATTCATAAAGGGTCTCTGACTCGCCTTGGATAATGCAGGAAATCTCTTTCCTCAGTCTATATGTAACTTCAGCTGGAAAGTATTTTTCCAGGAACTCCCTTCTGAGCAGATCCCAATTGGTAACGACCTCTTCAGGTTGAGTGTAGAACCACTTCCTTGCCTTTCCCTCAAGAGAAAACGTGAAGGCATATAGCCAAATAGAAGTTTCATCTACACTATGATGCCTAGTAGTTGAGCAGGTTGTCTAAAAATCCCTGAGGTGCTTGATAGGCTCTTGAGCAGGTAAGCCATAAAACTTGGGCAGTAAGTTGATTAGCGCAGTCTTCAGTTCAAAATCTGCAGCCAGATTTGGATGACGCACTTGATACGGTTGCAGTGTAAAGTCTGGAGCTCCTGCTTCCTAGAGAGTAATTCTCCTGGGCTCCGCCATGTTACCTGCACGTAAATCCATAGAATCAGTAGAAAAGGAGCTTGTTTCTCCCTCGGATGGTGCTTTAGATTCACCCTCAGATAAGACTGGTGAATTGGTAGTAACCACTTCACCACCCTCAGAGGCTAACCGACGCCGAGCTTGCCTAATACGTGAAATAGTTCTTTCAATTTAAGGATCAAATGCGGCTAAGCTCGGATCAGGTAGCGAACGCGTCATTCAATGAAAGAAACATACAGCTCATGGTAATAAAATAAAATAAAATATGCAAATATAAAAAATTAAAAATATTTACACCAATCAATAATTTAGCACACTATTGCAACTCCCCAGCAACGGCGCCAAAAATTGACGTGGCAGAAATTTGCCAATTAAGAAATTATAATGAGAACAGTGTTGCAAGTACAGTTCTTAACTGACTAAAAATCCGCTTATCAATTTTGAAAGGGTTGTCACAAAATTAGAATAAAAATACTGGGAGTAGAAATCTCAGGTCATCTCCCAACGAGTTAACAAAGGAGTGCTATTTTATTGATCAGGAATTTTCTGGGAAATTTTAATAGTTGAAGAACAGAAAAATAAATGATTGTAAATTAAAGCAATGAAAATTAACGAGAGAATTTATATAATTAAAATAAAAGTCTTGACCGGGAGAAGATTAACTAGAAGTTCTATCCTTGTTGAATTTTTCCAAGTATAATGGTGATAGGTTGTTGTTTCTACTTAGTTATCCCTTACCGAATAAAGGAAAGTCAAGTAACTAACTAACCAACTCTGAATCCCAAGTCCTAATCCTCTCCTAAGGAAGGATTAGAGTCGGAGACTTGAAAGCTAGCCAACAACTTCTAAATTCCAATTAACATTTGAGTATTTCAACTCAAGGGTCTCCTTTTAACTAACTCCCAAGTCAAGTTAGGAGTAGACTCCAATGACATGGATACAACATTCACAGGCATATAAAGGGAATAAAAAGAAGACATGATAAATTGGAGAAAATAATAACTGAAGATTAATTAAAGTTAAAAATAGTTCTTTGCATTAATAAATTCCAAAATCATAAACATACGTATCTAAATAGGGTTAATGGGCGATCAAAAAGAGTAAAAGAATAAGGAAACAAACTAGAATGATGAAAACTTCAACGGAGGTAGTGACTCTTCTCAATATCCAATCAAAAGCAATAAAATCCTAAAACTATGAATGTGAAAGAAAAACTAGAGGAGGAAGTATTTCTCTCTAAGATTCCAATCTAAAACTCAAAAACTATGCGAATGAGAATGTCTATTGAGTCTTTGCTTGTCCTCTAGCTCTAGTCTGTGTTCCTGGGCCAAAAATTGGGTCCAAACTCAGCCCAAAATCGCCCCCAGCGTCTTCTGAGATTTCTGCATGTGGCGCATGTCACACGTACGCGTCAGTCACGCATACGAGTCGCTGGTCATCTTCGCGTGTCATGCGTACGTGTCAGGCACGCGCACGCATCGCCATGAAAGTCTCCAAATCACGCGCACGCATGAGCCATGCTTGTGCGTTGCTCCTCGCTGGTTGTCTCTTTTATTTCATGTGGTCCTTCCATTTTTGAAAGCTTCCTTTCCATCCTCTAAGCCATTCTTGTCCTATAAAGCCTGAAAACACTTAACACACAGATCACAGCATCAAATGATATGAAAGGGAATCAAAATACACAATTTAAAGGCTTAGGAAGCAAGTTTTCAACCATAGAACAAAATTAGGAAGGGATTGTAAAATCATGCAAATTTTATGAATAAGTGTGCAAGGACTTGATAAAAACCATTCAAATTAGCACAAGATAAACCATAAAATAGTGGTTTATCAATTTGCCATAGTTGCCTGGCGTTTAGGGACGCGTACGCGTGCATCACACACACGCGTCGCAGGATTAGCGTGGGTCCATTTTAGCAACTCGTGGCCAGTGATTTCTGAAGCATTTTAGGCCCAATCCAACTCATTTCTAATGCTATTGAACCCAAGGATTAAGGGGGGAAGGAACCAAGTAGTCATAACTGAGTTTTCATCATGTTTTAGGGTAGAATTCTAGAGAGAAAAGCTCTCT
Organism: Arachis ipaensis; assembly: GCF_000816755.2. Classification (NCBI taxonomy): domain Eukaryota; kingdom Viridiplantae; phylum Streptophyta; class Magnoliopsida; order Fabales; family Fabaceae; genus Arachis; species Arachis ipaensis. The sequence continues at coordinate 62,285,360 of NC_029789.2, read as the reverse complement.
CCTCTCTCTAGATTTAGGATAGAAATTAGGGTAAAGTTAGGTTAATCTCTCTCAAATTTATCTTTCAATTATTGTTTTGATTTCAATTCTCTTTATATTTTAGTGTTCTATTGTCTTAATCTTCTTAGTTTCTCTTGTTAATTTCTTATTTTGCTCTCTTTTGTGTTGATGAACCATTGTTGGATCTTGATTTCCTTTTAACGCAATTTTATGTTCCCATGTTTCTTTTATGTTGATCTTGATTGTTATTGTTGATTTCTTGCTTATGTTAGTTATGGGTTTCATTAATTATTGCATTTTGTGATGTTTACTTTTCTTGCAGACTAGGTATTTGATGAAATGTTTTCACTAGTTTTTGAGTAGTTTTCTTGACTCTTGGCCTAGGCTAAGGGAATTGAGTGACCTTGAGTTATTGGGTCTCATTCGATTGGTGATTTGAGAACCCATGGTGATCAATTTGATACCCATTAACACTAACCCACTACTAATCTAATTAGTAGATAGGTTAGGACTTATGGATTGATGTTGATCAAGCCATTTGACGTACTTCAAGCCTAGGAGTAGACATTAAACATACTTAAGGCTTTTGGAAGTAGACTTAATGAGCTTGGTTCCTCATAATTATCAATATTTGGTTTGTAGACAAGGATACTGATCTCAATTACCTATGTCTAGCCAAGAGAGTTCTTTTCCTTTCTTTTGTTAGTTAATTGTTCAATTACTTTTCTTGCCAAAACTACAAATCAAACCCCCCTTGCATCTTCATAGCCAATAATTGATCACTTCATTACAATTCCTTGTGAGACGACCCGGAGTTTAAATACTTCGGTTAATTCTTATTTGGGATTTGTACTTGTGACAACTCAAATTTTTTATGTGAAAATTGTTTGTTGGTTTGGAACTATGCTTACAACGAAGTTCTTATTTCTATAAGAGAAATTATAGACCGACACGGCAATTTTCTCACTCATCAAAATGGCACCGTTGCCGGGGAATTGTAATGGTGTTATATTATTGGCTATTGTGAATATCTAAATATGTTTGCCTTTTGTTTGTTTGTTAGTTTTTGTTAGGCTTAGAACTTGTTGCTTATTTTTGTAGCTTTTATTTTTATTTGCTATTATGAATTCTCATCCTCACTTTGGCTATGAGTTTGGCTTAAATTATGTTGCAGAAAATGGGAACTACAATGGTAACATGCATCAAGGATGGAACAATCAAAGATGGGAGGAGCCTCAAGGGATTGATCAACCTTCTTGGCAACCACAACCTCCGGTTTCTTATAGGTATAATTCCAATCCTAATGCATATCAATCTAATGGATGTGGTGACCCTTATTGTGATTGTCAACAACCACCACCATATGCATATGAACCACCTCCTCAATATAATTTTGAACCATCATACTCACAAGCTCCCTACCACCAACCACCTCCATATGACCCTAATCCTTATTCACCACACCAACCACCTTATGAGCTATATAAACCATACATGCAACCACCACCATTCCAACACAATTACTCTCAAGAACCACCTCAATATACACCACCTCCATACCCTTATCAAGATGAACCAACTTCCAATTATGAATCCTCCCTCCCAAACAATGAACCCTCTCTTCCCCCACCACCTCCAATGAATGATTCTCTCTAAGGATATATGAGCTCTTACCTCCAAAGGCAAGAAGAGACGCAAAAGAAGTTCAAAGAGATAGAAGCCAAGATTGCTATCGTGGTGGAAGCCGTTAGCAACTTGTACTCATCCTACCTAAGCTTGTTCGATCAAGGCACTTCCATTGTTAAATGTGGAGAAGCAACCAAGGAGCTTAGTGAGGGAGTGAGTTTAGAACTTCAAGGTGAAGAAGAGGGGTTGAAGCAAGAATTGTCACAAGGGGAGGAAGTTAAGACAATTGAGCCGGAAGGAGTGGTTGAAGACCTAGGAGATGTTAGAAGCCCATGGGAGCGTATAGTTATAGAGCCCTCTTTCAAGAAGCTCAATATTGATGTTAAGGAGGGTGTAAAACCTCCAACACATACCACGGTTGAAGATCTTGAAGAGGTTGATTAAGAGATGGATTCAATCATTAAGGAGTTCCTATCTACAATTGAATCCTCTCCAATTGGGCTTGACATAGAGGGTAAGGAAGAAGATACCTCACCTCCCATACCCTTGGTAAGCAATAAAGAAGAGATTGAATTGGAAGGAAGCAACCAAGAGGAAGAGGTTGAGCAAGAAGCAAGCTCTATCGTCGAAGATGCGTCCACACCAACCAATGTGTCTTTTCCTCCCTCATTGTGTTATGAAATTGATGACAAGGAGGACCGTGCACAACCTCCAACACATGGTTTGAGCAATGAAGGGTGTATAGAAGAATTTGGTGAGCAAGGAATTGAAATTGAAGAAGCTTGCAAAGAGGCGGAAGATGCAAAGGAAAAGCACAAGGGAATGGATCTCACATTGGCTAAGTGTGGGGAGGTCCCCCTCCCTAAGTCACCATCCTACACAACATTCAGGTGGGTAAGATTCTTATCCATAAGCTTTACCTTCTCACTTGAATATGGTTTGATTGAAAATGATGGTCAACTTAGAGCTCTTTGTGGAGTTAAGAGTAAGAGAGAGTTGTGTAGTGGTTAGAAGCATCACTCTAAGTTCATGATGGTTGCATGCTCAAAGTTAAATAGCAATGATTGGTGTAGAACCAAATTGCATAGGTGTAGGAGAATGTTTGGATGCTTAATTGAGAATTCACAAGCCTTGTCACCTGAACTTAACTATGGTAGTCAACAAGAAGATGGGTGCAAGAACAAGATTTGGGACCCCGGAATTCATTTCAACAACTAATACTCTTGGGGCCTTGCCATTTACCTACGCTTACTTGAAGGCTTTATGCGCCTAATTTGGGATCCCCTGGACATTGGAGATGCAAATATTGGTGGAGATTCCAGGATGAATTCAAGCATAAGCCACCATAGCAAGGATTCCACCAAATGTCCAACTTAAGGACTTAAAATAAAAGTGCTAGGTGGGAGACACCCCACCATGGTAAACTTTTTCCATTCTTTTGTAGATATAATAAATGAATGAATTGAGTTTCCATTGTAGGTAGTTTTTCTTATTTTCTATACTCTTATACATTTTGCTTTTATTGATAGGTTGTTTGTTAAATTCATATTTTGATTAGAGTAGTTGTTGTTAAGTTATATTTTGCTTGAGGTGTAAGTTTTGTTTGTTTTTTATTTGAAAATTTTTCAAAAACTAAAAAGATTTGTTGTTAAATTTTAATTTTGATTGTTTTAGAATGCTTGTAGATAGAAGAGTGCCATGTTTCTGTAAAAAAAAGAAATTCAATCCACACTTAAGCACACATGATGCTTACGCGTGGATTGCACTTTCGCAACTCCTGGTACATTTACCCGAGAGTTGCGCGAACATTGCGCGAGCACTGTGCGAAAAGCACAACCCACGCGTAAGCACGCATGACGCTTACGCGTGGATTTTCCCTGCTGCATCCATGCATAAGCACGCATGACGCTTATGCGTGGATTGCACCCTGTTTTTCTTCTATCTCCTTTCTTTCTTTTTCTTTTTTCTCTCCTACTTCTTTCTTTCTACCTTTCTTTTTCTCTCTTCTTCCTTTCTTACTTTCTTCTTTTCCCTCTCTTAATTTTTTTTAAATAATAATAATAATAATAATATATAAATAAAAAATATTAAAAAAATTTTTTCTTCTTTTTTCTCTTCTTCCATTTTCTTTTATTGCATTTGCTTATTTTCATTCATTGAATTTTAATTTTGTTTTCATAGCTTGTTCTTATTTTATTTTCTAAGTTTCTTATTTTAATAATGGTGTTGAATTCTCTTACTCAATTGTTGAGAATTTCTTGCATTGTTTGGGTGCTTCGTGACTTGTTTAGCATTAATGGTCATATTTGTTCCACACACAAGATTAGTGCTTTAGTCTTCCTAATTCATTATTCTTTGTTTTTGTACCTCATTATCATTGAGTTAGGATGCGGCCAAATACTTTCATGCTTATCACTAATCTTGCTTGAGACAATTGTTGATTAAGCTTGATGCAACATGCTCTTCATGTTATGCACACGTCGCAGGATCAGCGTGGGTCCATTTTAGCAACTCGTGGCCAGCGATTTCTGAAGCATTTTGGGCCCAATCCTACTCATTTCTGATGCTATTGAACCCAAGGATTGAGGGGGAAAGGAACCAAGTAGTCATAATTGAGTTTTCATCATGTTTTAGGGTAGAATTCTAGAGAGAGAAGTTCTCTCCTCTCTCTAGATTTAGGATAGAAATTAGGGTAAAGTTAGGTTAATCTCTCTCAAATTTATCAATATTTGGTTTGTAGACAAGGATAGTGATCTCAATTACCTATGTCTAGCCAAGAGAGTTCTTTTCCTTTCTTTTGTTAGTTAATTGTTCAATTACTTTTCTTGCCATTTATTTTCTTGCCAAAACTACAAATCAAACCCCCATTGCATCTTCATAGCCAATAATTGATCACTTCATTTCAATTCCTTATGAGACGACCCGGAGTTTAAATACTTCGGTTAATTCTTATTTGTGGTTTGTACTTGTGAAAATTAAATTTTTGATGTGAGAATTGTTTGTTGGTTTGGAGCTATGCTTACAACAAAGTTCTTATTTCTTTAAGAGAAATTCTAGACCGACACGACAATTTTCTCACTCATCAAGCATCACAACACCAAACTTAAATCTTGCTTGTTCCCAAGCAAGCAGTAAAACATGAGAAAAATGAATGAAAACAGAGAGATATATAGGTCCTTATTGGAAAGCAATCAATTTTGGTTCATGGGGTTTCATGTAGGATATATTTGAAGCTCAACTCTTATTGGTCTCCAGGTTTGAGATGTCCCTTTAAGTGCTAACCAAGGTGCTGCTATGGAACCTTGTTATTCATTGATCCTTGGTGTTTGATTTTTTTCTTTTACTTTTCTTAGAAACTTATTCTTTATTTGCAGCTTAGTGTTCTGTGTTGAGGCAGCTTTTTAGGTAAGTTTTCAGTTAACACTCCCGACCCAGATGGCTCAAGGTGTTGGATGATGAAGCACCCCTCAGACCTACTAACACAAGCCTCTCCTCAACACATACATACCACAGACACTTGGCTCACAATTCATGCTAAAGACATTGATGCCCAGCACCTCTTTGGGTCACTAAATGCCTTGTAACTAGGTTGCTCTTGATAGTGGACTTTTGGTTGATAATCCTGGGTTAGTTAACCCAAGTTACCAAGTGTTAAAACACTCCTTAGAAACTAATCATCCAAGCAGATCCTAGTACAAAAACACCACAGGCATGTGTCTTAAGGTTCAAGCTATTGGTGCCCAACTTAATCTTTGTTTCTTTTCTTTTTGTTGCCAACATTGGTGCTGGCCGTTGGTGGCCCAACTTTGCCACCAACATTGGCTTTTCTTTCCTTCTTTCTTGTTCTTTCTTTCTTCCAAGGATATTTATTCACTAAGGTTTCACATACAGCAACTAAGTTTATGCTTAAAAGGGACATTCTACCTTTCATCTTTATTAGTAAACTTGCTAAATAATCAAACATGTACCACCACTTAACCTTATTGTTTTTTCTACCAACTTGGACTATTACTCTTTTATTCAATCAAAAGGCGACAAAGCATACATTTAAGCAAGATGAAAATGAAACAAGCACTTAGACTAGCACACTTTAATGAAAATTAACGAAACAAACAAACAGAATTCAAATGACTGAAAGATTGAAGGAACATTGATTACACCAAAATAAGCACACTTTCAATTGCCATCTTAAGAACAGTTAGGGAGCAGTACGACCTCTTGATAGCTTCTTGTTTCTTCCTTGTCACCACATCCTTTAGCTATTGTGTCTTTCTTTTTCCATCAAGGGAGATTATGCATATTCTATCTAAGGGTTTTACTGCTTTTCCTACAAGAGTAGTGAAAGTTGCTTGCTTTTTAAGCACTTTTATGGTTAGCATTCGTGTGTACTTGTAAGCCTCTAAACTTACTCTGGTGTGTAAACACCAAACTTAGTTCTTTGCTTACTTCCTTGTGCAATGAGTTGTATGTAGAGTGTCATCATGTGCCATTAATCTTTTTGAAAACATATATTAGACTAGATTCGAGAGTCAAATTTCTTCTGTGATTGCTTAGAATTGGTGATATCTTATGATAATTGAAGGATTACAGTGTGTTCATGTGAACTTCATGGTGGAACACCAAACTTAGTATCACACATCCATCCTTGAATTATTGACTTATGAGATTATCACTTTTGGTGTGAAACACCAAACTTGATTCCTTGCAATGCATAGAAGGTTACTTGACCCTTTATTAAACCAAGAAAAGAATCACAGAGAAGGTTTACCTCTGGTTGGGTTGCCTCCCAACAAGCGCTCTTTTAACGTCACTAGCTTGATGGTTATTTCATTAGTTGAGCTTGTACTTCATCTTGGGGCTTTTCCCCATATTTTCCAGATAGTGTTTGAGCCGTTGTCCATTCACAGTAAAGGTTCACTGTGAGCTTTCTTTCATGATCTCTATGTGTCCATAAGGTGAGACCTTGGTGATAAGAAAGGGTCCTGACCACCTTGACTTTAGCTTTCTAGGAAACAGCTTTAGCCTGGAGTTGTAAAGGGGCACTCTCTGTCATTCTTCAAAGTTCCTTGGTGCCAAATTGAGGTCATGCTTTTTCTTTTCCCTTTCCTTATAAATTTTGGCATTTTCATAGGCTTGGGATCTGAACTCTTCCAATTCTTGTAGTTGCAGGATCTTTCTTTCACCAGCAGCATTTTTGTCAAGGTTCAGTAGTTTGAGAGCCCAGAATGCTTTGTGTTCAAGCTTCACTGGTAGATGACACACCTTTCCATACACCAGTTGATATGGAGACATCCCAATTGGTGTCTTCAAGGCCATCCTATATGCTCAAAGAGCATCATCCAACTTCTTTGACCAGTCTTTTCTTGAAGCTCCCACAGTTTTTTTGAAAATTCTTTTGAGCTCTCTGTTGGATATCTTTGTTTGCCTGCTTGTTTGGGGGTGATAAGGTATGGACACCTTATGCTTGACTCCATATCTCAGAAGGAGAGTCTCTAATGGTTTGTTACAAAAATGGCTTCTTCCATCACTGATAAGAGCTCTGGGAACTCCAAACCGGCTGAAGATGTTCCTTCTGAGAAAATTCATCACTATTTTATTATCATTTGTTGGGGTTGCAATGGCCTCCACCCACTTTGATACATAGTCCACAACCACCAAAATATATTTGTTTGAGTATGAGGGTAGAAATGGTCCCATGAAATCAATCTCCCATACGTCAAACAATTCAAGTTCTAGGATGAAGTATTGTGGCATCTCATTTCTTTTGGGCAAGTTTCCAGCTCTCTGGCATTCATCACAATTCTTCACTAGTTCTCTTACATCTTTGAAGATAGCGGGCCAAAAGAATTCACACTGTAATACTTTGGCTGCAGTTCTTTCTCCTCTAAAATGCCCTCCATAACAAGAACCATGACAATTCCATAAGACTTCCCATCTTTCTTCCTCTGGGATGCATCTTCTAAGTATTCCATCTGAATATTTTTTGAATAAGTATGGTTCATCCCAGATGAAATACTTGGCATCATTGATAAGCTTTCTCTTTTGCTGTTTGTTGATCTCTAAAGGGAACTCCCTAGTGGCCTTGAAATTTGTAATGTCCGCAAACCAGTGTGCCTTTTGAACCAACATCAATTGCTCATCTGAAAAGCATTCATTCACACACGGGTCGTGTATGTTGCCTTCTTCAAAAGGGATTCTTGACAAATGGTCTGCTACCTTGTTCTCTACTCCCTTCTGATCTTTAATCTCAATGTTGAACTCCTGAAGCAATAATATCCACCTTATCAATCTTGGTTTCGACTCTTGCTTGGCAAGTAGATACTTCAGCGCTACATGATCAGTAAAAACAATCACTTTAGAGCCAATGAGGTATGATCTAAATTTATCAAATGTAAACACTATGGCCAGTAACTCTTTTTCATTGGTGGTGTAGTTCTTTTGAGCTTCATTGAGGACCTTGCTGGCATAGTATATAACATGCACTAATTTGTCTTTCCTCTGTCCTAACACTACCCCAATAGCAAAATCCGATGCATCACACATCAGTTCAAAAGGTAAATCCCAGTTAGGTGGGGCAATGACAGGTGCTGAGTATTGTCTTCCTTTAAGATCTTCAAAGGCAAGCATGCATTTTTGATCAAATACAAAAGGTGCATGAGAGACAAGTAGATTACTCAGAGGTTTGGTAATTTTTGAAAAGTCTCTAATAAAACTTCTATAGAATCCAGCATGTCCGAGGAAGCTCCTAATTGCCTTGACATTGTTGGGTGGAGGCAATTTCTGAATTACCTCCACCTTAACTTTGTCCACCTCTATACCTCTATTAGAGATCTTGTGGCCAAGGACTATCCCTTTGGTTACCATAAAATGACATTTCTCCTAGTTTAAAACTAGGTTAGTCTCTTGACATCTCTTTAGCACCAAGGCAAGATGGTGTAAGCAATTAGGGAAGGAGTCACTGATAAACCCTATTTTTAGGGTTTATCATGTATTTAATGAATTTCTCAATCATATCTGAAAAAATGGACAACATGCATATTTGGAAAGTGGCAGGTGCATTGCACAATCCAAAGGGCATGCGTCTATAAACAAAGACCCCATATGGGCAAGTGAAAGATATTTTCTCCTGGTCCTTCGGGTCAACTACAATCTGGTTGTATCCTGAGTAGCCATCCAAGAAGCAGTAGTATGCATGTCCTGCAAGCCTCTCCAGCATTTGATCCATGAAGGGGAGTAGAAAGTGGTCCTTTCTTGCAGCCACAATGAGCTTTCTGTAGTCAATACACATTCTCCATCCCGATACAGTTCTTGTAGAGATGAGTTCATTCCTCTCGTTAGGCACTATAGTGATGCCTCTTTTCTTGGGGACTACTTGGACAGGGCTCACCCATGGGCTGTCCAAAATTGGGTAAATTGATGCCAGGGCATCTTAGGCTAGTTTCACTAGCCTTTCTCTTTGTTTTTTAATAGGTTTTATACACTTTCTTGAGTTATAAGTAAGCAATTAGGGTAGAAATTCATGCATGCCTAGAATTATCCAACTATGATTAATTTGATGCAATTTCATGAGAATTATGCTATAATTACTTATATGCTAAGAATGACAAGAATTCTCATGACTTTAGCAAGGCTTTGATGCATGTGTTGGTTGATGATAGGTGAAAGAACGCATGAAGGAAGGTTGAAGAAGGAGCATGGAGAAGATAAAGGAGAAGCAACGTTGGGCCAAGTTGGACCACCAACGTTGCCCCTAACGTTAGAAGAGAAGCAGAGCAAGTCTCTGCACAAGTGGCTGATGCTCACGTTGGAAGGAGTGTTGGACACCCAACGTTACCCCCAATGTGGTGATGAAAAATTCAATTCTGGAGCTAAATGAATTTTGAGCGATGCGTATGCGTCTATGACACGTACGCGTGAAAAAGTAAAATTTTGATATCCATGCGCAAGCGTGCGTCATGCGCATGCGTGGAATGGCAAAATTGACCATCCACGCGTACTCATGGGTCACGCGTACGCGTCACAAAGCAAACGTTGGAGGTCCAACGTTGCCTCAAACGCCGCCTCCAACGTCCGCGATGTCAAGCCCAGAAATTGGAGTTGAGAATTTTGAATCGACGCGCACGCGTCAGTGACGCGTACGCGTGGATCGAAAAAAGGCAATGCACGCGTAAGCGTGTGTACGCGTACACGTGAATAAGCAAAATCTCAGATTTCATGCTTAAGCGTGAAGCACGCGTACGCGTGGGTTAGCAGAACGTTGGCCGTCCAACGTTGAGCCAAACACCAATGACAGCAAGATTTCTGGTTATTTTGGTTTTGTTCTAAATGGCATTTGAGTCAACGTTGGCCATCAAACGTTGACTCCAACGTGAAGCATCAGAACTCACAATTCAAACAGATCTCTTCTCAACAGCAACCGAAATCAATTGGAGCCATTTTTAACCCAATTCCATCAAGGCAAAAAGCCCAATTTAGAGATTGAAGATCAATGAAAGAAAGTGTATAAATAGTTTAGAATTTAAGTTAAACGAGGACTTTTTTCCATTTTTTACTACTGCACCTTTCAGTTTAGAATTTTTTGTTCAATTTAAATTTCAGAATGTATCTTCCAGTTGTAATTTTCATTTTGAGAGCTATGAACAACTAAACCCCTTTGATTTGGTTAGGGAGCTCTGTGTAATTCAATGGATCAATAATAGTTTTCATTCATCTTCTTCTTTCTTTTCTCTTGATTTTATTAGAAAGCTTTCGGTCTTCATCCATTTGGATAGTTATCTTGGGAAAGAAGCTATTCATAATTGGATCTCCTCGGAATCTTGGAAGAGGAATGAGGAGATCATGCTAGAATTGCTTTTTCACATTGGATTAGTGAAAGAGCGAAACTCTCGCGATCTAGAATTTTCACAAATAAATTTCCGTTGTAAGTATAGCTTCTAGACCGACAAGAATTCCTTTCTTACAAAAATTTTGGTTGTCACAAGTATAAAACCCCTAAATAAATTGATAATCGAAGTATTTAAACCTCGGGTCGTCTTCTCAAGGAATTGCAAGGAGGTGTTCTTATTATTGGTTATGCAAAGGTATATTTTGGGGTTTTTAAAAGGTTTGAACAAGGAAATAAATTGCTAAGAAAAATAAATTAATAATTAATAAAACTCTTGGCAAGGTATGAGAATTGGAATTCCTATCATAATTATTCTTATCAGCTGTGATGAGAATTGAGTTTTAATCCCACTTAGTTAAGTCAAGTGGACTAATTAGTTTAATCCTCAAGTCCTAGTCAATCCCTTTGGAAAGACTAGCTTTAGAGTGATCCAGATCAATCAGTAATCTGCCAATTTCAACCACTGCTGAGTTGATAACTCAAGTGTTACCAAATACTTAACCAAAGCCAAAAGGAAGAAAATATCTAAATTAAATTAAAAGCATCCATAACATAAATAAAGCAAAGCAAAATCGAATCTGAAATACCTCAAATTATATTAAATAAAAATCAATCTAAACATAAAGAGTTCATAAACCAAATTGAGAAAATAAATAAAAGGAACATTAAACCTAGAATTTGAGAAGAAGAAATCCTAAATCCTTAAAGAGGAATCCTAATCCTAAATCCTAAGAGAGAGGAGAGAACCACTCTCTCTAAAAACTACATCTAAATTATGAAAAGTGAATAATGGAAGACATGTTGTTGAATGGATGCATTCCCCCACTTTATAGCCTCTAATATGTGTTTTCTGGGCCAAAAAATGGGTCAAAAACAGCCCAGAAATTGCCGACGCGGAAGCGTCGTCCACGCGTTTGCGCGGATTGGGTTTTCGCCAGGTCACGCGTCCGCGTGATCCACGCATTCGCGTCGCCTGAATTCGGGGCAGCTATGGCAAATTATATACCATTGCGAAGCCCCAGACGTTAGCTTTCTAACGCAACTTGAACTGCATCATTTAGACTTCTGTAGCTCGAGTTATGACCGTTTGAGTGCAAAGAGGTCAGGCTGGACAGCATAGCAGTTCCTTCAGCTTCTTGTATTCCTTCCACTTTTCCATGCTTCCTTTCCATCCTCTGAGCCATTCCTGCCCTGTAATCTCTGAAATCACTTAACACACATATCACGGCATTGAATGGTAATAAGAGAGGATTAAAGTTAGTAATTTAAAGGCCTAGGAAACATGTTTTCAGTCATAGCACAAAATCAGGAAGGAAAATGTAAAACATGTGATTAGTATGAATAAGTGGGTAAAGAGTTGATAAAAACCACTCAATTGAGCACAAGATAAACCATGAAATAGTGGTTTATCAATTAGATTGGGGTTTGGATGGATATAGTGACATGTAATCCTACCAACACTTTGATCTATGAATTTGTGTGGTATAATCAGTGACCAAACTTCATCTCTTCCCATGAGCACTTAAATCAAGGAATTGGGCAATTGTTCATGCTTAGAGAGATTGGTGAGCCAAAGAATTGGGATCCAATCACTTAAGATTGCCAAGGAGATCAATGAATGCATTGATTGTGGAAGAGATGAAAATAAATTTGATCCGGAGAATTATACATCTCCTGAACCCAATGAATTTCCCATTCTCTTATCTACCCATTCTATTTACTTTCTGCTCTTTAATTTCATGCTAATTCTCCCTTCCCATTTAATTTCTTGCAATTTAAGGTTCTAGACTTTAATTCCATGCAATTTAATTTTCTGTTTCTTTAATTTCTTGCAATTCAAGTTTCCCGCCAATTTTACTTTCTGCAATCCCAATTAAATTCTGATTTAGCTCAACCAGAAAAATTCTCCAATTAACATTGATTGATCTACCAATCCCTGTGGGATTCGACCTCACTCTACAGTGAGTTTTACTTGACGACAATCCGGTGCACTTGCCAGAAGGAAATTATTGATAAATTGCTCTAACCAAGCTAACTATACTCTATTTTAGTAGACTCTACATTTGCTATTTCTTGTACTTGTTTATTATATGATAGGTAGAAGAGAGGCCTCAACCTCATATGATAGTGAACTGGAAAGAACCTTCCTGAGATTAAGGAAGGAAGCAATAGGAAAAAGGGCTGTTGGTGCAGAAGAAGAGGAGGAAGATTTGGATATAACTATGGAGGATGATATGAAAAACCATCATGAAGGAGAGGTGAACAATCATGCCAAAAGAGGTGTAGCCAACCCTGCTGGACAAGAGAGGAGAGTCTTGGGATCATACATCAATCCAAATCCAGGAAATTGTGGTAGTAGCATTCAAAAGCCAACTATCCATGCTAACAATTTTGAATTGAAGTCTTAACTCATAACTCTTGTCTAGAACAACTGTTCTTTTGGGGGTAGTGCACAAGAGGATCCTAATGAGCATCTCACTAAATTCCAAAGGATATGTGACACAGTTAAATCTAATGATGTTCATCCTGACACCTATAGATTGCTACTGTTTCCATTTTTTTTGAGGGACAAAGCATCAAAATGGCTAGAATCATTTCCGAAGGAAACCTTGACAACATGGGAGGATGTGGTGAATAGATTCTTAACAAGGTTCTACCCTCCACAAAAAGTCAGCAGGCTGAGAACTGAAGTGCAGACATTCAGACAGTAAGATGGTGAGACTATTTATGAAGCCTGGGAGAGATTCAAGGATTTGACAAGAAAATGCCCCCTGACATGTTTAATGAGTGGGTGCAAATTCATATCTTCTATGAAGGGCTGAATCATGAGTCAAAGAAAGCTGTAGACCACTCATCTGGAGGTTTCCTTAATAAGAAGAAGACCATTGAAGAAGCCATTGATGTTATAAAAATAGTGGCTGACAATGAGTATTTCTATGTCTCAGATCGGAGCAACAATAGGGGAGTCTTGGAATTAAACCAAATGGATGCAATCCTGGCCCAGAACAAGATGATCACCAAGCAACTGGCTGAATTGACCAAGCAAATGGAGAAGAATCAGGCCGTAGCTATCCACACTCAACCATCACCTCAAGGAGATTTGGAAACAGAAGAAGGAGTTAACTGGGAGGAAGCTAATTACCTTGGAAATTCATTCAGGCAAGCTAATGATCCATACTCTAAAACCTATATTCCTGGTTGGAAGAACCACCCAAACTTTGGGTGGGAGAACCAACAAAACCAAGGCCAAGACCACAGACCACACAATCCAACCCAGTACAATAACTCCACGCAACAAAGCTCCAACCAAAGACCATATCAGACCACACAAAATACTTATTCACAGCCACCATACCAAAGTCATAACAACCACTCTCAACACCCCAATTCCAACTAATCAGTACCACATGATGAAGATAGAATGGCCAAGATGGAAGCTATGCTTGCAAACCTTGGAATTTGAGGACATAAAGAAATTCAAGGAAGAAGTAAGAGGGAGTATAAAAAGCTGAGGAAAGGTTATTAAGAATCTCGAATCTCAAGTAGGACATCTTTCACAGCATATTTTGAAGTCCACTGATAGTTTCCCAAGTGACACTAAGAAAAATCCAAGAGGGGAAATGAAGAAGGTGAGATGGAAAGAGTGTAAGGCAATTACTCTTGCAAATGAAGAGATCCTGGAAGAAGACACTAGCAAGCTAACTGAGCACAGCCAAAGAAGTTCCCAGAGCAACTTGGAGGAAATGGAACAAGGAACTGGATCTGTGCAAAGAAAGGGATCAACAAGGGAGGAAATGCCGGAGCCTTATTTGCCAAGGGCACCATTTCCTCAGAGGCTAAGAGGAGGTGATAAAGAAATATCGTATTCAAGATTCCTAGATGTTTTCGCACCTCTCAGTGTCAACATTCCCTTTATCAAAACTCTCCAACAGATGCCGACATACATCAAGTGCATGAAAGAGCTGCTGACTAGGAAAGAAACCTTAAAAGGGGGACAAATAGTGACAATGAACAAGGAATGTAGTGCTCTCATCAAGAAGGATGTATTCCTGAAGAAGAAAGATCTAGGGAGCTTTCATATTCCCTGTGTCATAGGTGAAACAAAAATTGACAGAGGATTTTGTGATCTAGGGGCTAGCATAAATGTGATGCCTCTACCTCTTATGAAGAAGTTGCAAATCAATGAGCTGAGATCCACTGATGTAATCATCCAATTGGCAGATAAAACTCAGAAGCAAGCCGAAGGAGTAGTCGAAAATGTATTGGTGAAAGTAGGAAACTACTTCCTCCCTACTGACTTTGTTGTTCTGGACATGGAGAAAGGTTACCTCCATCCCATTATTCTAGGGAGACTATTTTTAGCTACTAGTCGAGCACTCATTGATGTAGAACAAGGAGAGTTGATACTGAGAATACATGATGAGCAGATCACTTTCCAGGCCTTCAAGCCCGTGCATGAATATGAGCAAGAGAGCAAGAAATTAAAGGAAGAATACAGTGAGAGCTCTCTAAAGAAAAACAGCAATAAAACCTCCAGGCAAGCATCTAGAGCTTCCCTTGATGGATAAACAAGAAGCTCAAGAGATGAAGCAACCAATGGAGTTCAAGGAAGAGCCGAAGCCACAAGAATCAGGGAGAGCAGCTAACAAGGATCTTCCTAACACAAGAGTCAATGGAACACTAATGGAAGAAGAGAAAAGATTGTGAAGAAATTGCCAAGGGGATGGAGAAACAAGAAGGTTCCTACAGAAGGTTTTTTCCCTGGAGACAAGGTGATATCAATCCACCATCCACCAATCTCACCCCATCTTCCAACCATTCCATCCCAGTTACCTCAAGTGTTCACAATTAGAAAAGTCCTTTCCCTAGAGCATTTAGAAATCATCAGGGAATCAAGTGGAGAAAGCTTTACAGTGAGAGGAGAGGACCTCAAGCATTACAATCCAGCCTAGTAGTAAACCAACCGTCAAGCTAGTGACGTTAAAGAAGCGCTCCATGGGAGGCATCCCATGATTTAGTTTGTTTGTTTTTAATGTTTCAGTATGAATAATAATTGCTGCTCTAACATGAATTCAAGTTCTCATAGACAATTTTGACAACTATTCATGACATTGTAAAGCATATGATCTAATTCTAAGTTTGGTGTGCCTACAGGCACACTAAGACACCTTTCAAAAATGATGATCATATTGCCATATTGACATGTGTTCATTGGAATATATAGCCATACATTAAGTTGGGTGTTCTATATATTGCAAGAACAAGTCATGAGAGTCAAGGGTCTTTTGAGTTTTGAAACTTATGAAAGTACAACCATGTTTATAAGTTTTAGTTCATGATTAGAAATAGAAAAATAAAGTGTTTCTCTTGATGGTTTAACCGGAAGTGACAATAATCCCGTTGAGATCTCAATGATAAAACTTGGAGGAAGAAACACTTTGAACCATATAGCCAAACACTAATTTTGGTGTCCTCAAAAACTATGTAAAGCACAAAAGGAGTCACGGATGGATGAACAATCATGAAGAACACTAGCCATAATTTTAGTTTTAAATTTGAGCTTTGCTTGCCATGAATTTACCGCCACCTATTCATATTATTTTCTTTGTTTTGACATGATGGATAGGTATGCAGGAGAATAGCATAATGAAAAGGACAAGGCAATTGATGGTGAAGACAACATGAGGACAAAAAGTAAGCCATAAGGTTTGGAAGGATTCTTCTTGGAAATGAAAATCTGCACAACCTTGGAAGAAGCCCTTAGAAGACCGACCCCACATGCCTTATGAAGAGGAAACTTTTGTCCTCATTCATTTTTACATGCAACCCTTCATTCATAAAAACTTGCCCAAGGAATCCTAGCCATCCAGTCTTCATTAAAGCTTACTATAAATAGCCTCAATTAGACCGTGCACATGAACTCAAGATTCACACGTCTTGTACTTCAGAAATTCACTTCTTATATTCTCTAAAATCAAGGCCCACAACCGTGTTCTTTGTGGAACTAATCATCTTTGTTCACTTGCTTCCATAACACTACCTTACCTTCAAACCACCCTTTCACCGAGAGTGCATCATACTAACCATACCTCTTCATGAACCCTCAACCTCTATTTGGGTAATCATCAAGGAAAGTATGGCATCTTCTTCAAGTTCCAAAAAAAGAAGAGGAAAGAAACCCATGGTTGAAGAAGGTGAAAATGAATATGATTGATGAAAGTTCAGATCATGGTATCATCAAATGCAACTTGGGTGGATGAATGACAAAAAGATATATCCAGAAGTCCCTTTCTAGCTACCTGATGACGGGTGCCTAGAAATAAAAGCCAAGATCAGAAAGAGAAAATGGGAAGAGCTTACCTCACTAATTACCAAGATTAATGCAAACATCATAAGGGAGTTTATACTAACACCCTGAGGCTTGATATGACTGAAGCCCCAACTTACAAGAGTTATGTACGGGGAGTAGAAGTGGACTTTAGTCCGAAGACCATCATGAAGGTCTTAGGACTTAGGTCAGCATATTTTGATGAGCCGAGGTACCACGAAAGAGTAAATGGAAACCCAGATTATGATGAAATCTCTAGTGATATATGTGTGGTGAATGCTGACTGGGAGAGGGACAATCAAGGAAGGCACAAGTACTTGAAAAAGGGAGATCTCATCCTTGAAGCAAAAGGGTGGTATGAGCTGATAAAGAGATCAATTATGGGCACAGTAAACACCTCGGAAGTTAACAAGCAAAGGGCTGTCATGCTATACTGCATAATGGTGGGGAGAGAGATAAAGGTCTACGAGATCATTGCAAATGACATTCAAAAGGTTGCAGAGAAAAATTATGCTGAAGCCTGGGTCTATTATCCAAGCACCATTATGAAGTTATGCATGAAGGCCAGAGTGCCACTGGAGGATGCACACCCAACGTGGCTGTATCCATGCATGCCTATGACCCTCGAAAGAATGATGAATTCACAGAGGCACAACAAAGTCGAAGGCTACAAAGAAGGAGAAGGAGAGAAGAACCACGGGAGGAAGAAGAACAACAAGAAGGACAACAAAAAGAACAAGAAGAAGAGCAACAATTCCAACCACAAACCAACATAGACATGGGCAGGATACAAGAAGCAATTGAAAGGCTATCCGAACAGTACCTGAGAGTCCAAGAGAAACAAGAAGAATTCCATTCACAATACATGAAAGCTCAGGAGAGACAAGATGAGCTTCAGTTAAGAATGATGAGCCAGCAGAGAAATTTTGAGTCAAAATCTCTAGTTATGCAAAGAGAACAAGCTTCACAATTTCAAGAATCTTTCAACCAGCTGGCCCAACTTCAAGTTGATAACATGAGAGCTTTCAAGGAGTTCACGACCCTTCAGGATGCAAGATATGGAGTTCAAGCTGACTATAACATAAATAGTCAAATCAAGCTCAACTACATTGCAGAACATCTACATAATATGGACCCAGCATTTCCAATTTATGATGAATACTTTGAGGGAAGGAGCGGCAGAGAAATAGACAAAGCAATACGCCTTGAAAATAGAGTGGAAGAGACAATGAAGAAAGCTGGATTCTGGACAAAGCTAAAAGGAAAAGGCAAGGGAGAAACTAGTAAGCAAGCAAGCGAGAAGAAGAAAAAAGACAAACAAGATAAAAAATGAAAGGTGGACTCGCTCCTTGGTTATTCCATTCAATAAAGAAAGAACATGTCTGTTTTAGTTAATATTAGCTTAAGCTGTTTTGCATTCTATGTGTTTAAGTTTGCAATAAGTGTGCTAGTCTAAGTGTGTGTGCTTTCACTTTTACTTGTTTAAATGCTTGTCTTGTCCCCTAAGTCTTTTCAATTTCAATAAAAGAAATGTTTGAACCAGAAGTGGAATAGTTCCTTTTTAGCAAGAAGAGAAATAACAGTAAGTGGCAGTATGTATGTTTGATTGTGTGGTAGCTCAACTTATAATGAATAAAAGGATAAATTATTCCCCTTTTAGGTGTAAACTAGCATGCTGTCTATGAATCTTAGTAAATAAAAATCCTTGGTTGAAAGAGAAACAAACAAAAAGAAAGAAAAAGCAAAGCCAAAAGTGGCAGCAAAAACAAAAGAAAGCAAAGAATAAGGCTAGACACCAATAGCTTGGACCTTAGGACATATGCCTGTGGTGTCTTTGTACTAGGATCTGCTTGGATGATTAGGTTCTATGGAATGCTTTAACACTTGGTAACTTGGGTTAACTAACCCGGGATTATCAACCGAAAGTCCATTATCAAGAGCAACCTAGTTAAAAGACATTTAGTAACCCAAAGAGGTGCTGGGAATCAATGTCTTAAGAAGAATTGTGAGCCAAGTGTCTGTAGTGGAAAATGTGTTAAGTACAAATAAGCTAAGAAACTGCTACAACATATGACACTGAGCTAAAGTCTACAAGAAAAGAAAATGAAGAAAAGCAACCACCAAGGATGAATGAATAATAAGAGGTCATAGCAGTATGATAATTGATGCTTAAAGGAGACATTCTAGGCCTAAAAATCAATAAGAAGTGAGCTGTTGCATTTTCTGCATAAAACAACATTAACTAATAATAAGGACGTGTTGATATGAACATCACCTTCTATTTCATTCTTTCTTCTTATTAATTCAGTACTTGCTTAGGGACAAGAAAGATTTAAGTTTGGTGTTGTGATGCCAGGGCATCTTAGGCTAGTTTCACTAGCCTTTCTCTTTATTTTTTGATAGGTTTTATGCACTTTCTTGAGTTATAAATAAGCAATTAGGGTAGAAATTCATGCATGCCTAGAATTATCCAACTATGATTAATTTGATGCAGTTTCATGAGAATTATGCTATAATTACTTGTATGCCAAGAATGATGAGAATTCTCATGACTTTAGCAAGGCTTTGATGCATGTGTTGGTTGATGATAAGTGAAAAAACGCATGAAGGAAGGTTGAAGAAGGAGCATGGAGAAGATGAAGGAGAAGCAATGTTGGTGGCCAAGTTGGACCACCAACGTTGCCCCCAACATTGGAAGAGAAGCAGAGCAAGTCTCTGCACAAGTGGCTGATGCTCACGTTGCAAGGAGCGTTGGACATTCAACGTTACCCCCAACGTGGTGATGAAAAAGTAAAATTTTCATATCCACGCGCAAGCGTGCGTCACGCGCATGCGTAGAATGGCAAAATTGACCATCCATGCGTACGCGTGGATCACGCGTACGCGTCACAAAGCGAACATTGGAGGTCCAACGTTGCCCCCAAACGCTGCCTCCATCGTCCGCGATGCCAAGCCCAGAAATTGGAGTTGAGAATTTTGAATCAACGGGTACGCGTGGATGGAAAAAAAAGGCAATGCACACGTAAGCGTGGTGTACGCGTACGCGTGAATAAGCAAAATCTCAAATTTCACGCTTAAGCGTGAAGCACGCGTATGCATGGGTTAGCAGAACGTTGGCCCTCCAACGTTGAGTCAAACGCCAATGACAGCAAGCTTTCTGGTTTTTCTGGTTTTGTTCTAAATGGCGTTTGAGTCAACGTTGGCCATCAAACGTTAACTCCAACGTGAAGCATCAGAACTCACAATTCAAACAAATCTCTTCTCAACAGCAACAGAAATCAATTGGAGCCATTTTCAACCCAATTCTATCAAGGCCAAAAGTCCAATTCAGAGATTGAAGATCAATGGAAGAAAGTGTATAAATAGTTTAGAATTTAAGTTAGACGAGGACCTTTTTCCATTTTTTACTACTGCACCTTTCACTTTAGAATTTTTTGTTCAATTTGAATTTCAAAATGTATCTTCCAATTGTAATTTCTATTTTAAGAGCTATGAACAACTAAACCCCTTTCATTGGGTTAGAGAGCTCTGTGTAATTCAATGGATCAATAGTAGTTTTCATTCATCATCTTCTTTCTTTTCTCTTCATTTTACTAGAAAGCTTTCGGTCTTCATCCAATTGGATAGATATCTTGGGAAAGAAGCTATTCATAATTGGATCTCCTCGGAACCTTGGAAGAGGAATGAGGAGATCATGCTAGAATTGCTTTCTCACATTGGATTATATTGGGGTTTGGATGGATATAGTGACATGTAATCCTACCAACACTTTGATCTATGAATTTGTGTGGTATAATCGGTGACCAAACTTCATCTCTTCCCATGAGCACTTAAATCAAGGAATTGGGCAATTGTTCATGCTTAGAGAGATTGGTGAGCCAAGGAATTGGGATCCAATTACTTAAGATTGCCAAGGAGATCAATGAATGCATTGATTGCGGAAGAGATGAAAATGAATTTGATCTGGAGAATTATACATCTCCTGAACCCAATGAATTCCCCATTCTTTGATCTACCCATTCTATTTACTTTCTGCTCTTTAATTTCATGCTAATTCCCCCTTCCCATTTAATTTCTTGCAATTTAAGCTTTTGCACTTTAATTCCCTGCAATTTAATTTTCTGTTTCTTTAATTTCTTGCAATTTAAGTTTTCCGCCAATTTTACTTTCTGCAATCCCAATTAAATTATGATTTAGCTAAACTAGAAAAATTCTCCAATTAACATTGATCGATCTAGTAATCCCTGTGGGATTCAACCTCACTCTACAGTGAGTTTTACTTGACGACAATCCGGTGCACTTGCCAGAAGGAAATTGTTGAGAGGCAAATTTCCGCGTATCATAAATCACCCCTGCCTGCCATAGCTTTATCACCTCCTTTTGTACCACTTCTTTCCTGACTGGGTTCAGTCTTCTTTAGGGTTGAATGGAGGGCTTGGCATCGTCCTCCAATAGGATTTTATGCATGCATATGGAAGGGCTTGTCCCCTTCAAGTCAGCAAGAGTGCATCTAATAGCATCTTGATGTTTTTGTAGCACCTTGATTAACTCCTTCTCTTGTTCTTAACTTAGTGTATAATTGATGATTACTGGGTAGCTCTCATCACTTCCCAAATATGCATACTTGAAGGTGGGGGTAGTGCTTTTAGTTCAAGTTTGGGAGCTCCATCCTCTTCCCTCTTTTTCTCTGATGTGCTTGGAATGAGTGCTTCAGTTGATTGAATTGCTACAGCTTCATTGTTTGGTGGAGGATCTTCTTCTGACACCTCCTCGAGTTCTTCGTCTTTAAACGTTTCTTGGACCAAAATCTCCACTACGTCCAACCTCATGCATTCTCCCATTGATTCCTGTGGATAACTCATGGCCTTGAATACATTGAATACCATTTTCTCATCATGTAGTCTAAGGACCAGCTCTCCTTTTTAGACGTCAATGATGGCTCCATATCCAACACCACAAAGTCTGCTGGGAAGATGAAGTCTCCCACCTTCACTAACAAGTCCTGTACTACTCCATAGGGAAATTTGAATTAACGGTCTGCTAATTGAAGTGTCGTTCTTGTTGGTTTGGCTTCTTTAATCTTCATTCTCTTCATCATTACTAAGGACATCAAATTTATGCTAGCTCCCAAATCACATAAGGCTTTTTCCACTGTGATTTCTCCTATGATACATAGGATTTGGAAGCTCCCATGGTCTTTCAATTTCTGGGGTAGTTTGTGTTGAATGATAGCACTACATTCCTCGGTCAACACCATAGTTTCATCATTTCTCCAGCTCCTCTTCTTGTACATTAACTCCTTCAAAAACTTAGCATAGAGTGGCATTTGCTCTAGTGCTTCAGCAAAGGGGATATTGACTTGGAGTCTCTTGAAAACTTCCAAGAATCTGGAGAATTGGTTGTCCTTTTCATTATTCTTCAATCGTTGAGGGTAAGGAGCTTTTGGAACATATGGTCTCGGGATTTCTTTTTCTTGGGATGGATTAGAAGCAGATGCTTGTGCTTCTTCTTTATCACTTAAGTGTTCATCCACTTTCTTCCCTTGTGTTTTCCTTGAGGCTTCCTTCAATTCCTTCCCACATCTTAGTGTAATGGCCTTACATTCCTCCCTTAGGTTTGCCATGGTATCATTAGGAGGACTGTGGGTTGGAATTTGCTTAGATAGGTATCCCACTCGTGCCTCAAGCTTCTTGATGGTAGCCCCTTGGTTTTGCATATTAGATATTACCTCCTCCCTGAAAACTCTCATGTCCTTAGATTCCTTGTAAAGTTTTCCAAGTAAGGCCTCAATGTGGGATAATCTATCCTCAGATGGGGATGGTAGGTTGGAATTTGGAGGTTGAGGATGGCTATTTTGTGCTTGATATGAAGGTTGGTAAGAGTTATTGTGTGGAGGGTTGGTATAGTCTTTGGTTGGGATTTTTAGGTCTATAATCTTGGTTCTGGTTCTGGTGGTTTCCCCACCCAAAGTTTGGGTGGTTCTTCTAACCAGGATTATAGGTTTTGGAGTGTGGATCATAGGGTTGTCTTGATAAGTTTCCAACATAACTGGTTTGCTCCCAATCACCCCCTTCCTCTGTATTCACTCCTTCTTGAGCTGGTGGTTGAGTATTGACTACAACAACTTGGTTCCTCTCCATTTGTTTGGTGAGGTCTGCCAATTGCTTGGTGATCAACTTGTTTTGAGCTAGTAATGCATCCATGTGACTCAGCTCCATCACTCTCTTTCTTGGGGTTCTATCAGAGGCATAGAACTATTCATTGTTGGCCACAGTTTCTATGATATCTATGACCTCTTCAATTGTCTTCTTCTTATTGAGATACCCTCTTGAAGAGTGATCTAAGGCCTTCTTTGATTCTTGTGACAATCCTTTATAGAAAATGTGCAGCTGTAACTAATCATTGAACATGTTCGGAGGGCACTTTCTTGTCAACTCCTTGTATCTCTTCCATGCTTCATAGAGAGTTTCCCCATCTTGTTGTCTGTTTGAACTTCAGCCCTCAACCTGTTAACTCTTTGGGGAGGGTAAAATCTTGCTAAAAACTTATTCACCACTTCTTTCCAAGTTGTCAAACTCTTCTTTGGAAAGGACTCTAGCCACTTTGATGCTTTATCCCTGAGAAAAAAGGGAAACAAAAGCAGTTTATAGGTGTCAGGGTAAACACCATTTGCCTTCACTGTGTCACAAATTCTCAAGAATGTGGTTAGATGTTAGTTTGGATCTTCTTGAGCATTTCCTCCGAATGAACAGTTATTCTGAACAAGAGTGATTAGCTGTGGTTTGAGCTCAAAATTATTGGCATGTATGGTGGATTTCAGGATACTGCTTCCACAATTCCTAGGATTGTGATTGATATAAGTGCCTAGTACACTTCTCTCCTACTGTTCATACCCTGGGTCGAGCTACCCGACCTGGGATGACTGGCGACAAAAGCGACGGACCTCTTCAGGTCAGGCTACCCGACCTCTTCTCAAGGAGGTCGGCCAAATCAACAGGAGAGCCCAGTAAAGGGCCCAAATAGAGGAACATGACCCAAATCCAAAGGCCGTCCAAGCCTATAGAGATAAGGGCTGTTCCTTTGAAGATAAGCTGACCTCAACTCAAAGATAAAGATAAGATAAGATAACTAACTTATCTTATCTAGAAAGGTCACTCTACAACCACTATAAATACACTGGAGCACCCAAGTATAACTCATACTCTGATTCTACATAAAAACTTGCTTAATACCCGTGCTAACTTAAGCATTGGAGTCTCTTGCAGGTACCCCCACCCTCCGGTGGCCAAGGATCAGCAGTGCGACAAGTCCAACAAGTCGGATACAACAGCTCCGGCAGTCATCGGCCAGCCGGACACGTTATCTCCGACCAGTACGGAAGATCTCGTCCGAGATCGACCTCCAATTTCAGGTAACCTTGGAACATTGGCGCCGTTGCCGGGGAACTTGGAAGTCAACCCATCACCATGGCGGACAACCATAACAACGACCACGATTCAGGTCTGGAAGAGAGAACACCGCACAAGAATGCGGATGTCACACTACAAGACACTCTGGAAATCAATAAAGACAGCGACTCACTAAATTCAGGGGCAATAGAAGCACTCCTAGATCGCCTAAAACAACTGGAAAAAGAAACTCAACAACAACGGGAAATCGGAAGGGATCTACAAAGAGAGATGTGGCGATGTCGGAAGTTAGAAGAAAAACTACAGCAATTAGAAGCCGATCTCAAATTAAAAGCTCCCCGGGCCAATCTTGAAGAAAACTCACGCAAAGAGCAAAACCCGTTCACCAGAGAAATCATGAAAACCAAAATTCCAAAAGACTTCAAACTCCCGGATATGACCCTGTATGATGGCACCACGGATCCCAACCACCACCTCAGTAACTTCAGAAGCAGAATGTACCTCACCGACGCCCCAGATGCTGTTCGCTGCAAAGCCTTCCCAACAACTCTCACAAAGACAGCCATTCGATGGTTCGACAACCTACCCCCAAAGTCCATCTGAAGCTTTGACGACTTAGCTAAAAAATTCCTAGCCAGATTCTCCATTCAGAAAGATAAAGCCAAGCACGCCCCCAGTTTACTAGGGATCAAACAAGGAGATCGGGAGAGCCTCCGCAACTATATGGAGAGATTCAACAAAACATGCATGAACATACAAAGTTTACCCACAGAGGCCGCCATCATGGGACTCATCAACGGCCTACGAGAAGGACCCTTCAGCCAATCTATATAAAAAAAGTACCCGACCTCCTTGGATGAAGTGCAGGAACGAGCAGGAAAATACATCAATATGGAAGAAAACGCTCGGTTAGGAGAGACCTCAAAATCGGGGGCCTCCTACCGAGACAGAGACAAGGAATCCAAGAGGAAAGAAGATCGACAAGGGGAGAAAATCAAAAAGTGCCATAATTACACTCCTCTCAGGGCATCCTTGGTCGAGATATACAAAGAAGTATGCCATATAGAAAAAATCTCCCCAGCACGGCCACTCAAAGGCAAAAAGGGAGGAGGAAACCGGAAAGAATATTGCAAATACCACCGAGTCCGAGGACACTCCACAAACGAATGCTTCGACTTAAAAAATATCATAGAAAAATTAGTGAGAGAAGGAAAGTTAGATCGATTCCTGGCCACTCGAGATGATGATCAAAGAAAGAGACGAAGAGATGAGGATACTGAACGAACAGAACGATCACCTCGGACACCAGAAAGACATGTCCACATGATACATGGCGGATTCACAGCAGGTGGGATCTCCAAATCCTCTCGCAAAAGATATCTCAAAGAAGTATATCATGTTGAAGGAAAGGAGGAAGCACTCAACATCCCAGCAATAACATTTACTAAAGAGGACGCATCTGGCGTCATCGCAGGACACGACGATCCCATGGTCATCACCATCATATTAGCAAACGCCAACCTACATCGCACCTTAATAGACCAAGGGAGTTCTGCCGACATTTTATTCAAAACAGCCTTTGATAAACTCTGCTTGGAGGAAAAAGAACTTCAAGCATATCCAAACAGTCTGTTTGGACTAGGAGACACCCCGGTTCGACCACTAGGATACATACCACTACACACAACCTTCGGAAGAGGGAACCAATCTAGGACCCTCAAAATAGATTACATCGTGGTCGACGTAAGTTCAGCTTACAATGCTTTCATAGGTCGGACAACACTCAACGAACTCGGCGCGATAGTTTCGACCCCACACCTATGTATGAAATTCCCAACACCAAAGGGGATAGCCACGATAAAAGCAGATCAAAAAATGGCACGTCGCTATTACAACGAAAGCCTAAACCTCAGAGGCAAAGGAGAAGAGTTCCACACAATCGAGCTGGGCGGAGTTCAACGACGAGAAGAACTTCGTCCCCAGTCAGAGGGCGAGATAGAAAAGATTCAGATCGGGGACACCTCGGAAAAAATAACCAATATCGGCACAATCCTAAAAGGAGACTCAAAGGAATTACTAATACAGTTCCTGCGAGATAATGTCGATCTCTTTGCATGAAAAGCCGCAGATATGCCAGGCATAGATCCTAAGCTGATGTGTCATAAGTTGGCGGTCTATCCAGGATCTCGACCAGTATAGCAGAGATGAAGAAAACTTGGAAGAACAAGCACAGGCACTACTGGAAGCAGGATTCATAAGAGAAGTCAAATACCCACTATGGCTAGCCAACGTTGTCTTGGTGAAAAAATCAAATGGGAAGTGGCGAATGTGCACCGATTACACCGATCTCAACAAGGCTTGTCCAAAGGACCCTTACCCACTCCCAAATATCGACGCTATAGTAGACGCTTCTTTTGGATATAAATATCTCTCGTTTATGGATGCATACTCGGGGTACAACCAGATCCCCATAAAGCCTGGAAGTAGCATCAGCACTAGTCAGAGAAGACGAAGACAGACAACAACCCGTCTACTTCATTAGTAAAGCACTACAGGGATCCGAGCTGAACTACCAGAAAATAGAAAAAATTGCATACACTCTCATTCTAACATCTAGACGACTCCGCCCTTACTTCCAGGCCCACACCATCAAAGTTCGCACCAACCAGCCCTTGAAAGGAATATTGCAGAAAACAGATTTAGCAGGTAGAATTCTACAATGGGCAGTCGAGTTGCCAGAATTCGACCTCCAATATGAAGCTCGGACGGCCATTAAGTCACAATATCTGGCCGATTTTATCGCAGAATTCACAGATGCCCTAGAAACCCTCACAGAGTGGAATCTCTATGTGGACGGTTCTTCAAATAAAACTGGAAGCGGCGCAGGAGTGATAATAGAAAGCAACCAGGGAACCCAAGTTGAGCTCTCCCTCAAGTTCGGGTTCCCGGCTTCGAATAACCAAGCAGAATATAAAGCACTGCTAGCTGGTTGGAAGCTGGCTGAAGAGGTTGGAGCTCGAAAACTCAACATCTACAGCGATTCACAAGTTGTCACATCACAAATAACAGGGAGCTACCAAGCCAAAGACCCCACCATGAAAAGGTATTTAGATAAGACCAAGCAACATCTCGGACAAATCGGGGAATATAAGATATACCACATACCCCGAGAACAAAATGCCCGAGCTGACGCACTCTCGAAACTAGCCAGCACCAAACCAGGGGGCAACAATAGAAGCCTCATCCAGGAAATGTTACAGAACCCGTCAATCTCGGAAGAGGAAAAAGTCCTAGCCATAACAAACCAGGACCAAGGATGGATGACTCCCATAATTAACTACCTCAGAGCAGGAACACTCCCCACAGAAGAAAAAGAGGCAAAAAGGATAAAAAGAGAGGCACAGTACTACACCATTATAAACAACATCCTGTACAAAAGAGGGATCTCAGTACCATTACTGAAATGCGTACCGACCTCCCACACAAAGGAAGTGTTAGAAGAAGTACACGGCGGCATTTGTGGCAATCACCTTGGAGCACGAGCTCTAGCCAAAAAAGTGCTCCGGGCGGGGTTCTATTGGCCAACTCTACAGAAAGAAGCTACAGAGTTTGTAAAGACATGCCCACCATGTCAGAAACATGCCAACTTTCACATCGTCCCACCAGAAGAGCTCATCAGTGTAACTTCCCCTTGGCCGTTTGCAAGGTGGGGGCTCGACCTTCTTGGCCCCTTCCCCCAGGGGTCAGGACAAGATAAATTTCTCATAGTAGGGGTAGACTATTTCACAAAATGGATTGAGGCAGAGCCCCTAGCCAACGCCACCGCTCAAAGAAGCCGGAAATTCCTATATAGAAACATTGTCACAAGGTTTGGGGTTCCACACTCCATCACCACGGACAATGGCACCCAATTCACAGACACAGGCTTCAGGAGACTAGTAGCCGACTTAAATATAAAGCACCAATTCACTTCCGTCGAACACCCTCAAGCCAATGGACAGGCCGAAGCCGCCAACAAAGTCATATTGGCTGGGTTGAAATGGAGACTACAAGATGCAAAGGGAGCTTAGGCCGAAGAACTTCCACAAGTCCTATGGGCATATCGAACAACGCCACACTCCACCACAAATGAATCACCATTTCGACTAGCATATGGAGTGGAGGCAATGATCCCAATAGAGATCGAGGAAGGGTCAGCCAGAGTGGTCCACTACAATGAAGAAGCCAACTCCCAAATTCAGAGGGAAGAACTCGACCTACTATCTGAAATCCAAGAAAGAGCTCGGATCAGGGAAGAAGCACTAAAACGACGGATGGCTTCCAGATATAATCAAAAGGTAGTGCCGAGAAGTTTCACAGAGAATGATCTCATCTTAATCTGAAACGATATCGGAACAACTCGACCAGGAGAAGGAAAGTTGGCAGCAAACTGGAAAGGACCTTACCGAGTTGTAGAAGTACTCGGGAAGGGCTATTACAGACTGTCCGAACTCAACGGACGAGAGCTTCCCAGGTCATGGCACGCTTGCAACCTAAGAAGGTACTACAGTTAGGAAGGTAACAGATCTCATTATTTGATGCACTCTTTTTCCTGAAAAGGTTTTTTAATGAGGCACCAAGTTGAGACCCAGGCACTATCCGACTTGAAGGAATGAAAAAATTCCCACATGTATATATTTGCATTTTTACTTTGAATAAAGTTTATTTAGATATTTCTACAAGAATTCAAGACACATTAATCTGAAGAATTCATCGTCCGATTATAAAGCGACAGGTCGGCAGAAAGTGAAAAACAATTTCACTGCACGACCACGATAAAGACAAACCGTCCGATAAAGGTGAAAGCGCGATTCACCCAAAGAACGATCTAAAGATGCCAAACACTTTCTACAAATCGGCAAAAATGAACACAGAATAATGTAAGAATTTATCGAAAGCAATCCAAAAAAGAACCTGATGAGGTCTTACGGATAGCTAAAATAATAACTTAAAGACTGGCCGACGTCCAGAAGTCGGACCAAGTCAACCCAAGTTATAAGTAAACCCTAGAAAGAGGTTTGGCCACCCCTATTAAAGAGGATTACTTTAACTTAGAAGGGCTCGACCTAACAAAGTCAGCCCAAAATAAAAAGGGTTATAAAAGTAATCCCTGAAAGAGACCTGGCAAAGGTCCAAGAAAGAGAATTACAAAAATAACCTAGAAAGAGATCGACCTAACGAAGTCGGTCTCCTACAATGAAAAGTTATAAAAGTAATCCCTGAAAGAGACCTGACAAAGGTCCAAGAAAGAGGATTACGAAGTAACTTAGAAGAGATCGACACAAAGAAGTCGGTCTCCTACAACGAAAAGTTATAAAAGTAATCCCTGAAAGAGACCTGACAAAGGTCCAAGAAAGAGGATTACGAAGTAACTTAGAAGAGATTGACACAAAGAAGTCGGTCTCCTACAACGAAAAGTTATAAAAGTAATCCCTGAAAGAGGCCTGACCAAGGTCCAAAAAAGAGGATTACGAAGTAACTTAGAAGAGATTGACACAAAGAAGTCGGTCTCCTACAACGGAAAGTTATAAAAGTAATCCCTAAAAGAGACTTGACAAAGGTCCAAGAAAGAGGATTACGAGGTAACTTAGAAGAGATCAACATAAAGAAGTCGGTCTCCCACAAATCGGTTATAAAAGAGACCTGACCAAGGTCCAAAAAGGAAGATTACTTTAAATACTTGAAAAAGATCGACATCGGTCGACTACTCGGAAAAAGACAAAGAAGTCGGGCATGGATTGTTAAATCGGATCCACACATCGACAACAAGCCCTCAAAGAAGCTAAGACAGGCGCAAGCAAATGTAACGTAAAAACCTCAGGGTCAGACCCAAAAGCCCAGAAGCTATTCGTTGTGTTTTTAAATAATGTTGCTAAACAAGCAACAAGAGTGTCAACAAAATAAACCAAAGAGTTTTAAAGCCCACAAGCGGGGCCAACTACAAAAATATCCAACATAAATCAGCTAAAGGTTAGAAGGCTTCTTAGCAGCATCATTCTGAGGAGAAGGAGGGCGAGCCTGGAGAGGGACAGCATCCACAGTACCATCGTCCCGGTTTAAAATCTGACAGTCAGGATCAGAAGCGGGAGGGTCGACCTTGGCAGGAGGAACAATAGGCGCGGATACCTTGGCAGAAGACACAGGGAGGGGATCGACCTCATCATCATCATCCCCATCATCAGGAACAATCTTGCCATCCCTGACAATGTTGTCCAAGCTAAAGGGAGTGAGATCGGCCTCGGGAGCAATAACCCGAACTTGCTCTTTTAAGTTCTTGTAAGCAGTAGTCACGCTGCCAACAAGATGACTTTGGAGCTCAGAATAATCTTCCCGGACATTGTCGAGTTCCCCCCTCAGACGCAACATCTTCCGATAGGATGTAACATAACTATCCTTGTGCATCATGGCTGTGTCCTCAGACAACCTCAAAGAAGCTGCCAGTGATTGAGAACTCGCCTTCTCGTTCTCTAAGTCCTTCTCCAGCTTGGCTACCTTTACCTCAAGTTCCTCCTTCAACTCCCTCATTCGATCAAACTATTGTTTTGCCTCCTCCATAAACGCTTTAGTGGCATGGAGAGGGAGATTCTGAGCAGTCCGATATATGGCGACCGCCATATACGCCATCTTTACGTAATTTCGGGCCATAAATTCCAGGTGATGGAGGATGGACACATCATCTGTAGAGAGGGAGCCATAGGGACCGATTTGCTGATCCACAAACTCAATGGCATTGAAATCAGGAGCATCGAGGTCAAAGGGCTCGGCTGTTTTTTGTTTTTTATTGGGAGGAGCAACAGATAGAGCGGCAGAAGTGGGATGAGGATCCACCAAACGGACTCGGGGTGTAGGGACCACCTTCTTCACCCCAGGAGAACTCGGCACTGATGGCTTCTCGCGCATTTGGGAGGACCCCTCCCCAGCCGCCTTGGCCGCAATATTCCTGGCAGCAGTAGCCCTCTGTGCCCTCTTAAAAGCTTTCATAGCTTCATTATTCTTCATTGCCTCTGCAAACAAAACAGAAGTTAAGCTACAAGTCGGATAAGTCGGAAAGACAGCTACAAGCAACATAAACAGATAAACACAAGATACCCAGTTCAGTTTGAAGAAGAGAAGGATTGGTTAGAAATTTCTTTGTGTCGAGATGGGGAGGATGACCCCAGCGATCTTCCAAGACAGTCACGAAGGCTCGTTCAGCCTCATCCAGCATTTCCCACTCATATCTGGAGACCCTCACATCTTTTTGCCATTCCAAGGGAAAAGCAGGTTCGTCATTTTCATCCAGAAAAAATGGCCGAGCTCCTTCAATAGCTCGGACTTTGAAAAAGTAGTTTTTAAAATCACGGAATGACTCGTCAAACATGGAAAAGACCTTCTATCCCTGGGTGGAATGGAAGGAGACCGAAGCTGACTTCTTTTTTACCACACCGGGCTTAGTCAAGACAAACAGATAGAAAAAGAGAGATTGGAAAGCAGGAATACCAAAACCATTGCACAACAATTGGAAAATTTTTATGAAACCCCAAGAATTGGGGTGAAGTTGAGAGGGGGCAACATTACAGGACCATAACAGATCGGTTTCAAATGGAGTAAAAGGAAGGGTGATACCCAGCGGACCGAAGAAAAAATCATAAACATAAAAGAAGGGGCGATCATCAACAACCCGAGTAGAAAAGCAGACTCTTTCATCAGAAGAGGGAGGGACAAGCTCATAGTTCTTCTCATCACTAGAATTACTACAAACACTATGAAACTGTCTAAGCTGTGCACAAAATTCAGAATCAACCAGAGAGACACACATAAGAACCATCGAGTCCACCCAATCAGCTATACCCTCAGGAACCCGGGAAGGCATCTCTACAACGTTATTTCGGGAAGACATGAGGCCAACTAAACCCTACAAAAGAAAAGAAGAACGGATAACTCAAAAACATATCGGCGGGCGAATACACAGAAAAAGGAAGCCCCAAGACCCAAACTAAAACTTCTGGGGCATCCTTTGGAGGCAGTAACAAAGCGAGGTATCAAGAAAAACCTACTTACTTCCCGGCATCCCGCAAACAAGAATAGAAAATCTCAAAAACAGCAAGCATTTTTCATAGGAGAAAGACAAAAGACAACCAAAATAGAAAATCATCTTCCTACAGTCTATCAGCAAGAAACAACAGCAAACATACCGGCAAAAATCACCAAAGATGCAACCTTTTTTCAGAATCAAACAAAATTTTCATTCCAAAGCTTCAAAATCAAAAGCATTTCACAACATGCAAAAGCCCTAAAGGTATCAAAAAACAGGAAAAGCGAAAAAGACCATGCAAAAGATGAAGAAATTATGAGACGCACAGTGATCAGGCACAGCGAAAAGAAGAAAGATCCAAACTTTTCCCAACTAAGATAAAAACTTTCTCAAAATAGGCATAAAAATGACAGAGGAGGAAAAAACCGAACCTGGAAAATAGAAGAAAACCTCAAAAGAAAGCTAAAGAGCAAGAAGCGATAGAGCCACCCTTCGAACGAAAAAAATTTGCTGGAAGAAGACAAAAGGAGAAACCCAGAATCACTCCTTTTCCACAGAAAGCAGTAGAAGAGCAGGCGTCGCAGGAAGAAACTGTGAAACTCTAAAATAGAAAATGAGAGAGTAAAGGGAGAAGTTACGAAGAGGAACGAAGAAGAGAAACCGTTTCCGATGGCAAATTTCAAAATAAAACCAAGGGAAACAGGGCATTTGAAGTCAATTAATGAGGGTATTAAACCCTCGCACGTTTCCAAAGCGCCGATATAAAGGCGCGCGCTTTTAAAGGAAAACGTTCCACATTCAAAAAGACTCTACAAAGAAAGGAATTGACAAAATGCTTGAGTTCGGCTTCGCCAGAGAAGGATCGAAGTCAAAGACTCGACCTCAGCAAAAAGACCGAGCTCAAGCAGGGGCACTGTTCATACTCTGGGTCGAGCTACCCGACCTGGGATGACTGGCGACAAAGCGATGGACCTCTTCAGGTCAAGCTACCCAACCTCTTCTCAAGGAGGTCGGCCAAATCAACAGGAGAGCCCAATAAAGGGCCCAAATAGAGGAACACGACCCAAATCCAAAGACCGTCCAAGCCTATAGAGATAAGGGCTGTTCCCTTGAAGATAAGCTGACCTCAACTTAAAGATAAAGATAAGATAAGATAACTAACTTATCTTATCTAGAAAGGTCACTCTACAACCACTATAAATACACTGGAGCACCCAGGTATAACTCATACTCTGATTCTACATAAAAACCTGCTTAATACCCGTGCTAACTTAAGCATCGGAGTCTCTTGCAGGTACCCCCCACCCTCCGGTGGCCAAGGATCAGCAGTGCGACAAGTCCAACAAGTCGGATACAACAGCTCCGGCAGTCATCAGCCAGCCGGACACATTATCTCTGACCAATACGGAAGATCTCGTCCGAGATCGACCTCCAGTTTCAGGTAACCCTCGGAACACCTACCCAGCATGATCCAGCACCCTCTCCAACATGGTTGTGAACTTCTTCCAGCCCTTCTTCACCAATTATTCCTTTACCTCTTGCTTCCCTCCTTAGTCTAAGGAAGGTCCTCTCAGGTTCACTATCAAAAGAGGTTAAAGTTTCTCTTCTTCTACCTGTCATACACTCAGCAAACAAACAAGCAAAGGCAAGTGAAGGATTCATTCTTGCTGAAAATTATAGTTAGAGTGGTTAGTGTAATTGATCAAACAGTTAGTGGATTAGTGTGTTAAAAAGTAAATAAACAAGGAAAAACCACTTAATTTGCAGAGAATAGCAGTAAGCAAACTGAAATAAAACTAATCAACAAAAGAAAAGAAAAGTGTTCAATCTAGTTATCCTCCATTTTAACCATTGTCAATGCA
Source organism: Arachis ipaensis (assembly GCF_000816755.2). NCBI lineage: Eukaryota > Viridiplantae > Streptophyta > Magnoliopsida > Fabales > Fabaceae > Arachis > Arachis ipaensis. The sequence continues at coordinate 62,251,198 of NC_029789.2, read as the reverse complement.
AAATCAATCCCCGGCAACGGCGCTATAAACTTGATGCACGAAAATCTGTATTGCTACAAATTTTCCTTCGGCAAGTATACCAAATTGTCGTCAAGTAAAAACTCACAGTACAGTGAGGTCGAATCTCACAGAGATTGATTGGTTGAGCAATTTTAATTAAAAGAATGTTCTAGCTGAACTAAATATATTTGAATTTAAGATTTGTAGGAATTTAAATTACGGGAAACGTAAATAGCAAGGAATGTAAATAATGGAAAGTAAATGGCAAAATGTAAAGTGCAAAAAGTAAATTGCAGGAATTTAAATGGGAATGGGGATGATTAAACATAAATGTAAATAGCAGAATATAAAGAATGAGGAGATCAGAAATGGGAGATTCATTGGGTTCAGGAGATATTGTATTCTCCGGATCAAGCTCATTCTCATCTCTTCCTCAATCCATGCAACTCGTTGATCTCTTGGAAATCTTAGGTGATTGAATCCCAATTTCTTGACAATTCAATCTCTCTAAGCTTGAACAATTGCTGAATTCTTTGATCCAATTGCTCATGGAAAGAGATGAAGGACGATCACTGATTATACCACATGTTTTTCCAAATCAAAGTATTCATAGGATTATATGTCACTATATCCATCCAATCCCCAATCCGGTCCAACATGGGAAAGCATTTCTAGCATGATTTCCTCATTCCTCTTCCAAGGTTCAGAGGAAATCCAAGTATGAGCAACTTTTCTTCCGAGACAGTGACTCAATTGGATAAAGATCGAAAGCTTTCAAGAAAATTAAAGAGAAAGGAAAGAAGAAGAAGAATAAGAACTATTAATGATCCATTGAATTAAAAAAGAGCTCCCTACCCCAATGAAATGAGGGTTTACTTCATCATTGCTCAATCCAAATAGAAAAGGAAAAGGAAAAGGAAGTACGTAAACTAAAAGAAAAGAACAAAGAAAATGATTTCAGGGTTGCCCAATTAGGATCCCATGCTTCCCGGCCTCCTCCTTCTAACTCAAATTCTATGCTATTTATACAGTTTTCTCATTTAGTCTTTAAGTCCTTGGATTGGCCTTTGGCCTTTGTTGAAGCAAGTTGAAAGTGGCTTTTAGTGACCTTGATGAGGGACGTTTGGCAACTAATCCCATGGTCCGGGGAAAGACTCTCTATTTTCATCTTGACAAGGTGAGAGAGATCTTTAAATTACCTCCACAAAGGGATGATCCGGAATTCTTTAATAGGAGGGTGGTAGCTAATCCCAAGCTGGATCAGATTCTAGAAAACATCTGTCTAGCTAGAACTCAGTGGATCAATAACGCAAAAGGTAAACCAAACCAACTGAGAAGATTGGATCTCAAACCAGTTGCTAGGGGTTGGCTGGATTTCATTGGGCATTGATGAATAGAATGTTGACGGTTTAGAATTCACAATAAATTCTCGTTGTAAAGTATAGTTTCTAAACCAACAAATAATCCTTTCATAGAATGTTCTTGTCATTGGTTATGAGTTGTATTTTGGGGTTTTTGAGATAATAGACAAGAAATGTAAATGGCAAAGGAAACAGACTACAACCAACAAGGCTCTTGACAAGGTGTAAGAACTAGAAGTCCTATTCTAATTATCCTCCTCAATTGTGACCACAATTTTCCCTTGCTCCCATTTAGTTAACCTCTAACTATGGAGGAAAGTCAAGTGGATGGATTAACTTGAGTCCACAAGTCCTAGCCAAATCTTGATGAAAGACTAGCTTTAGTGGCATTCAAGCTAATTAGCAACTTCTAATTGTCAATCAACAAAGGCATTAGATAACTCAAGAGTCACTAATTACTCTACCAAAGCCAATAGAGGAAAAATCTATACTAAAATCCAACCAAGCATTTCATCAAACACTTGGAAGGAACAAAAGAAAAGCATAGTAAATTGACAACAAGAATATAATCTAACAACAATTATTGCAAGGAATTAACAACAACAATAAAAAGAAACACAATTATTATGAATTACTTCAAATTGAATTGGAAGAAAATAGAAGGGACAAGAGTAAATCTACAACAAAGCATAGAAATAACATAAAGGAAATTACAACAAAAGAGTAGAAGAATGATGAATGTAACAACAAAGAATTGAGAAGTAGAAGAAGATGAAAGCATGAACTAAAACCTAGATCTAAGATTATTGAACTAAACATAATCCTAATTCTAGAGAGAAGTGAGAGCTTCTCTCTCTAAAACTAACTAAAACTAATCCTAATCTGTAAACATGAGCAAAAGAAGTATGAATTATCCATTCCCCTTCAATGTTTGGTCCTTTTATGCATTTTGGTGCCAAAGTTGGTTGTAAACTGGGCCCCACAGCTCTTAGAATTCGCTGGTCACGTTTTCTATTTAAAAATCATGTGCAGCCACCGACGCGTACACGTACAGCACGCGTGCGCGTCCCTTGCGGTTTCTGCGATCCACGCATGCGCGTCCAGTGCGTGTGCGCGTGGATGAATATATCCAAATCTTTGGCTTTTTCATGTGTTCTCCACTTTGCATGCTTTCCTCTTCACTTCTTTGATCCATTCCTAGCCCTTTTCAACCTGAAATCACTTAACAAACAAATCAAGGCATCTAGTATAATCAAAGGGAGATAAAAATCATCAAACTAAAGGTCTAAAAAGCATGTTACCACACTTAAGCACAAATACGGAGACAATCACAAAACTATGCTATTTCATTGAGTAAATATAAGGAAAGGTTAATAAAATGCTCTAAATTCAACACAAGATAAACCCTAAAAATGGGGTTTATTAGGCATTCCATACTCCCTACTAACAACCGCTCTGAAGTCACCATTAGAAGGGCTGTGATGATTCACTGCATCATTGTGGGGAATGAGGTGGAAGTCCACCAATTAATCCCTATTGAGTTGTACAAGTTTGTGACCAGGATGTCAACTCAAGCCAAATTGGCTTATCCAAACCTTATCTCTCCCTTGTATAAGGAGGCTGGAGTCCTGATTAATAGAGACTCATGTATCCCAACAGACAACCCAATCACCAAGCAAGTGATGGAAAGCTCCAGAATACCAGATGATCATCCCAAAAGGAAGACACCTGAGCCACCTCAAACACAGGAGGTCCCTCTAATTGAATATTGGACTCAACTCGAAGCATCTGTTGCACAATTGCAAACCACCTTGGATCAATTAAGAGAGGAGCAAAAAGATACATGAATTTCGAGTTATATAATAAGAATAGTTGAATTTCGATATTTTTTAGAAGCAGTAAAGATACTTGAATTTCGAGTTATATAATAAGAATAGTTCAGTTATTTTGATGTGGTGGCATTGCTTTTACTCTCTGAATGCATGAAATAAATAGTGCATATTTGATGTTGGAGTTAAGAATGTTGGCTCTTGAAAGAATGATGAAAAAGGAGAAGTATTATTGGTAATCTGAAAAATCCAAAAATTGATTCTTGAAGCAAGAGAAAGTAGCCAAAAGAAAAAGAAAGAAAAAGATAAAGAAAAATGCGAAAAAAAAGCAAAAGAAAAAGAAAAAAACCAATAGCTCTTTAAACCAAAAGGCAAGAGCAAGGGTCTAAGGCTTTGAGCATCAATGGTTAGGAGGGCCTAAAAGAAACAAAATCTTGGCCTAAAAGTTCAAAAGAGCTAATTCCCCTAACTAAATTCTTGTGGTGTGAAGGTGTCAAGTGAAAAGCTTGAGACTGAGCAGTTAAAATCGTGATCCAAAGCAAAAGAGTGTGCTTAAGAACTCTGGACACCACTGGCTGGGGATTCTAGCAAAGCTTAATCACAATCCGAAAGGGTCCACCCAATTAAGTGTCTGTGGCATATATGTATTCGGTGGTAATACGGGGAAACAAAGCGCTTAGGGTCACGACCAAGACTCAAAAGAAGCTGTTTTCAAGAGTAAAAAACTAAACTAGGAGAGTCAATAATATCATCTGGATTCTGAGCTCCTAAAGATGCCAATTATTTTGAGCTTCAACGGATAGTGAGATGCCAAAACTATTCAGAAGTGAATAGCCACTAGTCCCGCTCATTTAATTGAAACTGAGCTTCATTGAAAACTCTGAGATTTATTGTATCCTTCTCTTCTTTTTAATCATACTTTGTTTTTGGTTGCTTGGAGACAAGCAACAATTTAAGTTTGGTGTTCTGATGAGTGGATATTTTATACACTTTTTGGCATCATTTTCATATTGTTTTAGTTATGTTTTGTTTAAGTTTTATTATATTTTCATAGGTTTTAGTGCAAAATCCACATTTTTAGATTCTACTTTGAGTTTTTGTGTTTTATGATGATTCTAGGTACTTTCTGACTGAAATCGAGGAGTCTTGGCAAAGTCCGATTCAGAGGTAAGGCGTAGCAGATTTTGTCAGATTCTGACCTCCGTGCACTCAAACGGACATTTTTGGAGCTACAGAGGTCTAAATGATGCGTTCTTAACGATGTTGGAAAGCTAACTTCCAGAGCTTTCTAGCAATATATAAAGCTTTATATTTTTTTTCAAAGGAGCCTACCCATTCTGGATGTTGAACGCTAAGGAGCTACAAATGCCACAAAGGAGACCCAAATCTGGCGTTCAACGCCAACCAACCCCTAGTGGGAGTTCAACACCCACCAAGAGTACAACGCAGCGCCAATCACTCCCTAATGGGTGTTCAATGCCCATTCCTCCAATTGGATGCCAAGCTAAGCCCAAGAACTTAACTCAAGTGGGCCCACAAGTGGATTTTCGCACCTCAGGTCTATTCTATCATAATTTTGTACTTCTTAGTGACTAGGTATTTATATATAGGAGAAGATCACCCTTGTTAAGGATCTTCTTCTCCCATTTTTACTTTCGAACGTTATTGTACAGTATAAGCCACTAACCTCCTAGGTTAAGGTTAGGAGCTCTGCTGATTTCTATGGATTAATAATATTATTGTTCTATTTCAATCTATACTTGATTCCATTCTAAGATGTATCTTCGTTCTTCATCCAAATGAATTGGGAGTGTAACTTGACCGTCATCCCTATTCTACATGGGTTCTTGCGAGTCCTTGACGGGATAGTACTGAACCACAAGCTTAATTATACAAATCTTAGACAGCTAATTCACGACTTCGTTGGGGACTTAGAGACGTCAGTTCAGCAGAGGTACGGGGCGATTAGGGCCTTTGTTGTATAGGCTAGAATCGTAAAGCAGCATTCTCTGATCCGGAAGATCCGACCTTGTCTGTGGCGTTTTGAGTAGGATCACCAAGGGAATGGACTGCAGGAGCTTCACCCCCGTTCATATTGGACTACCACTGACCTAGCGGTTGATCTGAAGCAGAGGAGATTAATGATCACTAACCTGGCGTTAATCACTTACATCCTGCCATGGAATGAATCATCAGAAGTTGAAGTAGACAGTGAGAAAAGTTAATCCAGAAGGAGGAAGCTTCTCTGAAGCCTCAACCGTTCTCTTACATTGAATTCACACCAATCCCGTAAAACTTTATTTAGTCTATTTTTATGCATTTTTTCACAACTATATTTTCTATCCGCCTGACTAAGATCTACAAGATAGTCATTGCTTGTTCAATCCAACAATCTCCGTGGGATCGACCCTCACTCACCTGAGTTATTTCTTGGACGATCCGGTACACTTGCTGGTCTATCTGTGCGAATATTGCGGAGTCAATTTTGCACACCAGTGTTCTTTGTTGGGAATAGCTGAATCTTATCCTCTTTGAGTGTAATTTTTAATTGTTAGATAGAGAAATGCACTTACTGACTGCAAGTTTCCACTACTATAATGATTTCATGATAATATTCTCTTGGTTGCTATTTTTTATTCTTGATTTTTGTTATGATTTTTTAATGCTTCTATTTTTTCCTATTCTATACTTGAGCTGATTCTGTTATTAATTTTTGGTTCTTGATTTTTCACTGCATCTATTTTTCATTGCTCGATTTTGTTCTTAATTTTTGTTCTTGTATTTTGTCTGCATCTATTTTTCACTGCCAGTTTCTGTTCTATTCTTGATTCTTGATCTTTGTTTATTTTGAATTCGTTCTTTAACTTTTGTGGTTGCGGTTTTTTAATTATTTAATTTTAATTTATTGTTTGGTGTTCTCATTTCAATTATGGTTTAGTGTTACCCATCCTTATTTTATTTTATTTTGATCATTCGGGTTTCAAGAGTGAGTGACAGCGCCGGATGGGAGGCTTTTGGCAGGGAAAGTAAATGAGACGGAGACACATGTGGTGGTGGCGCAGGACGGAAGCGGGGACTACACCCCACCATGGCGGAGGTGAAGGCCTTGGAGAAGAAGAGCTTGAAGAGGATAGAATTGGAAAGATTAGAACAAATTGTGGGATTGTACCTTCAGCAGCGAAACCTGCACAGCTTAAACATTTATGGAAGGCACCTCACAACACAGGGTATGGCAAATATTTTCATTGATTTTTTGACATTATATTAGGGAAGATAATTTTAGTGTTATTTTGTAAAAATTTGATTAGTTTAAAATCATATGCATCTTTTTAAACCTTAAAATCATATGTCTATCTGATTGCTTATTAATTATATTAAATTGCGGTGATATTTTGAAAGAAAACTATTTCACAATAATTTTGCTTTGTTGTTTTCTTGCTCAAGGGAGAAAAAGTGTGGAGTTTCCCTCTTGGCTCACTCAATTATTTGATGAGGTTAGAAGCTACGGATTATTCATTCTTTGTTTCTTTCAACTTTAATTTGTTGCTAAAATTCTATGGATTCATATCTATTAAGCATAGTTATAACAAGTGAGGAACTTTGCCTCCCTTAATTTTGTCTATTTCTGGCATCTGCTTTGGTGTTTGAATTTTTCTTTCTTTCACCCATAATGTTTATCATATCATTGTTATGATTCTTTGTAGGTTCAGACGGATTATTCATCTCCATTCAAATGTTCAAATGAATCAATTACAGATGCTGCAGCAGTCTCAGGTTTTGTCGATGCAGACTTATTATCAAAACCAGCACCAAGAGTTTCCACATGCAACAGCAGCAGCATCAGCCAGCCGAATTTACATAACAATGCGATGCTCAGGTACAGCAGCAGTCAGATCCTGGAATGTCATTACACGAGTATTTCAAATCGCCCGAAGCAATTCAGGTATTTACTATGCATGGTGTTCTTTCTTACTATTGTTCTTGTTTTCGAGCACACGTCACACACTACTTTCTATTGATGATGCTGATATACAAACTTGATTTACCTTTTTATTCTTACCATCTTACTCTTTTGACTTGGCAGTCTTTGTTGTGTGACCGCGACAAACTTTGCCAACTTTTGGAGTAACATCCAAAGTTAATGCAGATGCTACAGGTAACAAGATTTAGTCCTTTATTGGGTGTTACCATATTAGCACTATAACATCCATAAACCTTAAGTATGTGTTCCCGATGCGAGTTGTGTAAGAAACGGAACAACCATTTTAATAAAATGATAATTTTTAAATGCCCGGAATAGATTTAAAATTTAGAAGTTTTAATTTAAAAATTTAAAGGTGAAATTTGATTTCAATAAATTTTTGAGTTGAAAAATGTATCCTTTTCAAAAAGTTTTTGTAAAAATGCATACTGGCGCTTAAGCCAGTAGTACCGACTCTAGTCTGTCTAGTACCATGTATTTTGGAAAATAAGATTTTGAAAATTGATTTATTGTTTTGAAAGGACAAAAATAATTTAGAATTGAAAACCGGGCACTAATCTTAAAGGTTTTGGCCCAAAGTGGGCTAAACGGACCTAAAACGCTAATGGATTGGATTGGGACCAAACCAAGACCAAGGTCCAATATCTATAAGTGGGTTAATGAGTCAAATCAGCTCATTTTTCATCCAAATATGAGAGAGAGCTCGGATTGAGAGAGAAGAGAGGTAAGGGCTTGGTGATACTATTCATCATCACCTTCCGGGAGCCATAACTTGAGCTATGGAGCTCTGATTGACGAGCCGTTTGTGGCCACGTGAAGCTCTCGTCGAGCTCTTCGATTATAGCTAGGAATTATTGGTAAGATCTCTCAGCTCGCACTCCAGTTTTCAGCCCTATATTTCTGTATTTTTGGGTTATAGTTTTTGAGTAGATTTTGTGGTTTTGCTTGTTTAAGGGATCTTTGGTAATGGGTATTTGTTGCGCTTTACCCCAATCACCATTGGATAAGGTAAGGAACCTCTATATCCTTGTGGTTTGGTGAAGTGTGAGCTTTAGTTGTTAATGCATGGTTATGTTGTATGTATAAAGTTTGTTTTTGGAGTTGGTGGTGGCTTTTGGTTTGGCTTTGGTAGTTTAGAGCTTGGTGGAAGCTTGTTAGAATCAAGTTTGGTGTTTGAGCATATTGGAAATCGGCCAAGGTATGATTTTGATTTTTTTTATATAATATGTAATGTTTATGGACACTTAGGCTAGTGGCCCTAAGATTGAATTGAATGTATTAGCTGGTTGAATGTGTGTATGTGTATTATGTGGAGTGGAATTGCTTTGGAGGTTGGACTATGAATTGTTAATGATAAATGAGAAAATCAATGAATGTGATGGTCTGGAATGGTGAGAATGTGGTAAAATTAGTGTATGGATTGATAATTGTTGAGTTTGTTGTGGATGATGTTGGTTGAAGTTGATAATTGATTATGGAAAAGTGAATATTGATAATGATTGCTAATGTTGAGATTAATTGAGGAGGATTATGAATATTGATGTTGATGACAACTGGAGAAGATGTGAGTTTTATGAGGATAATGTGAGGAATAAACATTTTGATGGATTTGGATAATGTTAGATATTTTTTGGTCATGATTATTAAAATTGATGAGGATTTTGTAGTGGTTGTTGATGTTGTTGTTGGTTGATGATGATTTTGAGTGTTTATGATGGTTTTGGATGTTGATGATTAAGGATTTTGATGGTGTTGAATGGTGTAATTGGAATATTATGGATGGTTGAGTTGGGAGAGGAATGGTATGGAGTTTTATGTTTTTTTGGTATTGTTTGGGTTGTGATTAGTTTGGTTTTGAATTGGGAGTTTTGATAAAATTGAGGTTTAGAGATTTTTGGTGAAAATAGATTTTTGGTGAACTTTGATAGATCATATCTTGAGCTACAATTTTTGAAATTGAATGAATTTTTTAATCAAATTAAAGATAATTTAAAGAGATTTAAAATGGTATAGATTTTGTAGAAATCGGAATTTTGTAGAGAAAGATGTGATCGTCAGAAGTTGGTGCCAGAAATATGAATTCTGGGATGTTGCAGAATTTGTGATTTCTAGTTTGTGTGCGCACGCACACACTGGTGCGCACGGTCACCTTACGAATTTTGTAAGGTGTGCGTACGCACAGCCCCGTGTGCATGCACAGGCTGGAAGGAGCATTCTGTTGAGGGTGATCACACGTACCTGTGCGTGTATGCAGAATGGAAATATTTACTTTCTGTGCATATGCACACCCCTATGTGTACGCACAAGTCTTGAAATTCCTCTTGGGCGTGCATACGCACAACCCTTTTCGTTCACACACTACCCTGTTTCTCAACAAAAACCTTGTTTTTAACTGTTTTACCATCTCGGCAAGATTGCGAACTTCCGTAACACTTGTTTAAAATCCTTTTTGTTAGTTTGTAGACTTTGAATCAAAGTAGGGTACATTAAGTGAATGAAAGGGGTATTCTTTTTGGTTATGAGTTTAAAAGACAAAGACTTAAGTTTCTGAAATTGTGGGTGAACTAGTGAAGTGCTTTATTGGCAATAGCGTGAAGAACTTGTGAGTGGATGATAACTTGTGAAATTAAGAACTGATGACGGTTATGATGAGCTTGAGGGATATTGAAGGAGAGTGTACCAGGCACTATATCCTTGGAATGTTGAGAATTGATAATTGAAAGTGGATTGAGATGAGAAATTGTGATGACTGGTGATGATTTGAGGTAGATGAACTTGTTGGATGTGGAAAGTGTTCCAGGGACGATATCCTTGGAATGATAGTGTGCCATGCACTATATCACTGGAATGATTTATCATGAAATAGATGTTGTTGTTGTTTTCTTTCTCTGTCACAAGAGTGTGCCAGGAACTATATCCTCGGAACAATAGTGTGCCAGACACTATATACTTGGAACAAAAGCATGCCAGGCGCTATATCCTTAGACGTGGCAGAAAGGTGACATCCGAAAGGATGTGTCGGGTTGGCTTTTATAGACCGACAAGTGATATCATGAGCCAATAGGACAGGCATTCATCATCTGCATCTTCTATGTGTTTTGTTTGCTTTGCCTAATTGCATCTCTTGCCTAAATGAATAATATGCTTATTTGCTAGTTGTTTTACTTGCTGTACATGTATATTACTTGTGTTTTACTTGCTTGTATTATTTGTGATTGTCTGGTATTGAGGAAGTTAGGTAGGCGGCAGCGATGGGATCGTGTGGAGAGTAGGTTGGTGACGGCTGTGGGATACAGCGGTATGATTTGATATTAGTTAGAAATCCCCTAAGTTTAGATAACCCTGTCTATGGTTTATGGTTTATGGCTTAAGTTATTTATTTATGTTAAGCTTAAATATTTGTATTGGTGTGAAGTTCTAGGATTGCCTTTGGCGTCCCAGAACCTTACAACTTATATAGTGGGCACTGTTACCATACCGAAAACCTCTGGTTCTCATTCCATACTTTGTTGTTGATTTTCAAATGCAGGTCGTAACCCACCTTGGTGAGTTGCGAGATGGTGACAGAGCGGAGGACCTTGTTTATCTTTTAAAGTCTTTTGAACTCTTTTGTTTAGATTCTCTCACTTTTGTATTTACTTTTTCCTTAGAGGCTTACTTTGATAGATATATTTTTTATATGCTGTTTTAACTATCAAAACTCTGTATGTCAGTATTTAACTATTCAGCCTAAACTCCGCAGGCTTAGACTAGTATCTTACGATTATTACTCTTATATATCTACATATATCTTGTCATCTTACATAGTGGATCTTGACTTTTATGCTTGTAGCTTCGTGTGAACGTTTTGTAATTCCGTATTTAAGCTTATTTTCTTCATCGGGCTTTTAGAATTATTATTCCTTCTATATATACTTATGTATAAGCCTTAGATTTGTCGTAACCTTTGCTTAACCTTTGCTTTACGGCATGAGGTAAGGCTTAGGGTAATTAGGGTGTTACAAGTTGCACTTTTTTTAAAGATTTGGGGAGGGGGGTTGAATTACACATGTCTTATAATAATGGGGGCAAAATGCAATTAAACTAAAATTATTTATTAGCATTCAAATTGGTTTCTTTTCTTCTGCAGGAAAGACTGGGCCAGCTATAGCAGCATGATGGCAAAGGAGAACTAAAGAGGCATGATTTCTTGCACTATTCTTATCTGTAAATGTTCTTCATTGTTGATTTCTAATGAGCTTGTGCTGATGTTTGTGCCTCAGCCATTGAAATTTTATGTTAATATGTACTTTATAAACGTGCTTCTAATTTCTTAGTCAATGCCCCAATGGTCCTTATGTTGATTTCTGGTGCAATCATGGTGCTGTTGTACTTCTATTGTATAGTTGCATTATTAGTTCTTGATATCATTCCCTTAATATGTATAGTTATTTCCTTCCCCTTTTACTAAATTATATTCAAGTTTAAGTGCTAATTTTATTGGGGAAATTTGTTAGTTACATTGGTCATTGTTAATTGATCTCCAGGTTTTCTATGCAAATCTTCGTTAGCTAGAAATAGGATTTTTTTTTTAAATTTGACAAGGCTATTGACATGCTTTTAAAGTGTGGCCGTATCTCCCTATTGCCACGCTTTTAAAGCGTGGCCATATATCTCTCTATTGGCACGCTTCAAAAGCATGGCTGTAAATCCCGTAAAATTAGCAAATAATTAGTCAATAAATTAAATTTTAATAAAAAAAATTAGAAATGTGAATTTTATATTAAAATAGAAAAGAGATCATTAAAACAAGAATTTTGACACTAATTTCAAAGAATTTGGTCCAAGATTGGGCCGAATAGACCGAACCGGTTGAACTGGGTCCAAAATGGGCCCAAGGCCCAACCCATCAGCCCAATTACACCTTAGAAGAGCCAATCTCTTCTTCCCTTCAGTCTAAAAACACAGAAGCAACACCAAGGAGGGATAAGAGAAGGGTTCCAACCCTAGCATTCAATCAAACTTCCATAACTTTCTGCTCCGAGCTCCGATCGCCGCACCGTTTGCAGCCACGCATCTGCGGTGTCAAGCTCTACAAAGTCTAGTATATTATAAGGTAAGGTAGTCATAATTTCTTCCTCAATTTCTCCATTTCCAGTTTCAAAATTCTTGGGATTTGGTATTGAGATTTTGTGTAATTGCGGTGTTTAGAATCAAATTAACTTGGTGGACTTGCCAAGTCTTGTTCCAATTCTCCGTTGGTGAGGTAAGAACCCTAACTCTATGGGATTTTCTTGATTATATATGTTTGGGTATTGAAATTTAGTATATGGATGTGGTAATGTGAATTAGGTGGGTATATATGTGAATTGGAGCTTAATTGCAAATGATGGATGCTTGGTGAAACTTTGGAGATTGAATTTTGGTGGTTGCACTTGTGAGCTTGTTTTGTGTGGGTTGTCTTGGGTAATACATGGAAATTGGCTAAGGTATGATTTATGTTTCACGTATTTAATATATAATGTTCTGTGAAAACTTAGGCTAGATGACCATAGGATAGGTTGGATGCATGATTGTGCTTAATGATTAGTAAAACTTATGAGGGATGTTGAATGAGTATGAGAATGGAATGATGGCTATTGTTTGTGGTTGATGATGATGTAGTGAGGATTTATGAATATGAAATTATTATTGTTGTTTCATTGATATATCTTGTTATTTTTGGATATGGATTGTTGGATTTGAGTAGTTGAATGATGTATTGTATATTCTGGAAAGAATGAGGATATGGAGAAGGTAATTTAGATTACGTAATGTTGTGTAGAACTGATGAGCAGATATTTTATACGCTTTTTGGCATAGTTTCCATGTAGTTTTTAATAGGTTTTACTTAGTTTTTATTAAGTTTTTACAGGTTTTAGTGTTAAATTTACATTTTTGGATTCCACTTTGAGTTTGTGTTTTTTTGTACCATTTCAGATTTTTTTGACTGAATTTGAGGAGATGGAGCAGAAGTCTGATTCAGAGATAGAGAAAGCACTACAGATGCTGTCCAAATTTGACTTAAGACTCTAAAAATATGTGTTCAAGAATAAAAAAGAACTTAACTAGGAGAGTAAATAACAACATCTGGATTCTAAGTTCCTAAGGATGCCAACATCTCTCCAGATGCTGTCTGGATCTGACCTCTCTACACTCAGAAGAGATTTTCTGGAGCTACAGAAGTCCAAATGAAGTGTTCTTAATGGCTATGGAAAGCTGACTTTCAGAGCTTTCCAGAAATATATAAAAGTGCATATGTTGTTTCGGATTAGAAGGCCTAAAACTGGCGTTCAACGCCAGCTTCCTGCCCTCTTTCTGGCGTCCAGCGCCCAATGAGCAGAGCCCAATGTCCAAACGCCTAGAGAGGACTCCCTAGCTGGCGTTCCACATCCAAGAGACCTCATAGCACGTAGATCTCATCAAGCTCAGCCCAAACACTCACCAAGTGGGCCCAGAAGTGAATTTTAGCACTAAAAAGACTGTTGTATCCTTACTAGTCATTAGCTTAGTATTTAAGGGATTTTATTCATGTCATTCAAATAACTTACATCACTTTTACCATCATACATGTTTTATTATTGTTTTACATCTCCGTATGAGTTTCTAAACCTCCTAGGTTGAGGGGAGGAGCCCTGCTGAGCCCTTTGAATTAATAAAAGTATTACTGTTTCTTCTTCAATCAGTGTTTGATTTACTTCTAAGATGTATATCCGATCTTCATCGTGGTGAATAGGATGATCTGACAAATTATCTCTATTCATCACATTAAGATGAACGTGCCTGACAAACACCCGTGTCTACTTGGGTTCGTGTGAATACGTGGCCAGAAAGCACGAGCCAACAACTGTGTTTATACACCTCTCAGACGGTTAATCCACGACTTCGTTGGAACTTCTCGAGACACCTGTTCAGCCAATTTCTGGGGAGATTAGGGTCTCCATGGTGGCTAGAATCTAAAGAAGCAGCATTCTCTGATCCAGAAGATTTGACCTTGTCTGTGGCGTTTTGAGTAGAATCGCCAAGAGAATGACTTGCTAGAGCTTCACCCTCCATTAGATTGAATGACCACGGGCCCTGGCATTCATTCTGTAGCAGAGGAGATCAATGACCACGGGCAATGGCTTTGATCACTTACAGCCTGCCATAGAAGAAGATCATTCACAAGCAAAGAAGACAGTAGTACCAGAGTTAATTCAGAAAGACAAAGCAACTCCGATTCTGAACTCTATTCCCATCATATAATTCCTACCAGTATTTTCTACCTCTTTTGCTTTATTTCATTCATATACAACATTATTATTAATTGCCCTTGCATCAATTCAACAACCTTCTAATCTGCCTGACTATGACCTGCAAGATAACCATAGCTTGCTTCAAGCCACAATCCTCATGGGATCGATCCTGACTGGCTCAGGCATTACTTGGACGACCCAGTGTACTTGCTGGTACTGCTGCTGTACGAAAAGTGTGGGGTTTGCGTACACGTGCACCAAGTTTTTGGTGCCATTGCTGGGGATTGTTGAGCTTGGACAAACTGAAGGATTGCCTTGCTCCCTAGATTAGGTAATTTTTATTTTAATTGAGTCTTTTATTTTTATTTTTCTTCTTCTTAATTTTCGAAAAAATAAAAGACTTTTTCAAAAATATTTTTTTTCTTTTCTTTGTACAATTTATGTTCTTGTTCAGTCTTTGATTTTTGCAAGAGTATAATTTTGATTTGAGTCTTTTATTTTATATTTTATTTGTTTAATTGGTTAGAGTCTTGTGTTTATGTTCTTGGTAACTTTTTGCTTCTTTGAGTTTCAATATTTATTAATTACAGCAATTTTCGATCTTTTGGTATCTTCCTTTAAAGATCTTTCAAAAATAATTTTTCTTTGTTTAAATCTTGTTTCAACTTTTAAGTTTGGTGTTCTCTCTTTAACTTTCTTTAAATTTTCGAAAATTTCTTCTTGGTTTAATAAAAATTTTAGGTTTGGTGTTCTTTTTACGTTCTTGAGTTCTTTGAGATCTTTAAATTTTGTTCTTTGTGTTCTTGTGAGTCTTGAAAGTGTACTTGAGTCTTGTATGTGTTTTAATTTTAAAATTTTTAAGTTTGGTGTCCCCTTGTATTTCCCTAAAAAAATATCTTTTCTATTTCTATTTTATCTTAATTTTCGAAAATCATAAATAAAAATTCAGATTTTAATTTCAAAATTTTATCTTATCATATCTTAGTTGTCAAGTTTTCAAAAATCAAATCTTTTTCAAATTTAAAAATCTTATCTTTTTCAAAAAAATCATATCTTTTTCAAAATCTTATCTTATCTCATTTCAAAATTCAAATTTCAACTTTCAAAAAAATTTAAAATTCAAATTTTAAATTTTAATTTTCAAATTCAAAATTAAAAATTCAAATTTTCAAAATTCAGTTTTCAAAATTAAATCTTTTCAAAATTCAAATTTCAAATTTCAAAAATTCAAATTTTCAATTTCAAATTTCAAAATTTAAACTTTAATTTTCAAATTTTAAATCTTAATTTCAAATCTCTTTTTAATAAATTGCATATCTTTTCTCTCCTCTTCTTCAAAACTTCCTAAGTAACTCTTTTTAATTAACTTTCGAAAAATTCCCCTCTTATTCTCTATTTTCGAATTTTAATAATTAAACTTTAAATTATTTTTAATTAATTGATTTTAATTTTGGTTTAATTAATTAAATAAAATAAAGAGCTAGTATGGGAATGAACCCAAGTGGGAATGAAGAGTTCAGAAGAACTCTAGGATCTTATACAAATCCCAATGCTGACTTCTATAGAAGAAGTATTAGCATACCTCAAATCAGAGCTAGTAGCTTTGAATTAAACTCTCAACTTATTACTCTAGTGCAGCAGAACTGCCAATATTCTAGGCTTCCTCAGGAAGAACCTACAGAATTCTTTGCAGATTTCTTAAGGATTGGGAAAACCATAAGCAACAAACCTCAGTATAATAAAAAAGAAAAGCCCATAGAGGATAACCAGGTCTCTGCACAAGATAACTCTAGGCGTTCAAACGCCCAGAGAGGTATCCCTCTTGGCGTTGAACGACAGGAAAGGGCAGAGAATGGGTGTTCAAATGCCCTAGGGGCCAGCAGCTTGGGCGTTCAAGGGAAGTCAGTCACATAATGACAACAACCCTGCTAAACAAGGTAGTAACCCCCCTTCCATCACACATGGCATTCGGCCTCCATCAACCAAGGTTGATGATTACAAGGCTACGCCATTTCCTCAGAAACTCTCTCAAGAGGAAAGGGATAAATGGTTTGCCCACTTTGCGGAGTATTTCAGAACATTAGAGATAAAGATCACTTTTGCAGAAGCTCTTGAACAGATACCTTCTTATATAAAGTTCATGAAGGATATTCTAAGTCATAAGAGGGACTGGAGAGAGACACAAACAGTCCTCCTCATTAAGGAATGCAGTGCAATCATTCAGAATAGCTTACCAAAAAAGCTTAAAGATCCTGGAAGCTTTATGATACCATGCACTCTAGGTGATACTTGTACAAGGACAGCTCTATGTGACCTTAGAGCAAGCATCAACCTAATACCTGCTTCACTAATAACGAAGCTTAGTTTGACTAATGAAGTCAAACCAACCCGTATGTGCCTTCAACTAGCTGATGGTTCTATTAAGATACCATCCAGATATTCCTGAGGAATGCATGAGCATTGACTTCATTGACTACCTGGTGGAAGAAGTCAACGTGGCCAAAAACTTCAAGGACAGGCTTGATGATATCCTTGATGATACTCAGCCTGATTCAGAGGAACTTCTGGAAACCTCTAAGGAAAAGGAGAAGCCTCCCAAGTTTGAGCTTAAGCCATTACCTTCCTCCCTAAAATATGCTTTTTTGGGAAAAGGAGATACCTATCTTGTAATCATAAGCTCCACAGTAGAGCCACAGGAAGAAGAAGCACTAATTCAGGTGCTTAAAACACTTAGGACCACCCTTGGATGGACTATAAGTGACCTTAAGGGCATTAGCCCTGCCCGATACATGCATAAAATCCTGCTGGAGGATAATGCCAAACCAGTGGTGCAACCACAGAGGCGATTGAATCCAGCCATGAAGGAAGTAGTGCAGAAGGAGGTAACTAAACTCTATGAGGCTGGGACTACTTATCCCATTTCTGACAGCCCATGGGTGAGCCCTGTCTAGGT
The DNA here is from genome assembly GCF_000816755.2 of Arachis ipaensis. Taxonomy (NCBI): domain Eukaryota; kingdom Viridiplantae; phylum Streptophyta; class Magnoliopsida; order Fabales; family Fabaceae; genus Arachis; species Arachis ipaensis. The sequence continues at coordinate 62,233,820 of NC_029789.2, read as the reverse complement.
TGTTCCTAAGAAGGGAGGAATGACAGTGGTTCACAATGAAAAGAATGAGTTGATCCCGAAAAGGACAGTTACAGGGTGGAGTATGTGCATTGATTACAGAAAACTCAATGATGCCACCAGGAAAGATCACTTTCCTTTACCCTTCATTGACCAAATGCTAGAAAGACTAGCAGGTCACGCTTTTTATTATTTCCTGGATGGATATTCCGGGTACAATCAAATAGTAGTAGATCCACAGGATTAAGAGAAGACGGCATTCACCTGTCCTTCGGGCGTATTCGCCTATAGACGAATGCCATTCGGCCTGTGCAATGCACCTGCCACTTTTCAAAGATGCATGTTGTCCATCTTCTTTGACCTGGTAGAGAATGATGCACCACTATTTCCTGGCACATTTTATGCTGAATTGAGTAGATTTTATTAACTTTTCTCACATTTATTCAATGAAATAGCATGGTTTCATAAATTTCTCTTAATTTATGCTTAAGAGTGAAAACATATTTTTTTTAGGCCCTTAATTGGTTAATTTTAATTCAGCTTTGATTCCACTAGATGCCTTGATATGTTTGTTAGTGAATTCAGGTTGAAAAGGATAGGAATGGATCAAAGAAGCAAAGAGAAAAGCATGCAAAGTGGAGAAATCATAGAAAATCAAGGATTTGGGATGCATTCATCGACGCGCACACGTGGAATGACTCGCACGCGTGGATATGGAGTCGCATGGCAACGCGTACGCATGGATAGTAAAAATGCCAATCGACGCATACGCGTGACCCACGCGTATGCGTCGATGCTCGCGCATGACCTCATTAAAGTGAAAACACTGGGGGCGATTTCAGAGCTTCCCAGGCCCAGATCCAACTCATTTTCTGAGCCTATTACCTGCAGAATTGGGGAAGAGTTAATGGGGAGAGCACATAGTGGAGTTTTCATCATGCTTTAGTTAGTTTCTAGAGAGAGAAGCTCTCTCTTCTCTCTAGAATTAGGTTAGATGTAGATTAGAATTTCTTAGATCTAGGTTTAATTCATGCTTTAATTTACTTTTCCTTTCTAATTTCTTGTTCTTCTACCTTTGCTTCTCTAGTTTTGTACTTTACTCCTTGTACTTTTTTACTTTGTTATTGATGCACTCTTGTTTCTTCTATTTTTCTTTAATGCAATTTATGTGTGATTTCTTTTATTGTTGATTTGAGTTGTTGTTGTTAATTTCCTTGCAATTGGTAGTTGTAGATTTACATTTCTTGCAATCTTATTTTGCTTTTCTTTTGTGTCTTCCAAGTGTTTGATTAAATGCTTGGAAGGATGTTAGAGTAGATTTTTGTGTTCTTGGCTTGGGATGGTAGCTTAGGTGAAATTGAGTTGCTAATGTCCAAATGTTGATAATTGGTATCCATTGACACTAGCTTTCACTAAGTTAATTAATGAGTGGCTAGGACTTGTGGATTAGGATTGGTGTAGCTCATTTGACTTTCCTCCATTCGTTAGAGGATGACTTAATGAGATTAATCTTTACAATTATCATGTTGTGGTTAGTAACAAGGATATAGATCCTTGACCATCAACCCTTGCCAAGACCTTTTTATCATTTAAGTTCATTTAATTTCTTGCCATTTATCTTTCATGTTCCTTATTCCAAAACCCCAAAATATGCATCTTATAACCAATAACAAGAATACTTCCCTGCAATTTATTTGAGAGACGACCTGAGATTTGAATACTTTGGTTATTTTTATTGGGGTTTGAATTTGGGACAAACAAAATTTTTGATTGAGGAATTGTTTGTTGGTTTAGAACTATACTTGCAACAAGATTTCATTTGTGAAATTCTATACCATCAAAAATCCCTCCATCAGAGAAGTTTCTTGAAGTATTCATGGATGACTTTTCTGTTTATGGAGACTCATTTGAATCCTATCTTGATCATTTGACCCTGGTCCTGAAAAGATGCCAAGAAACAAACCTAGTTCTAAACTGGGAGAAATGCCACTTCATGGTAACTGAAGGCATTGTTCTTGGGCATCGGATCTCAAATAAGGGGATAGATGTGGATCAAGCTAAGGTGGAAGTGATCGAACGCTTGCCTCCACCTACTAGTGTTAAGGCTATCAGAAGCTTTCTAGGACATGCAGGATTTTACAGGCGGTTCATAAAATATTTTTCTAAAATTGCCAAAACCCTGTGTAATCTCTTGGCCACTGATGTTCCATTCGTCTTTGATCAAAAATGCCTGCATACTTTTGAAACTCTGAAAGCCAAGCTTGTCACTGCTCCTATCATCTCTGTACCCAGCTGGGACTTGCCATTTGAGCTAATGTATGATGCAAGTGATCATGCAATAGGCGCAGTCCTTGGTCAGAGACATGACAAGCTTTTTCATGTCATTTATTATGCTAGTCGCGTATTAAATTATGCACAGAAAAATTACACTACTACAGAAAAGGAGCTACTTGCAGTGGTTTATGCCATTGACAAGTTCAGATCCTACCGAGTAGGATCTAAGATCACTATTTATACTGACCATGCTGCTCTAAAGTATCTACTCACTAAGTAGGATTCTAAACCCAGACTTATGAGATAGGTATTACTCCTGCAAGAGTTTGATATAGAAATTAGAGACAGAAAAGGAACAGAAAATCAGGTAGCTGACCACTTATCCCGGATTGAGCCAGTAGCAGGGACTTCTTCTCCATCTACTGACATATCCGAATTCTTTCCAGATGAGAAACTTTATGCCATCCGGACAATACCTTTGTTTGCAGACATTGCAAACTACAAGGCTATACGGTTCATTCCCAAGGAGTTTTCCAGGCAGCAAGCCCGGAAACTCATGCATGATGCAAAATACTACCTATGGGATGAGCCATATCTCTTTAAGGGATGCTCGGATGGAATAATCCGACGCTTTGTGTCTGAAAAAGAGGCGCAAAAGATTCTATGGCACTACCATAGATCTGACTATGGAGGACACTTTGGAGGTGAGCGGACAGCCACTAAGGTACTCCAAAGTGGCTTTTACTGGCCGACTCTCTTTAAGGATTCTAGAGAGTTCGTCCATAACTGTGACAGTTGCCAGAGGGCTGGCAATCTTCCTCATGGTCACAACATGCCTCATCAAGGGATCTTAGAGATTGAGTTGTTTGATGTATGAGGTATAGATTTCATGGGACCATTCCCGCCTTCATACTCAAATATCTACATCCTTGTGGCAGTAGATTTTGTGTCTAAATGGGTTGAAGCAATAGCAACACCCACTAATGACAACAAAGTAGTAATAAAGTTTCTCCAAAAGAACATCTTCAGCAGATTTGGTGTCCCTAAGACACTAATCAGTGATGGAGTAACTCATTTCTGCAACAGACAGCTGGATTCTGTCTTAAGCCATTACGGAGTTTGCCATAAAGTGGCAACACCGTATCATCCCCAAACGAATGGGCAAGTTGAAGTCTCAAATAGAGAGCTAAAGCGAATCCTAGAGAGGACAGTAAGTGCCTCTAGAAAGGATTGGACTAGAAAGCTTGATGATGCTCTGTAGGCATGCAAAACAGCTTTCAAAACCCCCATTGGAACTTCACCATATCAATTAGTATATGGAAAGTCCTGTCATTTGTCAGTGGAACTAGAACACAAGGCCTATTGGGCTACTAGATTCCTCAACCTTTATGCTAAAGTAGCAGGGGAGAAACGGCTGCTCCAACTAAATGAGTTGGATGAATTCCACTTAGAAGCATTCAAAAATCAAAAATCTATAAGGAAAAGGCAAAGAGGTGGCATGACAGGAAGCTAGCTTCCATAATCTTTGAACCAGGACAGAAAGTCCTGCTTTTCAACTCAAGACTCAAACTATTCCCTGGGAAACTTAAATCTCGTTGGATGGGACCGTTTGTGATTACCAAGGTATCACCTTACGGACACATAGAACTTCAAGGTAAAGAAACCAACTTCGCTGTCAATGGACAGAGGGTTAAGCATTACCTTGAAGGAGATATAGATCCAGGAGGCTCAACACTACTACTATGTTAAGTACAGTGAAGTCCAGCTAAAGACATTAAAGAAGCGCTTGTTGGGAGGCAACCTAATAATCACTCATACTTTATTGATTTTCTAGTTGTTTTCGTTTTAATTAATTTTCTTTTTCTTTTTTTAATTAGTTTTTAATTATGTTTTAAGTTATTTTTAGTGTTATTGATCTTGTACAGTGCTTAAATAGAGACAGAATGATGCAAAACAGAAAATAGAATACCCTGGAGTAAGGAGCTTTCTGGCGTTTAAACGCCAGTAAGGGTAGGATGTTGGGCGTTTAAACACCCATGGAGACAGCAGGCCTAGAGTTAAACGCCAGCCAGGAGGCCCTGGCTGGGCGTTTAACGCCCTGAACGGAGCACAAGCCTGGCGTTTAAACGCCAGCCAGGAGGCACCGGCTGGGCGTTTAACGCCCCACAGGGGGACTACTCTGTCGTTAAACGCCAGAATGCTAGCATTCTGGGCTTTTAAACGCCAGCATGGCAGCATGGAGGTAGCTTCAATTTTTCAATCTTATCTTGATTCAACTCATATTCATTCAATTTAATTTTAAAAATTCTTTAATTTTTATATCAAATCTTATTCAAATACCTCAATTTCAATTTAATTTCAAAATTAAAACATTTATTTTTTTCAAATCCTTTTCAAAATTGCATAACTTTTACAACTTGTTTTCAAAATCTTTCAAAAAAATTTTTTATCTTGTTCATATCTTTTCAAATCCTTTTCATATCTTGTCTTTATTTTTTCAAAAATCCCTCCCCCCTCCCTATTTATATAATTCTACTTCTTCCTTTCTTACTTTTTGCTCGAGGACGAGCAAATTTTTAAGTTTGGTATAGCAGGAGCCCTGTTCTCTCATCAGGAATTCAATCCCATGGCTCCAAGAAGTGGCAAGACCGTCCCAAAGAACAAGAAAGAAGACAACTCAATAGTTGTTTTCAAACCTGTTCGATTCTTCAGCAAGCAACATGAGGAACATTATCATAAGATAATGAGCAAAAGGCCAGTAATCCCTGAAGTGGGATTCAACCTTGGAGAAGAAGAATACCCAGAGATCCAAGAGCAGATTCGAAGGAGAGGCTGTGAGACTCTAAGTAATCCATAATTAAATGTTGGATACAACATGATTCAGGAATTCTATGCAAATCTGTGGATAACAGATAAGCAAAATAAAGATGGAACAACCATCCATACTTTTTGTACCATGGTTAGAGGGAAGATCATATACTTTCACCTAGACAGGGTGAGAGAGGTCTTCAAACTACCTATGCAAAGAGATGACCGTGAGTCATACAACCGGAGGGTTGTAGCAACCAAAAGCTGGATCAAATCCTAGAGGACATATGCCTGCCTGGAACACAATGGATTGAAAAACCAAAGGGGAGCCATGCCAGCTGAAATGGGTGAACCTCAATCCTGTTGCTAGAGGATGGCTAGACTTCATTGGGTGTTCTATAATACCCACAAGTAACCGCTCTGAAGTCAATATTGATAGAGCAGTAATGATTCACTGCATTATGATAGGGAATGAGGTGGAAGTCCACCAATTAATTCCCTGTGAGATTTACAAGCTATCAAATAGATTCCACTAGGGCCATGCTGGCTTATCCAAATCTCATTTTTCGCCTATGCCAAGAGGCTAAGGTTATGATTCCATCAGACCACTTTATCCTAGTGAAAAAATCAATCACCAAGCAGGTGATGGAGAGTTCCAAGATAGAAGATAATAACCTAAAGAGGAAGGAACCCAAACATTCCCAAGAGATCCCTCTAATGGAGTATTGAGAACAGTTGAAGGCATCTGTAATTCACTTATAGAACACGCTGGATCAGCTCAGAGAGGAGCAGAAAGATCAGATTAGGATGATTTGCAAACTGATTAAATAGCAGGAGAAGCAAGGGCGTGAGCTTGAGGAGCAGAAGCGCCAGAAGCTCTCTCCTGAAGAGCCATGGGCCCATCAAGCTGAAGAACCAAGCATCCCTCAAGTTGAAGAGCCATGTGTCCCATAGCATGAAGAAAACAACATCCCACAGGCTGAAGGTTGTTGAGTTTCAACTCTGTGGCTATTCTAATTCCTATTTTTCTGTCTCACGTATTTCCATCCTAATTTAGAGTTGCATGATCACTAGTAGTAATTAAGTCTTTATTTTTATTTTTATTTTATGTATTTTAATTTTTAGGATTACATAAGCATTAGTAGTAATTAATTAATTTTTACTTTTCCAATTAGCTATAAATTATTCCTTTTATCATCATTAAACATGAATAAAATAGTAGATTTTTTTAGAAGAAATAAAGATGCATAGATTTTTTAGCTTTCCAATAAAGAATAGTTACATTAATTTGATTGGGTTACATTGCTTTAGTTTTCTGAATGAAAGAATAAACAGTACATATTTGAAGTTGAATTTTATGATGCTGGCTCTTGAAAGAATAAGGAAAAAAACAAAAATATTATTGATAATCTAAAAAATCTAAAAAATGATTCTTGAAGCAAGAAAAAGCAGCAAAAAAAAGGCAAAAAGAAAAAGAAAAATAAAGCAGCAAAATCCATTACTGCCCAAAAATGCAGGAAAAGGAGGGCAGATTGAAAATGCCAATAACCCCTTTAAACCAAAAGGCAAGGGTAAAAAGGACCCAAGGCTTTGAGCATCAGTGGATAGGAGGGCCCAAAGGAATAAAATCCTGGCCTAAGCGGCTAAATCAAGCTGTCCTTAACCATGTGCTTGTGGCGTGAAGGTGTAAAGTGAAAAAGCTTGAGACTGAGCAGTTAAATTCGTAGTCCAAAGCAAAAAGAGTGTGCTTAAGAACTCTGGACACCTCTATCTGGGGACTCTAGTAAAGCTGAGTCACAATCTAAAAAGGTTCACCCAGTTAAAGTGTCTAATGGTAATACTAGAAAACATAGTGCTTAGGGTCACGGCCAAGACTCTGAAAGCTGTGTTCAAGAATCAAAAAGAGCTAAACTAGGAGAATCAATAATAATATCTGGATTCTAAGTTCCTAAAGATGCCAGCCATTCTAATTTTTAATGGATAGTGAGATGCCAAGACTATTCAAAAACAAAAAGCTACTAAGTCCCGCTCATCTAATTGAAACTGAGCTTAATTGGAAACTCAGAGATTTGTTGCATCCTAATCTTCTTTTCATCCTATTTTATTTTTAGTTGCTTGGGAACAAGCAACAGTTTAAGTTTGGTGTTGCGATAAGCGGATATTCTATACGCTTTTTGGCATAGTTTTCATGTAGTTTTTAATAGGTTTTACTTAGTTTTTATTAAGTTTTTACAGGTTTTAGTGTTAAATTCACATTTTTGGATTTTGCTTTGAGTTTGTGTGTTTTTGTACCATTTCATGTATTTTCTGGCTAAATTCGAGGAGCTGGAGCAGAAGTCTGATTCAGAGACAGAGAAAGCACTGCAGATGCTGTCCAGATTTGACCTCCCTGCACTCGGAAGAGATTTTCTGGAGCTATAGAAGTCCAAATATAGCGTTCTCAATAGCTATGGAAATCTGACTTCCAGAGCTTTCCAGCAATGTATAATAGTACATACATTGTTTTTGATTAGAAGGCCCAAAACTGGCATCCAACGCCAGCTTCCTGACCCCTTTCTGGCGTCCAGCGCCCAAGGAGCAAAGCCCAATGTCCAAACGCCCAGAGAGGACTCCCTAGCTGGTGTTCCACATCTAAGAGACCTCATAGCACATGGATCTCATCAATCTCAGCCCAAACATTCACCAAGTGGGCCCCAGAAGTGGATTTCAGAACTAAAAAGACTGTTGTATCCTTACTAGTCATTAGCTTAGTATTTAAGGGATTTATTCATGTCATTCGAACAACTTACATCACTTTTACCATCATACACATTTTATTATTGTTTTACATCTCAGTATGAGTTTCTAAACCTCCTAGGTTGAGGGGAGGAGCCCTGCTGAGCCATATGAATTAAAAAAAGTATTACTATTTCTTCTTCGATCAGTGTTTAATTTACTTCTAAGATGTATATCCGATCTTCATCATGGTGAATAGGATAATCTAACAAATTATCTCTTTTCATCACATTAAGACGAACGTGCCTGACAAACACCCGCGTCTACTTGGGTTTGTGTGAATACGTGGCCGGAAAGCACGAGTCAACAGTTGTGTTTATACATCTCTCAGACGGTTAATCCACGACTTCGTTGGGGACTTCTCGCGACACCAGTTTAGCTGATTTCTGGGGAGATTAGGGTCTCCGTGGTATAGGTTTAAATCTAAAGAAGCAGCGTTCTCTGATCCGGAAGATTCGACCTTGTCTGTGGTATTTTGAGTAGGATCACCAGGAGAATGACTTGCTAGAGCTTCACCCTCCGTTAGATTGAATGACCACGGGCCCTGGCATTCATTCTGTAGTAGACGAGATCAATGACCACGAGCAATGGCTTTGATCACTTACAGCCTGCCATAGAAGAAGATTATTCACAAGCAAAGAAGACAGCAGTACCAGAGTTAATTCAGAAAGACAAAGCAACTCCGACTCTCAACTAAATTCCCATCATATAATTCTCGTCAGTATTTTCTACCATTTTTGCTCTATTTCTTTCATATACAACATTATTATTAATTGCCCTTGCATCAATCCAAGAACCTTCTGATCTGCCTGACTAAGACCTGCAAGATAACCATAGCTTGCTTCAAGCCACAATCCTCGTGGGATTGACCCTGACTCACTCAGGTATTACTTCGACGACCTAGTGCACTTGCTAGTACTGCTGCTGTACGTACACACCCACCAAGAACCTTGGAGTTGTGGATGAAAATCTTGTTTTGGTGAAAATTGAGGTTTGAGGGTTTTTCTGTAAAGTTAGTTTTCGGCCAAATTTTGGCAAGCCATAACTTGGCTTCCGAACCCCCGATTGATTTCAAACTTATTTTATATGAAGATTGGGTCGGTTAAGTTTATGCCGTTCAAAGAACGGAAGAAAAATTATTTAAAACAAAAAAGTTATGTGCCTCAGAAATTTAGAGTTCGAAATGGAAATTCTGCAGGTTTTCAGAGTTAGCCAATTTTTTTATAAAACGTACACTAATGCGTACACGTGGCCCACGCATACGCGTGACCTGGAAATTTTGCGTATTCAAACCTCCCTTACATGACCATGCGTTTCTATTTCATATACATGTGTACGCGTAAAGGGCGCTGCGTACGCGAAATGGTCCAAAATTTACGTCCACACGTACGCATGACCCGGGTTTTCTGCGTACGCGAAACTCCTTGTACGTGACCAGTCAATTTTGCCTAGTTCACATGTGTACGCAAGATGGGGGTATGTGTACGTGGTGCACGAAACTGGCTCCTCACGTTTCATACAAATAGACCGGCAAGTATACCGGGTCGTCCAGGTAATAGCTCAGGTGAGTGAGGGTCGATCCCACGGAGATTGTTGGTTTGAACAAGCAATGGTTACCTTGCCGATCTTAGTCAGGCGGATAGAAAGTATAGTTGTCATGAGAAAATGCATAAAATAGAATAAATAAATAAAACGTTACTAGATAGGTGTGAAATCAATGGTATGAGAATGGTTGAGGCTTCAGAGATGCTTCTTACTTCTGAATTAACTTTTCTCACCATCTACTCCAACTTCTGATTAATTCTTCCCATGGTAGGCTATATATGATTAATGCTGGGTCAGCGGTCATTCATCTCCTCTGCTTCAGGTCAAACGCCGGGTCAGCGGTTATCCAATCTGAACGAGGGTGACGCTCTAGCAGTCCATTCCCATGGTGATCCTACTCAAAACACCACAGACAAGGTCAGATCTTCCAGATTAGAGAACATTATTCCATTGGTTCTAGCCTATACCACAAAGGCTCTAATCGCCCCGCACCTCAGCTGAACTGATGTCTCGTGAAGTCCCCAACGAAGCCGTGGATTAGTCGTCTAAGAGATGTATAATCAAGCTTGTGGTTCAATACTATCCTGTCAAGGACTCGCACGAACCCATGTAGAATGAGGATGATTGTCACGGGTCATCCGATTCATAAGGTTGAAGAACGAAGATACATCTTAGAATAGAATCAAGCATAGATTGAAGTAGAATAGTGATATTATTAATTCATAAGAATCAGCAGAGCTACTAACCTTATCCTTAGGAGGTTAGTGACTCATACTGTACATAATAATGTTTGAAAATAAAAGTGTGCAAAGATATCTAACAAGGGTGATCTTTGTTCTATATATACTAGTCTTGCAACTAAGAATTACAGAAAATAAGATAAACTAGTCTTGTAGTGCAAAAATCCACTTTCCTAGAGGAAGATTGGCGGGCTCTCAACCAGCGTTGATCACATACAGCCTGCTATAGAAGAAATCATTCACATTTGGAGTAGACAGTAAGAAAGTATTGATCCAGAAGAACAAAGCACTCCGAAGCCTTAACCATCTTCTTATCATTGAATTCACAATTACTGAGTAACGTATCTTTATTTTACTTTTATGGGCTTAAACAAATAAACAACTCTTCTATCCGCCTAACTAAGATTTATAAGATAACCACTGTTTGATCTAACCTGACAATTCTCGTGGTATTGACCCTGACTTACCTCAGGTATTACTTGGACGACCCAGTGCACTTGCTGGTTCAGTTGTGCAAAGTTAAATTCCGCGTACTAGTAACCTTTGTTGGGCGAAGTTAAATTCTTCCATCTCCATCTATTTTCTTCTTCTTCTACTCCATTCTTCTCTTTTGTTCATTGTTTTTGCTCGAGGACAAGCAAAGTTTTAAGTTTGGTGTGGAAAATCCTTGCTTTTTACTTTCCATTCCATCTTATGCACCCAAGGTCGGAGAACCCTCTAGAAAGAGGAAAGGAAAGGCCATAGCCACTATCTCCGAATCTTGGGAGATGGAGAGATTCATCACCAAAGCCCACCAACACCACTTCTATGAAGTAGTGGCAAAGAAAAAGGTGATCCCTGAGGTCCCTTTTAAGCTTAAGAAGAATGAATATCCGGAGATCCGACATGAAATCTAGAGAAGAGGTTGGGAAGTCCTAACCAATTCCATCCAAGAGGTTGGGATATCAATAGTGCAGGAATTCTAGGCTAATGCATGGGTCACGAAAAATCATGATACAAATGTGAAACCCACATCCTAAAAATTAGAGCACCATGGTCCGAGGGAGAATCTTGGACTTTCGTCCAGAAAGTGTGAGGTTGGCATTCAACTTGACTTTGATACAAGGAGACCTACATCCTTACACTAGAAGAGTCAATTTTGATCAAAAGCTGGATCAAGTGCTCTCAAACATCTGTATGAAAGGAGCATAGTGGAAAAGAGATTCCCAAGGCAAGCCTATCCAACTAAGAAAGCCTGACCTCAAGCCCAAAGCTAGAGGATGGTTGGAATTTATCCAACGCTCTATCATCCCTACTAGCAACCGGTCCGAAGTGACGATAGACCGAGCCATCATGATCCATTGCATCATGCTCAGAACTGAGGTGGAAGTACATGAAGTGATACCTCAAGAGTTGTACAAAGTGGCAGACAAGCCAGACTCCACCCAAGCAAGGTTAGCTTTCCCTCATCTTATATGTCACCTATTCAATTCAGCTGGGATTGTCATAGAAGGTGACATTCTAATTGAGGAAGATAAGCCCATCACTAAAAGAAGGATGGAGCATACTAGAAAACCGGCACATCAACCACAACATGAGCATGTGGAGTCACATCAACATGAGATCCCTAAGATGCTTCAAGGGATGTATTTTCCTCCTTAAATCTATTGGGATCAATGGCATACTTCTATGGGAGAATTAAGCTCTAACATGAATCAGCTGAGGATGGAGCATCAAGAGTATTCCACCATCCTCAATGAAATTAGAGAAGATCAAAGAGCTATGAGGGAAGAACAACAGAGACAAGGGCGTGGCATTGAAGACATCAAGTGCTCTATTGGATTCTCTAGAGAAAGTGGTAGTCGCCATCACTAAGGTGGTCCCGTTCCATCACCCCTTGCTTTTATGTCATTTTTCTGTTTTCCATCATATTTTATTGTCTGTTCTCATGTTCTTACTGCATGATCATTTCTATATATGTCTTAAAGTTATAAAATGTTCCATATATCTCTCACCTTACTTAAAAGAAAATTTTATTTGAAAAAGAAAATTAAGATGCATCAATTTCCAGTTTTATCTTAAGAATAGTCCAATTATCTTAATGTGGTGGCATTACTTTTATTTTCTGAATGTATGAATGAACAATGGATATTTGAAATTGGAGTTTAAGAATGTTGGCTCTTGAAAGAATGATGAAAAAGGAGAAGTATTATTGGTGATCTGAAAAATCCAAAAATTGATTTTTGAAGCAAGAAAAACCAGCAAAAAAGCAATATATGCGAAAAAAATGCGAAATTTTTTTTATATATAAAGCAGAAAAAGAAAAAAAAGAATTTTTAAGAAAAAGCCAATAAGCTCTTTAAACCAAAAGGCATGAGCAAAAAGCCAATAGCTTTTTAAACCAAAAGGCAAGAGCATGGGTCTAAGGCTTTGAGCATCAATGGTTAGGAGGGCCTAAAAGAAACAAAAATCTTGGCCTAAGCGGCTCAACCAAGTTGTCCCTAACTATATGCTTGTGGTGTGAAGGTGTCAAGTGAAAAAGCTTGAGACTGAGCAGTTAAAGTCGTAATCCAAAGCAAAAAAAGAGTGTGCTTAAAAACTCTGGACACCTCTATCTGGGGATTCTAGCAAAGCTGAATCACAATCCTAAGGGGTTCACCCAGTTAAGTGTCTGTGGCATTTATGTATCCGGTGGTAATACTGAAGAACAAAGTGCTTAGGGCCACGACCAAGACTCAAAAATCTATGTTCAAGAATAAAAAAGAACTAAACTAGGAGAGTCAATAATATCATCTGGATTCTGAGTTCCTAAAGATGCCAAAACTTCTGAGCTTCAAAGGATAGTGAGATGCCAAAACTATATAGAAGCAAAAAGCTACTAAGTCCCGCTTATCTAATTGAAACTAAGCTTCATTGAAAACTCTGAGATTTAATGTATCTTACTTTTCTTTTTATCCTACTTTGTTTTTAGTTGCTTGGGGACAAGCAACAGTTTAAGTTTGGTGTTGTGACGAGCTGATATTTTATACGCCTTTTGACATCATTTTCATACAGTTTTTAGCATGTTTTGTTTAAATTTTATTATGTTTTCATAGGTTTTGGTGTAAAATTCATATTTTTAGATTCTACTATGAGTATTTGTGTTTTATGGTGATTTCAGGTATTTTCTGGCTAAAATTTGAGAGTTTTGACAAAGTCTAATTCAGAGGCAAGGAAAGCATAGCAGATGCTGTTAAGATTTGACCTCCGTGCATTCAAACAAGTATTTATGGAGCTAAAAAACTTAAATAGAACGTTCTCAACGGCTATGAAACCCTAACATCTAGGGCTTTCCAGCAATATATAATAGTCTATGCTTGTCTTTGGATATGAAGGCCCAAAACTGGCATTCAACGCCAGCCATCTACCCCCTTTCTGGCGTTAGACGCCCAAAAGGGAGCAGCTGGCGTCCAACGCCCAAAGAGGTGTTCCAAGTAGGCGTTCAACACCCATGGAGCCTACTAGCACGTGGAGAGACCCTTAGCTCAGCCCAAACACTCATCAAGTGGGCCCCCGGAAGTGGATTTTCGCACTACAAGCCCAAGCCTATCATATTTCTGTAATCCTTAGTTATTAGATTAGTATATATAGGAGAAGATCACTCTTGTTTTAGGATCTTCGACCACCATAGAACATTATTTTCAGATTTTTGAGTTATTTTGTACAGTATGAGCCACTCAACCTCCTAGGTTAAGGTTAGGAGCTCTGTTGAGTTTTATGGATTAATAAAAGTACTACTGTACTATTTCAATTCGTGTTTGATTCTCTCCTAAGATATATCTTCGTTCTCCAACCTTATGAATGAGTTGAACCATCACAAGTTATCTCTATTCTACATGGGCTCAGTGAGCGTCTTTCATCGGATATTTATGAACCACTAGCTTGAGGATACATCTCTTAGACGGCTAATCCACGACTTCGTTGGGGACTTCTCGAGACATCAGTTCAGCATTGATCACATACAGCCTACTATAGAAGAAGTCATTCACAGTTGGAGTAGACAAGAAGAAAGTATTGATCCAGAAGAATAAAGCATCTTCGAAGCCTTAACCATCTTCTTATCATTGAATTCATAGTTTCTAAGTAACGTATCTTTATTTTACTTTTATGCACTTAAACAACTAAATAACTCTTCTATCCGCCTAACTAAGATTTACAAGATAATCACTGTTTGATCCAAGCCGACAATCCTCATGGAATTGACCCTGACTCACCTCAGGTATTACTTGGACAACCCAGTGTACTTGCTGGTTCAGTTGTGCAAAGTTAAATTCCGCGCACCAGTAACATTTGTTGGGCGTTTGAACGCCCAGAATGCCTTGATTCTAGCATTCAATGCCATCCTGCTGCCCCTTCTGGGCGTTGATTGCCCTGCCAATGCCTCCTGGCTGGCGTTCAACTCCAGTCTGCTACTCTTCTCGGGGCGTTGAATGCCCAGCCAGTGCTCCTTGGCTTGCATTCAACGCCAGCCTTGCTTCCTCCCTTCAGGGCGTTGAATGCCCAGCCATTGCTCCCTGGGTGGCGTTCAACACCAGGTTTGTTGTACCTTGAGGGCGTTCAATGCCCAACCAGTATCCCCTGGCTGGCATTGAATTCCAGTCTTGCGGCCTATTGGGGGAGTTCAACACCACTCCTTCCTTCTTGTCTGGCATTCTACGCCAGCAAGGGGCTTTCCCCAGGGTGTTCTGACTGTCTTTGCTTCTGTTTTAACTACTGCACATGATCACAAGCCTAAAGAAACAAATATGAAAATTAACTAATATAATTGAAATATGAAAACAGAAACAACTTTGATTATGGTTTGGTTGCCTCCCAATAAGTGCTTCTTTAACGTCATTATCTTGACGGTACTGCGCTCAAGTCAACAAAAGGTTGGATTTTTCTTTCTCAACTTCACCACCTAAGTAATTACTCTGGAGTTCTATATGACCATAGGTGATACTTTAGTGATCTGGAAAGGTACTGTCCAACGTGACTTAAGCTTTCCAGGGAAGAGCTTTAGTCTAGAATTAAAGAGCAGAACTTTCTATCCAGGTTCAAAGACTCTAGAAGAAATCTTTCTGTCATACCCCTTCTTGGCCCTTTCTTTATAGGTATTTTCATTTTCAAATGTAGCAAATTGGAATTCATCCAACTCATTTAGCTGGAGTAACCGTTTCTCTCCTGCTGCCTTTGCATTAAGGTTTAGGAGTTTGGTTGCCTAGTAGGCCTTGTGTTCCAGCTCTACTGGCAGGTGGCATGCCTTCCCAATCACCAATTAATATGGTGATGTTCTTATAGGGGTCTTGAAGGCTGTTCTATATGCCCAGAGAGCATCATCAAACTTTCTTGCCCGATCCTTTCTAGAGGTATTCACCGTTCTTTCCAGGATTATCTTTAGTTCTCTATTTGAGACTTCAGCTGGCATATTTGTCTGTGGATGATATGGGGTGGCCACTTTATGGCGAACTCCATATTAGTTCAGCACAGAGTCAAGCTGTATGTTGCAAAAATGAGTTCCTCCATCACTAATCAGTGTTCGAGGGATACCAAACCTACTGAAGATGTTCTTCTGGAGGAGCTTCATCACTACTCTAGTGTCATGTGTGGGTGATGTGACTACCTCAACCCATTTAGACACATAATGTACTGCCACAAGGATATAGGTGTTTGAGTATGAAGGTAGAAAAAGACCCATAAAGTCTATACCCCATACATCAAACAGCTCAATCTCTAGGATTCCTTGCTGAGGCATGTCGTGACCATGAGGAAGATTGCCAGCCCTTTGGCAACTGTCACATCGACAGACAAACTCTTGGGAATCTTTAAAGAGTGTGGGCCATTAAAAACCACTTTTGAGGACTTTAATGGTTGTTCGCTCACCTCCAAAGTGTCCTGCATAATTGGAGCCATGGCAATGCCATAGGAATTTATGTGCCTCTTCTTCAGGCACATAGCGGCGGATTATACCATCCGAGCATCTCTTAAAGAGATATGGTTCATTCCACAAGTAGTATCTAGCATCATGAATGAACTTTCGGGCTTGCTGCCTACTGTATTCCTTGGGGATGAATATTATAGCCTTGTAATTTGTAATATTTGTAACTAAGGTGTCATCTGGATGGCAAAGAGTTGCTCATCCAGGAAGGTCTCAGACACTTCAGTAGAGGGAGGAGGTGCCCCTTCTACTAGTTCAATCCGAGACAAGTGGTCAGCCACTCGATTTTCTGACCTTTTTCTGTCTCTGATTTCTATATCAAACTCTTGCAGGAGTAATACTCATCTTATTAGTCTGGGTTTAGAATCCTGCTTAGTGAGTAGATATTTGAGAGCAACATGGTCAGTGTAGATAATGACCTTAGATCCTATTAGATAGGATTTGAACTTGTTAATGGCATAAACCACTGCAAGTAACTCCTTCTCTGTGGTAGTGTAGTTCTTCTACGCGTCATTTAGAACACGACTGACATAATAAATGACATGCAGAAGCTTGTCATGTCTCTGCCCTAGAACTGCGCCAATGACATGGTCACTGGCATCACACATTAGTTCGAATGGTAGGTCCCCGTTGGGTGCAGATATGATAGGCACAGTGATAAGCTTAGTTTTTAGAGTCTCAAAGTCCTACAGACACTCTTGGTCAAAGACAAATGGAGTGTCATTAGCTAGTAAGTTGCTCCGGGATTTTGTGATTTTGGAAAAATCTTTTATAAACTTCCTGTAGAATCCTGTATGTCCCAGGAAACTTTTGATTCCCTTGACATTAGTGGGTGGTGGTAATCACTCAATTACCTCCACCTTATCTTGATCCACTTCTATTCCCTTGTTCGAAATCTAATGCCCAAGAAGAATTCCTTCAATCACCATGAAGTGACATTTTTCCCAGTTTAAAACCAGGTTTGTCTCTTGGCATCGTTTGAGAACTAGGGCTAAATGGTCAAGGCGGAATTCAAATAAACCTCCAAAGACGGAGAAGTCATCCATGAATACTTCAAGGAACTTCACCATATAAGAGAAGATGGAGAGCATACACCTCTGAAAGGTGGCAGGTGCATTGCACAAGCCAAATGGCATCCGCCTATAAGCAAACACACCATATGGGCATGTAAATGCTATCTTTTCTTGATCATGTGGATCCACTGCAATTTGATTGTAACTAGAATAACCATCCAAGAAACAATAAAATGCATGCCCTGCTAGTCTCTCTAGCATTTGATCTATGAATGGTAAAGGAAAATGATCTTTTCTGGTGGCGTTATTGAGCCTTCTATAGTCAATGCACATACGCCACCCTGTAACTATTCTTGTAGGAATCAATTCATTATTTTCATTATGAACCACTGTCATGCCTCCTTTTTTGGGAACAACTTGGACAGGGCTCACCCAGGGGGCTAATGCCCTTAAGGTCACTTATTGTCCACCCAAGAGCTGTCTTGTGTGTCTTTAGCACTTGAATTAGTGCTTTTTCTTCTTGTAGTTCTAAGGTAGAGCTTATAATCACAGGATAAGTATCTCCATCTCCTAGAAATACATATTTCAAAGAGGATGGTAATAACTTGAGCTCAAGTTTAGGAGGCTTATCCTTTTCCTTAGGAGTTTTCAAAGGCTCCTTTATTTCCTCTGGCTCCTCTAGATCAGGCTGGGCATCATAAAGATATCGTCCAGTTCTTCTTTGAGTCTCTCAGCCATATTCACTTCTTTCACCAAGGAATCAATGATGAAAATACTCATGCACTCTTCTGGAGTGTCTAGATGCTACATGGCCTTAACAGCATTTAGTACGAACTCATCCTCATTGACTCTCAAGGTTACTTCCCCTTTTGGAACGTCAATCAGGGTTCGTCCTGTAGCTAGGAAAGGTCTTCCTAGATTGAGGGTTGCACTCTTGTGCTCGTCCATTTTTAGCACCACAAAATCTGTTGAGGGACGCACTCTTGTGCTCGTATATTTCTAGCACCACAAAATCTGTGGGGAAAGCAAAGCGTCCAATCCTAACAATCATGTCCTCAATCACGCCTGATGGAAGCTTAACAGAGCCATCAACAAGTTGAAGACATATGCAGGTAGGTTTAACTTCGTGAGTTAAACAGAGCCTCTTTATTAATGATGCAGGTATTAAGTTAATACTTGCTCTGAGGTCACATAGGACTGTCTTTGTGCAGGTATCCCCTAAGGTGCATGATATCATAAAGCTCCTAGGATCTTTGAGTTTCTCTGGTAAGTTCTTTTGGATTACTGTACTGCATTCTTCAGTGAGGAGAACTATTTCTGCCTCTCTCAAATCCTTCTTATGACTTAAGATGTCTTTCATGAACTTAGCATAAGAAGGTATCTGTTCAAGAACCTCTATAAAAGGGATCTTAATCTCAAGTGTCTTGAGATAATCTGCAAAGCGGGCAAACTGTTTATCCTTTTCCGCTTGACGGAGCTTCTAAGGAAATGGCATCTTGGCCCTGTACTTATCAACTTTAGTTGATGAAGGTTGAATGCCTACAAAATTGGAAGGGGGGTCAGTAGCTTGCTTAGGAAGGGTCTTATCAGCGCTTGCATGTGTCTGACCATCCCTGGTTGGGCGTTCAATGCCCTTGCTGCCCCTTCCTGGCGTTCAATGCCAGGAACATTATTCCCTTGTGGGCGTTCAATGCTAAGGGTGGGTATCCCTTCTTGGCGTTGAATGCCAAGAGTGCTGCCCCTCTTTGGGCGTTCAACGCCAGGAGTAAGCACCCCCTCTTGGCGTTGAACACCAATGACATTTCTCTTTCGGCGTGTAACGTCCTCAGAGGTGTCTTGGACAGCAGTCTGGTTATCCTTTGTCAACTTTTCTTCCCCTGGTCTCCTGTTGTTCTGAGGTTGAGTGTTCAATATTTTCCCACTCCTCAGTTGGATTGCTTGACATTCATCTTTTATCTGCATAGATAATTAATACCTAGTATGACTCAGCTGTGCTTCTACATTCCTATTAGAAGTCTGAGTTTCTCGCAAAGCCTCTTGCAATTCCATCAACTAGTGTACAAGGACGTGTAGTTGCTGAGTCAATGGGCCATTTTGTTCTGGAGTGTTAGATTCAGTAGATATTGCCTTGACCTCTCCTTTTATGGAAGTCTCATCAACCGAGTACAGATGCTGGTTCATGGCAACTGTCTCAATAAGTTCATGAGCCTCTTCAATTATTTTTCTCATGTGTATAGAGCCACCAGCAGAGTGGTCTAGAGACATCCTAGCCATGTCTGTTAGGCCGTAATAGAAGATATCTAACTACACCAATTCTGAAAATATTTCAGTGGGGCATTTTCGGAGCATTCTTCTATACCTCCCCAGGAATCATGAAGAGGTTCATTATTCTTTTACTTGAAGCCTTGGATGTCCAGCCTTAACTGGGTCAACTTTCGTGGGGCAAAGTATTGATTCAGAAACTTGTCTACTAGCTGCTTCTAGGTTTTCAAGCTGAATTTGGGTTGGTTATCTAACTACCTCTTTGCTTGATCCTTTACAGCAAAGGAAAAGATTAGCAGTCTGTAGACATCCTGATCTACTCCCTCAGTGTACAATGTGTTAGCAATTTGTAGAAAGTTTTCCAGGAACTCAGTAGGCACTTCCTGTGGAAGTCCAGAGTACTGGCAGTTTTCCTGTACCAGAGTAATGAGCTGATGATTTAGCTCAAAATTACTCGCTCCAATGGGGGTATGCTGATACTTCTCCCATAGAATTCAGGAGTGGGGGCCATGTAGGACCCCAAAGTTCTTCTGAACTGTTCATTCCCATTTGGATTCATGGTGAAGAAAGGTAGGAGAATTTGGATATTAATAATTAAAAAGATTTGAAAATTAAATAGGTGATTTTCAAAAAAGAAGAGAGAGAAAGATTTGAAATTGAAAAAGTTTTAAATTTAAAAGAAAAGAAAGTAAGTTTTAAAATTAAAAGAGAAAGATAAAGTATGAAAGAATCAAATTAAAAGATGTGATAAGATTTAAAAAGTTCTTACCTTTTTTTCTTTCTCTTTCTTGAAAAAAGAAGATAGAAGAATTAGTTAGGAAGTTTTGAAAAAGATAGAAGAGAAAACAAGTAACTAATTAAGAAAGATTTGAAAATAAGATAAGATAAGAATTTGAAGTTTGAATTTAAAATAAGATAAGATAAAATTTTGAATTTTGAAATCTTGAAGCTTGAAAATTGAATTTGAATCAAGATAAGATAAAGATTTGAAAAAGTTTTAATTTTTAAAATTTAAAAGAAAGATAAGATTTTCGAAAATTTGAATAAAGATGGAAAAGATATTTTTTGATTTTTTGAATTAATGAAGAAAGAGAAAAACAACCAAAAGACACCAAACTTAAAAATTTTAAGATAAAAAAAAAAAGAAACAAGAACAACTTGAATACCAAGAAGAACACTAAAGAACCAATTCGAAAATTCAAAGGACACAAAGAACACACAAAGGACACCAAACTTAAGAACTGACACTAGACTCAAACAAAAGACACTATTTTTGAAATTTTTGGACAAGAAAACAAGAAAGTTTGAAACTTTAACAAGAACACGAACAAAAAGACTCAAACAAAAGATAAAGATTAATAAAGAAAAGCAAAGATTTTTGAAAAATTTTGGATTTTTTGAAAAAAAAATAAATGACTCAAACAAAATAGTAAAAAGTACCTAATCTAAGCAACCAGATAATCCGGTAGTTTGTCAAATTTGAACGATCCCCGACAACGGCGCCAAAAATTTGGTGCACGAAACTGGCTCCGCACGTTTCGCACAGATAGACCGACAAGTATATCAGGTCGTCCAAGTAATACCTTATGTGAGTGAAGGTCGATTCCACGGAGATTGTTGGTTTGAGCAAGCAATGCTTTCCTTGCAGATCTTATTCAGGCAGATAGAAAGTATAGTTGTCAGGAGAAAATGCATAAAACAGAATAAATAAATAAAACGTTACTAGATAGGTGTGAAATCAATGATATGAGAATGGTTAAAGCTTCGGAGATTCTTCTTCCTTCTGGATCAACTTTTCTCACCATCTACTCCAGCTTATGATTGATTCTTCCCATGGCAGGCTGTATATGATTAATGCCGGGTCCGTGGTCATTAATCTCCTCTGCTTCAGGTCAAATGCCGGGTCAGCAGTCATCCAATCTGAACGAGGGTGAACTGATGTCTCGAGAAGTCCCAAACGAAGCCGTGGATTAGCCGTCTAAGAGAGGTATAATCAAGCTTGTGGTTCAATAATATCCCGTCAAGGACTCGCAAGAACTCATGTAGAATGAGGATGATTGTCACGGATTATCCAATTCATAAGGTTGAAGAACAAAGATACATGTTAGAATAGAATCAAGTGTAGATTGAAGTAGAATAGTGATATTATTAATATATAAGAATCAGCAGAGCTCCTAACCTTAACCTTAGGAGGTTAGTGACTCATACTGTACATAATAATGTTAAAAAATAAAAGTGGGCAAAGATCTCTAACAAGGGTGATCTTTGTTCTATATATACTAGTCTAGCAACAAAGAATTATAGAAAATAAGATAAACTAGTTTTTTAGTGCGAAAATCCACTTTTTGGGCCCACTTGGTAAGTGTTTGGGCTGAGCCAAGGGAGTCTCCACCTGCTAGGACTCCTTAGGGGCGTTGAACGCTGGCTTGGGACTCCCTTTTGGGTGTTGGACGCCAGCTGCTTTCTTTTGGGCGTCCAACGCCAGGAATGGGTAAGTGGCTGGCGTTAAATGCCAGTTTTGGGCTTTCATTTCCAAAACAAAGTATGGACTATTATATACTTCTGGAAATCCCTGGATGTTAGCTTTCCATAGCCGTTGAGATCGCACCATTTGGACTTCTGTAGCTCCAGAAATATTCCTTCGAGTTCATGGAGGTCAGATTCTAACAGCATCTGCAGTGCTTTCTCTGTCTCTGAATCAGACTTTTTCCAAAGCTCCTCCATTTCAGCTAGAATATACCTGAAATCATCATAAAACATACAAACTCAAAGTAGAATCCAAAAATATGAATTTAGCACTAAAATCTATGAAAATATAATAAAACTTAAACAAAACATAATGAAAACTATATGAAAATGATGCCAAAAAGCGTATAAAATATCCGCCCATTAGTATGCGTCTTGGTGGAAATGCGTACCCACGCGTTCGTGTGGCCCATGCATACGCATAACCCCTGTTTCAGCGAAAATGTGTTTTTGTGTTTTAAAGTTTAATTTTGGAACCTCTAAACCTCTATTTTCATTCCTTTGGTCCTAGATTTTGTTAGTCAGGCTAGTAATGAG
Source organism: Arachis ipaensis (assembly GCF_000816755.2). NCBI lineage: Eukaryota > Viridiplantae > Streptophyta > Magnoliopsida > Fabales > Fabaceae > Arachis > Arachis ipaensis. Next base: position 62,211,408 of record NC_029789.2, on the reverse strand, counting down.
TTGAAGCTAGGAATAGGTGGTAACTTGGAGATGAAGAAGGTTTGTGAAGTGATGATTTAGGTATGAGAAGGAAGGGTGCATATGTATATGTATATATATACTATTTGAATTATAAAACTGGCTAAAGAAAAGAATGAATGTTACATCTAAGTACCCTTTCTCGAAAGTGTGACCCCAGGAGATGGTGGAAGTTGATGATCTCCTTCCTTGTTCCTCCTGGTATTGTAAAATCGCCCCCAGCGAGATGGTGGAAGGTTAGGATCCTCTCCTTTGTTCCTCCTGGGCATATGAGAATGTACCTCCTGGGTAGACGCAAGGGTTGTGGTTTCACCCCACTTGCTCCGGGTTATGATGAGTTATGTATAAAAGTGTAATATATGATGAATGAGTAATGATATGGCCATGATGAGTGATTATGCAATGTTTATGAATGAATATGAAATAACTATCTGAGATACGAGTTTTTCTGGTAAAGTACCGTGGCTTGCCACCATGTGTTCCAAGTTGAGACTCGATACTCTGTTAACCCTATGACGTAAGTTTGACCGGGCACTTATAAATTCCCGGGGATGTGACCCCCATTGAGTAATTTTATATGAGAAAAGCTATGCATAGGCTCTTGGGGATGCGCGTCGGGGGACAGTCCAGGGCTTAGCAGCCGAACTTGTTGGGTTGGCTTGATAACCGACAGATGAGACTCATCAGTCATAAGACAGGCATACATCATATGCATATGGTTTGAATTGCTTGTGTGTGAATTATTTGGGATTGCTTACATGATTATAATCTGCTATTTGCTATAGATGTTATCTGTATTACTTGTGAATTACTTGTGTTTGTCTTATCTGCTTGTTTGTCTATGCGAATTCATCAAAGATGGAGGAACGGAGGAAAGGTGGAAAAGGTTAGAGTCCAAGATAAGTTTAGTTAGGCTTAAGAACCCTTAGAAGGCCGCCCATTTATGGAGGAAAGGTGGAAAAGGTTATGAGTGTCAATGTTCTAGGATTGCCTCAGGCATTTCCAGGACCTTATATCTTATATGCGTGGCACCTTTACCATGTTGAGAATCTCCGGTTCTCACCCCATACTATGTTATGTTTTCCAGATACAGGTTGAGAGGCACCTCGCTAGGCGTCTGGAGATCTACCTCGAAGTGGTTTCTTTTTTGGGCTTATTTCTGATATTTTAATATGTATATGCATTAGACTCTCCTCTTGTGTATATTACTGCTTTACTTTTGTACCCCTTAGAGGTTTATGGAGAAATAGGCTATGTATATATGTATGTAATTATCCTCCGGCCATCCTTAGCTTCGCAGGCTGAGTTAGGAGCTTGTTATTTTGTACTCTTGACCTTCTATACCTATTTCCCGTATAGTTATGCTTATGAGCTTTAGATTTCTTCACACACAAGTAATCTCGTTTCCTGAGCGTTGCATTTTTTTATTTTGCGATTTTATTTTATTTGTTTTTCAAGGCTCCTCGTATACTGTATCATTTTCAATATTATTACGTATATATTTTATTTTAGAGGTCGTAATACCACACCACCCTTGTTTTACGGCTTAAGCGTAAAGCTCTGTGTGGTAGGGTGTTACAGTGGCCATATCTCTCATATACGGCCACGCTTTTAAAGCGTAGCCATATCTTGCTATTAGCACACTTTAAAAGCGTAGCCATATCGGCACATATGGCTATGCTTTTAAAGCGTGGCCATATTTAAAAGCGTGGCAAAAAATAAAGCGTGGCAATAGGTCACCAAAAGCATGGCGATAGAGCAACCGGAACCTTGCAGATGTGATCCTTTCAAAAACGTGCCGATAGCTCAAAAATCGTGGCAAAAAGCTATCGCTACACTTTTTTTGACTTTTCGCCAGCGTAGAAAAAAAACGTTTTCTTGTAGTGGGTCTAGCTGATAAAATAAATAAATAAAGGGGAGTGCTAGGTAAACATTGACCATCTTGAACAATATGAACAACCACCAATAAAATAAAAATGCACTACACCTCCAAATTAACCAGCTAAATCTTAATATTAAAATAACCATCCGGACACCTAGTGAAATAAATATCCAATATATCTAATTTTCACATTGTTTAATCTTTTTATTGTCTACTTATACTTTTTCATAAATAAATAAATAAATAAATAGAATGTAGTATTTCATAGCTAAAAACATGGGTTCAAATATTTTATTTTTGTTCTCGTGCGGATTCCATTAGTAAACGATATAAGTATATTTTTAAGCGCTTATATATAATTATATCCGTATAAACAAGTATTTTGGTTAATGAAGTTTAATTAAGTTGATTCACTAAAATTATCATACAAAATACACGTGAATTACAAATAAAATGTGCATAAATTATATGATACTATTACTAGAGGTGGTAATATTATTCGAACTCATAAATACTCATTCTGCTCCTACTCGATCAAAGCGAATTTTTGGTGAGTCAGAGCAGGATGGAGTTG
>NC_029789.2:62189583-62208259 GCF_000816755.2 Arachis ipaensis | reverse complement strand
AGTTTTAAAATTTAATTTTGTTTGTTGAATTTTAATAATTATTAAAAATAGATAGGACAAAACAGGTTAGAATATAAGTTTTTACTACCAACAAATAAAAACAAAACAAATTTTATATGAATTATTATAGGATCGAATAATGGGATAAAATTTGATGAGACAAAATTTCACTCCTACTTATTTCATTATCACCCCTAATTACTATTCTTATTATGACCGCTAATACCACTAATATTATCATTATCACTACTACTACTTCTAAGGAATTGAAATTTACAGAACTAAGGTGGTAAATATCATGATTATATGTGAGAAATGAACTGAACTAATTGATTCAATTGTTGTCACTTTGACTAGAGTCAATGGGTAAAATCTCTAAATAAGAAAATTAACAGTTTAAAAGAATTTACTTTTATTTTTTAAAATATATACTATACTAAGACCACTATTATCACTACCAGTCTCCCGCTACTATCAAGAGATTGAAATTTAAAGTGTTAAGGTGGTAAATGTCATGATTATGAGAAATAAACCGAACCAATTGATTCAGTTGTAATCACTTGTCTAGTTCATCCGTTGATAGTCAATGGATTGAATCGCTTTTTTGTTTAAATAAAAAATTAGTTTAAAAGAATCTACCATTATTTTAAAATATATATTACCAGAGAACTACCACTACAACTAAAGGGTTGACATTTAAAGGATTAAGGTGGTATAAATGTCATGATTCTGAGAATAAAATGAACCAATTGATTCAATTAAGTTCACATGGAACTAATCACTTAACTAGTTCATCCGTTGATTTGTCAAAATCAAAGGGTTGAACCGCTGCTTTTTGTTTTAATAAGACAACTAGCTTAAAAATATATATTTTAAAAAAAATATATTTTATATAAAAATATATTATTTCATTATAATAAATTCAATAATGTTACATTTTTTGGTTTCATAAATACAATTATTAATTTGATTCTCAAAATCTTGGTAAATATTAGATTATTAAACTCATTTACTTGATTCTATCACGATAAATCATACGTAAACTCGAATCGACCAAACCTTTTAAGATCGTAAAATTGTAAAATATTAGTTTGTTATTGTTTATCCAAAGATGTAGACAACATTGTTTCGGGAGTTACCTGAAACGAAAATTTGGGTCTGAATATGAAATTCAGATTCTTTTTGAGACAGCGTCCGACTTGTTCTGATGCCGAGGTACCGTCGTTCGAGTTTCTCGTGAGGAGGTGGGGGGTGCTACCTGCAAGAGACTCCAATGTTTAAGTTAACAAGGATTTTAAGTAGTTTTTTAGTAAATTGAGACTTGAATATACCTGAGGGATGTCAATGTATTTATAGTAGAAAAGATAACCAAATTTTAAAGTAGATAGATCCACCTTTATTGGTGGATAACCATTCTCTTTATCTTACAAAGTTGTTGAAATCTTCCTTCTAGATAGGATAGAAATAGTATGAGAGATTTAGGAGAAGTAGTTTCTTATTTAGATAAGTGGGGCCGAACCTCTCGTCATGCCTGACCTCTTAATAGGTCGGGCAGGCAGAAGTGGCTATCTTTTTAGGTGGCCCTTCTTCTTTGTTGGACCTGACTTTATGTTTTGCGCCAAGGTATAAACAGTGTCCCTGCTTGAGTCAGAGCTTTTATGAGGTCGGCTTCAAGCATTTTGTGGTTTCAACTTTCTTCATTGGGTACGCCGCCTTCAAGAGGTCGGGTATCCGACGTGTTTCAAAAAATTTTGTATTGTTGCTCCCTTTAATGACATGGCACACGTTACACGGCAGTTCCCTGGGGATCTGCACGTGACCTTTAAAGAGGGGTGCAAAATGTCCTTTTTGCCTTTTTTCTTATAAAAGCTTCACGTCTTCCCTCTTCCTTCTTTTTCCATTTCTGAAACGTTCACTCATTCTTTCACTTTCTTCGTTCATCCATCATAACTGTGTTTCAGTTCAAGATTTCTCCATCTTGAATCTTTTTAAAGATTTCATTTGCATTTTGGAGAGGAACATCCGTGTTTGTGCTATTTGACATGCCCTTCTATTTTTGCTTTTTATCAAGCTTGGTGTTGTTTATCCATTTTCCTCTTTTTCTATTTCGATTGCTCTGGGTAGTGCTTGTATTTGTTTTGAATGATACTTTGAATGGTGATTTGAAATATTGTTGGTGATGGAGACTTTTGTATCTCCTTTTGAAACTGTCGCTAACTTCTTTGTGTCTCGAAACTATTGAAACCGTCGCTACTTGAGATTGTTGCTACGGGCTATAATTGTATTGTCCCCAAATGATATCGCTTTTGCATGTTTAGAAGCAATGCAATTTCTATATCTTGAGCTTGTTTGTGAGAAAACCTTTTGAAATCGTATTTTTTGTTTTATTGTAGAAAACCTGATTTCCTTTGTTTGGTGTCCGAGCTCTTTTGTGACAGTTTCTTTGATTGTTGTATTTATAGGTATAGCTTTAATGTCTCGATCTATTATTCACAACATGTCAACCAAAGTTTCGTCTGACCTTACTTGGGTAGATATATCTGTCCTTACTCCTGTCCCAGTAATTAATAGAGAGTATGTTGCACAATTTTGTAGACATCATAGGTTGTGCATAAACTGAGGGGATGAGAGGAACTATGAAATTATTGTTGCTGATCCTGAGGAGAGGGTGTGCTTTCCCCGACTTGATAGGTCAGAACACCCTTTCTTTTATGCCTAAGATTGCTTTTTCACTAAGCTAGATGTTGGTGCGTGAAATTGATCTCCGCAAATTCCGCACAGATGAACCGGCAAGTGCACCGGGTCGTCCATGTAATACCTCAGGTGAGTGAGGGTCGAATCCCACGGAGATTGTCGGATTGAGCGAGCAATGACTATCTTGCAAATCTTAGTCAGGCAGATGGAAAAGATAGTGGTCGTGAAAAACCCATAAAAACAAAATAAGGAAAGAATTACTGAATTGGTGTGAAAACAGTGATAAAAAATCGATTGAGGCTTCGGAGATGCTTCTTTTTTCTGAATCAACTTTTCTTACTATCTACTCTAACAATGGATAAATCATTCCATGGAAAACTGTAAGTGATTAACGCTGAGGCTAGTGGTCATTAATCTTCTCTGCTTTAGATCATACGCCGGTGCTAATGGTCATCCAATCCGAACGAGGGTGAAGCTCTTAGCAATTCAATCCCTGGTGATCCTACTTAAAATGCCACAGACAAGGTCGGATCTTTCGGATCGGAGAATGAAGCTTTATAATAGAAGTAATGTGTCTGTGCTTCTCCCTGCCTGGGAGGCATAATCCTCAGAAGGAAGGAAGTCTCTTATTTATAATAAAAGATACTAGACCTAAAAGATGTTACTCATAATTAAAAATTACAAAAATGTGATAAACTAAGATAAAGGATGTGAAAATCCACTTCTGAGCCCACTTGGTGAGTGTTTAGCCTGAGCTTTTGATGAATCCACGTCCTAGTGCTCCTCTTGGGGCATTGGACGCCGGGTTTGATCCCTTGTGGGTGTCCAAATGCCAGCTTGCTCCCTTTGGGGTGTTGAACGCCTGAAAGGGGGTGTTTTTGGGCGTTCAATGCCCGTTTTGGGCAATCATTTCCAAAGATAAGTATAGACTATTATATATTTCTGGAAAGCTCTGGAAGTTATCTTTCCAACGAAGTTGAGAGCACACTAATTAAACCTTTGTAGCTCCAGAAAGTTATGTTTGAATACACGGAGGTCAGAATCTAACAGCATCTGCAGTCCTTTCTCTGTCTCTGAATCATACTTTTCCAAAACTTCCCAGAATCACCCAAAAACCACCTAAAATCATTGAAAAACCACAAAGACTCAAAGTAGCATCCTAAAAGTGATTTTTGCACTAAAACCTACTAAAACTTAATAAAACTTAACAAAATATAACCAAAAATACTAAGAAAACAGTACTAAAAAGTGTATAAAATATCCACTCATCAGATGTCCATCTCCCTTTTTCCGATTTCAAGATTGATGTCCTTTGGACTTATAATATTGCTCCTACCCATCTGGACCCTAATTCTTGGGGTTTTTTAAAGATATACCAACTTTTGTGTCGGAAACTCGATGTCCGACCTTCTTTAAAGGTCATCTTTTATCTCTTTGTGCTTACAAAGAATTTTAGTTCTTTTAAAAAAATAGGTTGGGTCTCTTTTTGTGCTGTCCAAGGGTGGAAAGTGTTTGCTATCTTTGATGAGTCAGTTTATGATTTTAAGTATTATTTCTTCAAAATATGAGCTATTGATAATACCCGACCTTTCTTTTTCGATGAAAATGATGAACCCCAATTTGCTTTATACTTGGAGGAGAAACGGGTGATAGTTAAGTACAATGTGGAGGATTCAGATGATCTTGAAAAGAGTGTAGTTAACCTGTTCCAGGAGTTCTGGGGTGGTGCTCATTATCTATATTTTTAGGGAACCCCAGCCAACTCCAGTCTGAGCTAGGTAGCCTTGTCTCTATTTTCTTTTAAGGTGCTATTAATTATGCATTTAATGCTTAACTTTGTTTTTAAATTTTTGATGTGGTGGAGAAAAAATGGCTCCCACGATGGTCGCAAGGAAGAATTTACGGACTGTGAGAAAGAGTGCGGTTGCTCGAAATTTACAGCCTCAAGAGACTGGTGGCTGGCTTCGCCCTCTAAGTCGGACTCGGGCGCTTCTACCTCGGTAAAATCTATACCTGATCTAGGTCCCCAGATAGTCTCCTCTACCTCAGAACAAGCAACTCGCTCCCGAAAACAAGTAAATCAACTACCTCCTTCAGATCCCAATTCGGCCTCTAAAGAGCACAAGACGTCGAGCACGGACATCTGCGAACAAAAGTTTTAATGCCTTGGCCTAGAGTGAGAAGCACATTATTCCTCATAGTTTTATAAGCATGGATGATGTGGCTATTGAATCTCACCTCGAGGTTATGGCCCGAGGAGGGGTTCGAACAGCCGGGCTCTGCGTGGCCTGACTAAAAGAGCTGAAGAAGGCCCCTTTAGGCACCACTGAGAGTAACCTAGTCAATTTGTAAGCTAAAGTGGAGTCTTTGAGGGAGAAAAAGAAGGAGTTGGAGGCCGAGAAGGAGACTCTGGTTTCCGAATTTTCCAAAGCTCGAGAAAAATTGAAGTAGTCTAGTGCGGCTTTGGCGATGGTCGAGGGCTTGAAAAAGAAAGTCAAGGAAAGTTACACCAGGGTTTTTGGAGAAAGGATGGACTTAGTGGATGAGTTAGCTAAGGCAAGGGACAATTAGAAAGACTTGGAAGATAGTATTGCTGAGGGGATAGATGAGCTCGTGGAGAATTTGAAGGCCCAATTTCGAGTTCTTGCTCCCGAGGTTGACCTTACCCCAATCTCAGTGAACAATGTTGTGTTGGACGAGAAGATAGTTCCTGCTCCCAAGGATGACTATGCCCGACCTCAAGGCGCTGGGTCCTCGTCCTGAGGAGACTTCTCAGGGAGTTGCTCAAACCAATGATAAAGCCACCCCTTCCCCGCCTAAGGAATAGCCTCCCCCTTCTAATTCAGTCCTGACCTCTTCCATCCAGCCAGAGGACGCTGTTACCGGCGAGGAGTTGTAGCCCTTGTGATTTTGTTGTGTATGGTCCGACTTGTGGGTCTTTGATGAACATTTTTTGTATTTGTTTGAGCAATTTATTTTGCTTTAGTTGTAGTTAAACAACTTTTTGTTAAAGAACCTTTCTTTATTTTGATAACAATTTTTGGTCTTAAGTGATTGTTTCTCGTTGAATTAGATATTAGCTTATACAGTTACTTAGTTGGGGATTATACCTCGACAAATTTTTAACATTATTTTTTTGCTAAGTTTAATAGTGATGTTGGGGCAATAGGTCGGTGTAGAATATTTTGTATTCTTTTGTAAGTTCCGACTTTGTGTAATCAGACTTTGCCAAGTTACTTTTACACTTTGTTTTTGTTCCGCCTTAATTTTAAGGTCGGTCTTACGAATTGTTTACATAACTTCTTACATTAATTTGTACCTCGTCGCTTCATCTTGCCGACCATACTAGGTCGGACAATGATTTTTGTGGTTTGTTAAGCTTAAATTAATGCGTTTTTATAGAAAACTTTTAAAGAAGAAGTGGATTTATCATTATTAAATGAAAAAATGCCTTACATAAGTTTGCTACTAAGGATTTTTTACTACCCTTAGCCTTTGTTATGATGCCTCATTAAAACCCCTTTCAAAAAAAATCTTTCTCGGAAAAAAATCTTTCTCGGAAAAAAATCATGAAGTCAACAAAAATAGTGCACCAGGGTACAAGGTGCTTGCCTAATTGTAGCACTTCTTCAAGTTACTCGCATGCCACGACCTTGGGAGTTCATTCCCTTGTAAGTCAGACACTTGGTAATAATCCTTTCCTAAGACTTTAACAATCTTGTAATGTCCTTTCCAGTTTACAGCCAGCTTTCCATCGCCTGACTTCTAAATTTTGATGTTATTTCGGATTAGTATAAGGTCGTTCGTGGTAAAGCTTCTTTTGATTACCTTCAGAGCCATCCTTTGCTTTAGTGCTTCCTCTTTGAGCCGAGCTTATTCTCGGACTTCTAGGAGAAGGTTGAGCTCTTTCTTTAGTGCTTAGATGCTAACCCCTTTATTGTAGAATATAACCCTTGGAGATTCTTCAGCGATCTCTATAGGAATCATGGCTTCCATTCCGTAAGCAAGTCGGAAAGGTAACTCCCCTATTGTGGAATGAAAGATTGTCTAGTATGCCCATAAGACTTGAGGAAGCTTGTCTGCCCATGCTACCTTTGCCTCTTGTAGTCGGTGCTTTAACTTGGCCAATATGACCTTGTTTTCAGCTTTGGCTTGTCCATTAGCCTGAGGGTGTTCTATCGATGTGAATTAGTGTTTTATCTTCAGGCCAGCCACCAAGTTCCTAAAGGTTGAGACAGTCAATTGAGTTCCATTGTCCGTGGCAATAGAGTGGGAAACTTCAAACCTTGTGACAATGTTCTTGTAGAGAAACTTCCGACTTTGCTGGCCATGATAGTCACTAATGGTTCTATTTCAATCCATTTAGTAAAATAGTCAATCCTACTATGAGGTGTTTTACTTGTCCTGGAGCTTTAGGGAATGGTCTGAGGAGATCAAGACCCCGTTTTGCGAATGGCCATGGTGATGTGACGCTGATATGCTCTTCGGGAGGTGCAACATGGAAGTTGGCATGCTTCTGACAAGGCGGGCACCTTTTGACGAACTCAACTGCTTCCTTTTGCAAGGTTGGCCAAAAGAAGTCGGCTCGGATAACCTTCTTGGGTAGTGATTGGGCTCCCAAGTGGTTTCCACATATGCCATTTTGTACTTCCTCTAGGAGCTCCTTCATATTAGAGGTCGGGACACACTTTAGGATAGGTGTTGATACCCCTCTTTTGTATAGAATTTTGTGGACCAAGGTATAATTTTGTACTTTGGTTATAAGTCTTCGAGCCTCTTTTTCATCTTCAAGAATGATATCAATTGAAGATAGTTGACTATGGGGGTAATCTATCTTAAATTTTGTTTGGATATGGTCATTATATTTGAGTTGTCATGTCCTTTTGACACTGATGGTTTGTGGAGAGTTTCCTAGATGAGACTTCGATTGTTGCCCCCTAGCTTGGTGTTGGCTAGCTTGGAAAGAGCATCTGCTCAGGCATTTGACTCCCAAGTTATGTGTTGGATCTCTCTTTTAGAGAACTGTGCTAGTTGTTCCCATGCTTTGTCTAGGTACTTCTTCATGTTAGGATATTTGGCTTGATAAGTGCCATTAACTTGTGAAGTTACCACTTGGGACTCACTAAACACTATCAACCTTTTTGCCCCCACTTCTTTAGCCAGCTTCAAACCAGCAAGTAAGGCTTCATATTCTGTTCGGTTATTAGAAACAGGAAACTCGAACCTTAGCAAGAGTTCTATCCGAGTTCCTTGCTCACTTTCCAGGATAACACCTGCTCCACTATCGGATTTATTGGATGATCCATCTACGTATAAGCTCCAAGTTGTTGGACTTTCCTGACTTTCAATGTATTTAGCTATGAAGTCAGTGAGGTATTGTGACTTGATTGTTGTCCGAGCTTCATATTTCAAATCAAACTTGGATAGTTCCACAGCCCATTGTAGCATTCTTCCTACTAGGTCCATTTTTTGTAGAATGTGTTTCACGGGTTGATTAGTTCGGAACTTTATATTATGAGCTTGGAAGTAAGGTCGGAGCCTTTGGGAGGTGAGGATAAGAGAGTACGCAAGCTTTTTTATGTTTTGGTAGTTTAGCTCTGCTCCTTGTAAAGCTTTGCTAAAAAATTATATGGGTTGCTGTCCGTTCTTATCTTCTCGGATTAGGGCAGAGGCGATAGCTCGGCTTGCCACTGCCAAATAGAGAACAAGCTCTTATCCTGTAATAGATCAGGTGAGTATAGAGGGTTGGCCCACAAATGCTTTAAATCTTGAAATGCTTGTTCATATTCCAAGGTCCATTCAAATTGACTCCTTGTTCATACCCTGGGTTGAGCTAGGTGATCCGGGTTAGATGAAGACAAAAACTACCGACCTCTTATAAAGGTTGGTCGACACCAACCTCTTCCCAAAGAGCTCGGCCAAATTGCTATAAGGGCCCAAGTAGGCCCAAAAGCAGAAGATCACAGCCCACCTAAAGGCGGCTGGCCAAAGATAAGGGGACTCACCCACAAAAGATAAGATAAGATAACTAACTTATCTCAAAGGAAGGTCACTCTACACTACTATAAATACACTAGAGAACCCAGGTATAACTGATACTCTGATTCTACATAAAAAAACCTGCTCAAAGCCCGTACTAACTTAAGCATCGGAGTCTCTTGTAGGTACCACCACCCTCCGGTGATCAAGGATCCGCAACATCTCAAGACTCAGCAAGTCAGACACAACAACTCCGACCATAATAGCAGATCTCCTCCGAGATCCACCTTCAGTTTCAGGTAACCCTCGGAACATTACATCTCAAGACTCAGAAAGTCGGATACAACAGCTCCAACCACAACAGCAGATCTCGTCTGAGATCGACCTTCAGTTTCAAGTAACCCTCGAAACACTCCTGTTCATACCCTGGGTCGAGATATCTGACCTGGGGTGATCGACGATAAAGCGACCGACCTCTTTAGGTCAAGCGGACCGACTTCTTTATGAAGAACTCGGCCAAATCGACAGGAAAGCCCAAAAAGGGCCCAATTCAAGGAATACGACTCAAATCCAAAGGTCGTTCAGGCCTATAGAGAGAAGGGTGGTCCCGTTGAAGATACGCTGACCTCAACCTAAAAGATAAAGATAAGATAAGATAACTAACTTATCTTATCCAAAGGTTACATCTCACCATTATAAATACACTGGAACACCCAGGTATAACTCATACTCTGATTCTACATAACACCTGTTTAATACCCATGCTAACTTAAGCATCGGAGTCTCTTGCAGGTACCCCCCACCCTCCGGTGACGAAGGATCAGCAGTACAACCAGTCCAACAAGTCGGACACGACAGCTCCGGTCGTCTCCTACCAGCCGGACACGTCGGTACCGATCCGTACAGAGGATCTCAACCGAGATCGACCTCCAGTTTCAGGTAACCCTCGAAACATTGGCGCCGTTGCCGGGGAACCTGGAAGTCATCCCATCACCATGGCGGACAACCGTGACAACGACCACGATTCAGATCTAGAAAATAGAACGCCGCACAAAAATGCGGACACCCCACTAAAAGACACCCCAGAATCCAATGGAGACAAAAATACACCAAACCAGGGGGCAACAATAGAAGCCTTATCCAGGAAATGTTGCAGAACCCGTCAATCTCGGAAGAGAAAAAAGTCATGACTATAACAAGTCAAGACCAAAGATGGATGACCCCCATAACCAACTACCTCAAAACAGGAACGCTCCCCACAGAAGAAAAGGAGGCAAAGAGGTTAAAAAGGGAGGCACAGTACTACACCATCATAAATAACATCTTGTACAAAAGAGGAATCTCAATACCTTTACTAAAATGCGTGCCGACCTCCAACACAAAGGAAGTGCTAGAAGAAATACACGGCGGCATTTGTGGCAATCATCTCGGAGCACGAGCTCTCGCCAAAAAAGTACTCCGGGCGGGATTTTATTGGCCAACTCTACAGAAAGAAGTCACAGAATCATGTCCACCATGTCAGAAACATGCCAACTTTTACATCGCTCCGCCAGAAGAGCTCATTAGCATGACCTCGCCTTGGCCGTTTGCAAAATGGGGACTCGATCTTCTTGGCCCCTTCCCACAGGGATCAGGACAAGTCAAATTCCTCATAGTAGGGGTAGATTACTTTACAAAGTGGATCGAGGCAGAGCCCCTAGCCAATGCCACCGCTCAAAGAAGCCGGAAATTCTTATATAGAAACATTGTCACGAGGTTCGGGGTTCCATATTCAATAACCACAGACAATGGCACTCAATTCACAGATGCAGGCTTCAGAAAACTAGTAGCCGACTTGAATATAAAGCACCAGTACACCTCCGTTGAACACCCACAAGCCAACGGACAGGCCGAAGCCGCTAACAAAGTCATACTGGCCGGATTAAAATGGAGATTACAAGATGCAAAAGGAGCCTGGGCAGAAGAGCTTCCACAGGTCCTATGGGCATATCAAACAACGCCACATTCCACCACGAAGGAATCTCCCTTCCGATTAGCATACAGAATAGAGGCAATGATCCCAGTAGAGATTGAAGAAGGCTCGCCTAGAGTAGTTCACTACAATGAGGAAGCAAACTCCCAACTTCAAAGAGAAGAACTCGACTTGCTACCCAAAATCTAGGAAAGAGCTCGGATCAGGGAAGAAGCTCTAAAGCGCCGAATGGCTTCCAGATATAATCAAAAGGTAGTGCTGAGAAGCTTTTCAGAGAATGATGTCATTCTAATCCGAAATGATATCGGAACAACTCGACCAGGAGAAGGAAAGCTGGCAGCAAACTAGAAAGGACCTTACCGAGTTGTAGAAGTCCTTGGAAAGGGCTACTATAGACTGTCTGAACTCGATGGACGAGAGCTTCCCAGGTCATGGCACGCCTGCAACCTAAGAAGGTATTACAGTTAGAAGACATAAAAGATCTCATCATTGGATGCACTCTTTTTCCTGAAAAGGTTTTTTAATGAGGCACCAAGTTGAGACTCAGACAATCCCATATGTATATATTTGCACTTTTCCTTTAAATAAAATAAATTTTAGATATTCTACAAAGATTTTAAGACGCATTAATCTGAAGCATTCATCGTCCAATTATAAAGCAACAGATCGGCAGAAAGTGAAAAACAATTTCACTGCACGATCACGATAAAGACAAACCGTCCGATAAAGGTGAAAACGCGATTCACCCAAAGGACGATCTAGAGATGACAACCACTTTCTACAAATCAGCAAAGATGAACACAGAATAATGTAAGAAGTTACCGAAAGTGATCTAAAAAAGAACCTGACGAGGTCTTACGGATCGCTAAAATAATAACTTAAAGACTGGTCGAACGTTAAGATGTCAAACCAAGTCAACCCAGGTTATAAGTAAACCCTGGAAAGAGGTCTGGCCAACCTTATTAAAGAGGATTACTTTAACTTAGAAGGGCCCGACATAACAAAGTCAGCCCAAAACGAAAAGTTATCAAAGTAGTCCCTGAAAGAGATCTGACAAAGATCCAAGAAAGAGGACTACAAAAAATAACTTAAAGGAGACCGATATAACCAAGTCGGATTCCTACTACTGAAAAGTTATCAAAGTAGTCCCTAAAAGAGATCTGACAAAGATCCAAGAAAGAGGACTACAAAAAATAACTTAAAGGACACCGATATAACCAAGTCGGACTCCTACTACTGAAAAGTTATCAAAGTAGTCCCTAAAAGAGATCTGACAAAGATCCAAGAAAGAGGACTACAAAAAATAACTTAAAGGAGACCGATATAACCAAGTCGGACTCCTACTACTGAAAAGTTATCAAAGTAGTCCCTAAAAGAGATCTGACAAAGATCCAAGAAAGAGAACTACAAAAAATAACTCAAAGGAGACCGATATAACCAAGTCGGACTCCTACTACTGAAAAGTTATCAAAGTAGTCCCTAAAAGATATCTGACAAAGATCCAAGAAAGAGGACTAAAAAAAAATAACTTAAAGGAGACAGATATAACCAAGTCGGACTCCTACTACTGAAAAGTTATCAAAGTAGTCCCTAAAAGAGATCTGACAAAGATCCAAGAAAGAGGACTAAAAAAAAATAACTTAAAGGAGACAGATATAACCAAGTCGGACTCCTACTACTGAAAAGTTATCAAAGTAGTCCCTAAAAGAGATCTGACAAAGATCCAAGAAAGAGGACTACAAAAAATAACTTAAAGGAGACCGATATAACCAAGTCGGACTCCTACTATCGAAAAAGTTATCAAAGTAATCCCTGAAAGAGACCTAACAAAGGTCCAAAAAAGAGGATTACCAAAATAACTTGGAAGGGGACCAACGCAAAGGAATCGGTCACAAATACAGAAAACTGAGAAACAAGTTGGATCTATACAATCACAGCCTCAAAGTAATCCAAGGAGGTCGAGCAGCAAGATTTTGAACATCAATAGAAAAACAAAAAAGATATCAAGTCAAACAACTACTTTTACTCTATAAAGTTATAAGGCCTGGAAGGCCACCAAAACCTACCACGAAGAGATAACAAGCTACTTTTTGTTCCTCATAAAAAGTTGCTAAGAAGCGTCAGCAAATAAATAAAAAAGTTCTAAAAGAGCCCACAAGCCGGGCCAACTACACAAATTTTCAAGAAGAGATCAGCAAGCGTCAGGAGCCTTCTTAGCAGCATCAGGACAAGGAGAAGGAGGGCGAGTCTGGATCGGCAAAGCATCCACAGTTCCATCCTCCCGATTCAGGATCTGGCAATCCGATTCGGGCACAGCAGGAGGAACCGAAGAGGTCGGCACTTTGGTAGAGGACATAGGGGGAGCAACAACATCATCATCATCACCCTCATCATCAGGGACAATCTTGCCATCCCTGACTATATTATCCAGGCTAAAAAGGGTGAGGTCGGCCTCGGAAGCAATGACCTGAACTTGCTCCCTCAAGTTCTCATAAGCAGCAGTCACGCTGCCAACGAGATGACTTTGGAGCTCAGCATAATCTTCCCGAACACTGTCAAGCTCCCCCCTCAGGCGCATCACCTCCCGATAAGATGAAAGGTAACTCTCCTTGTGCATCAGGACTGCGTCCTCAGCCAACCTCAAAGAAACCACCAATGACTGAGAACTCGCCTCCTCATTCTTCAAGTCCTTCTCCAGCTTGGCTACCTTCGTCTCAAGCTCCTCCTTTAACTCCTTCATCCGATCAAACTCTTGTTTCGCCTCCTCCATAAACGCCTTAATAGCGTGGAGAGGGAGATTCTGAGCAGTCTGATATATGGCAGCCGACATATACACCATCTTCACATGATTTCGGGCCATAAACTCCAAGTGATGGAGGATGGACACATCGTCCATGGAGAGAGCACCGTAGGGACCGATTTGTTGATCCACAAATTCAATAGCGTTAAAATCAGGAGCATCGAGGTCAAAGGGCTCAGCAGTCTTTTGTTTTTTATTGGGAGGAGCAACAGAAGGAGCAGCAGAGGTGACGTGAGAATCTACCAAATGAACTCGGGGTGTAGGGATCACCTTCTTCACCCCGGCGGAACTCTGCACTGATGGCTTCTCGCACACTTGGGAGGATCCCTCCCCAGCCGCCTTGGATGCAACATTTCTGGAAGCAGTCACCCTCTGCGCCCTCTTAAAAGCTTTCATGGATTCACTATTCTTCATTGCTTCTGCAAATAAAACAGAAAATCAGTTACAAGTCAGACAAGTCGGAAAGATAGCTACAAGCAACATACACGTATAATAAAGAAAACACAAAGATACCCAGTTCAGTTTGAAGAAGAGAAGGATTGGTTAGAAATTTCTTTGTGTCGAAATGGGGAGGTTGACCCCAGCGTTCTTCCAAGATAGTCACAAAGGCTCGCTCAGCATCATCCAACATCTCCCACGAATACCTGGAGACCCTCACGTCTTTTTGCTATTCCAAGGGAAAAGCAGGTTCGTCATTTTCATCCAGAAAAAAGGGCCGAGCTCCTTCAACAGCTCGGACCTTGAAAAAGTAGTTTTTAAAATCACAGAACGACTCGTCAAACATGGAAAAAACCTTCTTTCCCTGAGTAGAACGAAAGGAGACCCAAGCTGACTTCTTTTTTACCACACCGGGCTTAGTCAAGACAAAAAGATAGAAAAAGAGGGATTGGGAAGCAGGAATACCAAAACCATTGCACAACAATTGGAAAATTTTAATAAAACCCCAGGAATTGGGGTGAAGTTGAGAAGGGGCAACATTACAAGACCATAACAGGTCGGTTTCAAATTTAGTAAATGGAAGGGTGATACCTAGCTGACCAAAGAAAAAATCATAAGCATAAAAGAAAGGGCGACCATCAACAACCCGAGTTGAAAAGCAGACTCTCTCGTTAGAAGAGGGAGAGACAAGTTCATAGTTCTTCTCATCACCAGAATTACTACAGACACTATGAAACTGCCTAAGCTGAGTACAAAATTCAGAATCAACCAGCGAGACACACATGAGAACCATGGAGTCCACCCAGTCGGCCATACCCGCGGGAACCTGGGAAGGCATCTCTACAACGTTATTTCGGGAAGACATGAGGTCAACTAAATCCTACAAAAAGAAAAGAAGAATGGATTACTTAAAAACATCTCGGATAGAGGGCAAAACATCTCAACGGGCAGATAAACAAAAAGGAAAAACCCCAAGACTCAAGACAAAGGTCTTGGGGTATCCCTTGGAGGCAGTAAACAAAGCAAGGTCTTTAAGTTATTTCTACAACCTACATCCCGTCACTCATCAAAATAAAATCCAGAAAGAAAACAAAGGAAGCAAAAAATGCAAAAGGTCCACCCTCCTATAGTTTATCAGCGGAAAAACAGCAAAGGCGCAAACTTTTTCGAAATCAAGCAAAAAATCATCAGCAAAGAGCAAGCACTAACATCGAACACGCCAAGTAGAAATCATCAAAGGTGCAAACTTTTTCAGAATCAAAAAGAAATCTCCAAACAAAGCGAGGAACAGATGCAGATTCTCTATCGATATCAGACAGGAAACAACCAGAAGCAACAACAAAACCCTAGAAAGCCTCGACGGAAATGCTAAGAGAATGCGTAAAAGAAAGTCAGGGAAAACACATTACAGTGACAAGCAAATACAAGACCACGAAAAAGATTCAAACTTTCAAACATGCAAAATCAAAGCTTCACTAAAAAACTGAAGACGAAGCTATGAAAAAAGCAAGAAAGCTAATACCAACCTGGAAAAAGTAGCAAGCTTCAGGGAAATTGAGGATGGAAGACGAAATCTGGAATTGCCCTCTCACGAGCAAAAAAGCACGAACAAAAGCAGTATCACAGAGAGAAATGCAAAACCACAAAACTCCAGGCAAAAACAGAAGCTTCAGAAAAATCACCAAGCGACGTCGCAAGAAAAGTTGAAATGTGGGTGAAAGGCAGAAAATGAATAAGTGCGAAGAAGTTACGAAAAGGGCGAAGGAGAGAAACCATTTCTTGAATGCAAAATTCAAAAATAGAGAAGTTAGGGGAAACGGGGCAATTAAATCCCAATTAAATGCTGATATTAAAACCGCTTGCATTCCCAAAAAAGCGCTAATACAAAAGCGCGCGCTTGTAGAGGAAAACGTTCTACATTCAAGAGCTGCTACAAAAAGGAGTCGACAAGATGCTTGAGTTCGGCTTCGCTACAAGAAGGACCGAAGTCAAGGACTCGACCTCAACAAAGAAAACCGAGCTCAAGCAGGGGCACTGTTCATACCCTGGGTCGAGATATCCGACCCGGGGTGATCGACGATAAAGCGACCGACCTCTTTAGGTCAAGCGGACCGACTTCTTTACGAAGAACTCGGCCAAATCGACAGGAAAGCCCAAAAAGGGCCCAATTCAAGGAATACGACCCAAATACAAAGGTCGTTCAGGCCTACAGAGAGAAGGGCGGTCCCGTTGAAGAGACGCTGACCTCAACCCAAAAGATAAAGATAAGATAAGATAACTAACTTATCTTATCCAAAGGTCACATCTCACCATTATAAATACACTGGAACACCCAGGTATAACTCATACTCTGATTCTACATAACACCTGTTTAATACCCATGCTAACTTATGCATCGGAGTCTCTTGCAGGTACCTCCCACCCTCCGGTGACGAAGGATCAGCAGTACAACCAATCCAACAAGTCGGACACGATAGCTCCGGTCGTCTCCTACCAGCCGGACACGTCGGTACCGATCCGTACAAAGGATCTCAACCGAGATCGACCTCCAGTTTTAGGTAACCCTCGGAACAACTCCTCTTTTTGAGTATCGAGTATAATGGTAGAGACTTCAATGCTGACCCTGCTAAGAACCTGAATAGTGTTGCCAACCTTCCATTTAGTTGTTAGACTTCTTTGAGGCAAGTCAGGGTCTTCATCTCTAGTATGGTTGTACACATGTCTGGGTTAGCCTCGATACCTCTTTGAGTGAGCATAAAACCTAAGAACTTTTCGGCTTACACTGCGAAGGTGCATTTTGAGGGGTTTAGTCTCATGCCATGCCTCTTTATTGTGGAGATTACCTCAGAGAGGTCAGATAATAGAGCTAAGTCATCTTTATTTTTGACAAGTCATCTTTATTTTTGACAAGCATGTCGTCCACATATACTTCCATGAGTTTTCCTAAGTGGGGAAAAAACACCTTGTTCATCAGTTGTTGGTAGGTAGCTCTGGCATTCTTTAATCGAAAAGACATTACTACATAACAATAGCTAGCCTTTGGAGTGATGAAAAAAGTCTTGTTTTTTTTGTCTGGCTTATACATCGGGATTTGATTGTATCTCGAGTATGCATCCATGAAGGACAAATACCAATAACCTGAGGCCGAGTCAACCAGAGCATGAATGCTCGGGAGAGGGTATGGATCCTTGGGACAAGCCTTATTGAGGTCAGTGTAATCGACACACATTCTTCACTTTCTGTTTTGCTTCTTTACCAGAACCACGTTAGCAAGCCACACTGGATAATTTACCTCTCTTATGAATTCAGCTTCCAATAACGCTTTCACCTGTTCTTCCACAACCTGTGGTCTTTCGGGCCAGAGTTTCCGACGTTTTTACTTAATAGGTCTGGAATCCGGATAGACAGCGAGCTTATGAGATATCTATAACAATATATAATGGCAAAACCTGTTTTGGTGTCCAAAATTTTTTTTCCATTTTTATCCTTCTTAATAACCTACCCCACGTCAGTTATTCCGCATTACAATACTCTCACTGCCTCATTTTCGTTCACGTTCTCTCTTATTTTATAAATCCACACAACTTCTATACTCACTTCACGTTGCTTTTACTAGAAAAACTTCCTTCATTTCTCATCCATCTTTTCATGCCTCTTTCTCACTTCATCTAATATAATTTGTTTTTCGTCATTAAATAAAAGTGTGAAACTATGTTTATATATTTGTTTTGATTAATTACCGTTGTTGACAGAATACTAATGGAAGTGGTGGACCGACTTAGCAAGACTACGTCTGGCGACGAAGACAAAATATGAGCGAAGAACAGAGGCAGCAATACCTTGCCAGAAGGCGTGCCAGTTAAGTTATACATCCCATTAATAAATTTATGTAGTTAGTATATCATTTAATATGAATTATCTTTTACAATATATTTTCATGCTAATAATAAATTTTCTAAATATTCAGATACTAATAATAACAGTGAAGTTGGTCCAAGTAATAGACGGAATGATCCAAATATAGGTAAGAATCCTGTATATTTATATTTATTTAATTAATAATAATTTATTTTTTCTTAAGTTTTGATTTGATAAACCTTCCATAATTGTCCTAAATAATATTGTTATAGATATTATTATAATATCTTAATGTACTTTAAATTAAATATCTATAACAATTTATAAAGGGAATATGAGAGTTTAGTGTCCAATTTTCAGTTTTCTATCTTAATCTTATTGATAAATAGTGTTTAATATTTTTTTTTTGGTGACAAATAGTGTTTAATATAATTTTAGTCTTAAAATTTGGTCAAAAATATAATTATTAGTTAATTTTCCTTTGTTTTTTGTACAGTTACTTTTTTATTCTACACATAACTTCTATCCATGTTGTCTTTTTTTTTATTCTATGGAGTACATGTAATACTTTCTCTCTATCTTTATTTCACTTAATTAAAAAAAATAATGATAAATATGTGTACGAGGAATGGTAAAAAATAATAAAAATAAAAATAATTTTTTTAAAAAATAATGAAACAAAATATAATTTAACATATTGAATATAAAATAAAAAAAGCAATTAAAATTATGCGAGAAAAAAAATTCTTTAAATTTAAATTTTTATATCTGCTTTAAATTAAATAAGATTAAAAAAATAAATAAATTTATAAATATTTATAAATCTTTATCTTAATTGTTACATATAAAAATAACATAATAATTTTAGTATCATACTTAAATTAATTTAAATTTTATTATTCTATACATTAAAAAAATAAATAACTTATAAAATG
>NC_029789.2:62168650-62188448 GCF_000816755.2 Arachis ipaensis | reverse complement strand
ACATTTTAAAAAAGTAATTTAAATTTTTTTAATCATATTTTATTTAATTTATATTTTTTTACTTCATACATTCTAAATGGTAAATAACTTATAAAATTTTTATTTTTATTTTTATTTATTAATAATTTATTATTTATTAAAATTTTTATTTTTTATCTCAAATTTATAATTTAAAAAGCATAAAAATAATTTTCTAAAAATATTAGAAAAAAATAACAATATAAAAATTACAATTTTGTTTTGAAATTAAATGAAATTTTAAGAAAATTTTAAAAATTTTTTTAGTTAGAGACATAGAAGTTGACATATTAGATTTAGAGAAAGATTAAGAATTATTACAAATAAGTATTAAGAATAGGAAAAATATTCAATAATAATGTAATATTTTTATATTCAATTGTATATGTTAATAGTAGCTAAAATAGTAGTGTCCATATAATATTACTCTTTTAAGAAGATATAAAATATTTGATATTATTTTTTGATAATTGTTGACAAATTTTATAATTTGATAAACAAAAAAATCTGAATCGTTGATATCTTAAATTTTGTCTGAAAGCAATAAAATATGACTTAACAAGTAAGTCTGAAAAATAATAAGGATCTATATAATAGGTATACATCTAGATATCTAAATCAAAGAAGAAAAAAATTCCTTTAGCAAAGTTGTAATAACTCAAAAGTTAACACCACGGTAGTTATAGATCAGAGTGATAAATAAAAATGAGAGTTGGAATAATGGTATGGTGATAATTAATTGCGATTAGGATGAATAGAAAAAAAAAATAAGGCAACATAATAATAATGATAAGAGAAACGATAGTGTATAATATGATGAGATAATATAATTAAAATAAAAATTTATAATCTTAAAAAATAATAAAATTAATGATAATTAAATAAATTCAAGGTAAAATTGAAAAAATATATTTTTTATCTATTAGAATTATGGATGGAGATAAAAAATGTTTTGGATATAAATTTTTAAATTTGCTTCTAATTAAATAGGATTGAAAAAATAAATAAATTTAATAATATTTATAAATAACTAATCTTTAAATAATATCAATAAATTTTTTTATTAATTTTATTACACATAATAGCAAATTAATATATTTTCAATTTTATTTTTTAATTTAAATTTGTTCATTTCAATATTTTACATGTTAAATAATTTAAGATATTTTATTTTTTATAATTTATTTTTAATTATTATTAAATTTATAATTTATAATTTTAAAATAAAAATATAAAATTAATTTCTTAAACTCAATAGAAAAGCGGCTCAACAGGCACGATATTTTATAATTATTGATATCAAATTAGGATAACATTTTTGTCGTTTTTTTTAACTATATTTTTTTTCGATAACATATACATATCTTTAATGTGTGCTTTTATAATTTAGCATTTTAAAAGTTTTTTTATAGTAATTTTAATTTCAATAAAATCATATAACTAAGGCTACGTTAATTTTGAAATGATGAAAAAAAAAATACTTATTTGACAAATTTAAAAGGTGAATAATATATTAACACTAATACTAAATTATGATATAAATAAAATCACATCAATATTAAAATAAAAAAATAGTGATCAAATAAATTTGAAGAACGAATAATATATTAAAAAAATAAAATTAATTTCTTAAAAACAATAGAAAAGCAAGTGCCTGTTGAGCCGCTAGTTAAGTTAAAATCTATACCAGGCATGTCGAAGGCTTTCCAGGCGAAGAGGTCAGAGTTTCTTCGTAGGAGATCAACGAGTTGTGCTTTCAGACCTCTTTCTAGGTTAGCCCCTATATTCATTGTCTTTTTAGGATGATCTCTGATTTTCACTTCTTCTACCCTTCCTCCAGGTTGGGGGCATAATTCTTTCCGAGTTTGAACACCATCGAGCTCGATAGTGTTGACTTCTTTTCCACCCGGGTTGCCTTTTAGATTAAGGCTTTCATTATAACACTTTCGTGCCAACTTTTGATCTCTCTTTATGGTAGCAATTTCTTCTGCAGTGGAAAACTTCATACACAAGTGAGGTGTAAAGACGACTACTACTAGCGGTTTAAAGAGGTCCAACCTATTAGGGCATTGTATGCTGACATAATGTCGACCACGATATAGTCGACGTTTAACGTCCTTGACTTCGTGCCCTTTCCAAAGGTGGTGTATACGGAGATAAATCCAAG
This sequence comes from Arachis ipaensis, assembly GCF_000816755.2. Classification (NCBI taxonomy): domain Eukaryota; kingdom Viridiplantae; phylum Streptophyta; class Magnoliopsida; order Fabales; family Fabaceae; genus Arachis; species Arachis ipaensis. The sequence continues at coordinate 62,186,263 of NC_029789.2, read as the reverse complement.
AGGTTGGATTGGCGTGTCCTCTAGCCGGAAGAGGTTATCTAGGTATGCCTTTAGATCCTTTTCTTCTAGCCTGAGTTTGTCAAAAGTAGGCTAAACAATACGTCTGCCGAACTCCCTTGATCCACCAGAGTTCTATGAAGATTTACATTTGTGAGGATTATTGTTATTACCACTGGGTCATCGTGGCCAGGTGTCACTCCACGAGCATCTTCTTTAGTGAACGAAATGGTTGATAAATTAGGAGTTCTGTTATCTTCTCCGACTTGGTACACCTCTTTAAGATGCCTTTTTCATGAGGATTTTGAGATTCCTCCTCCAGCAAACCCTCCATTAATCATGTATATATGTCGTTCAGAAGTTTGTGGGGGGTGTTCTTGCCAACCCCCATCTTCATCTCTCTTCCTTTTTCTTTGGTTGTCTGACCTCTCAGCCAAGTATCTGTCTAGCCAACCTTTTCTGGCCAATTTTTTATGACATTCTTTAAATCATAACAATCATTGGTAGAATTTCTGTAAAGCTTATGGTACTCGTAGTATTCTGTCTGACTTCCAGCCTTTTTATGTTTCATTGGGAGAGGGGGAGAAAGTTTCTCACTCTGGCATATCTCTCTATAGAAATCCACAAAAGAGACTCGGAGTAGGGTGTAATTATGATACCTTCAAGATTTTTCCGAGTTGTACTCTTATTTTTTCTTAGTTTCATTCTCCTTTTCCCGAGTTGGGTAGGACAGGTTGGGCCTTGGGGGAGGTTGTCTAAGTCAGAGATTTTTCTCTATGTTAATTTATTTTTTTGTTCGCTCTTGTACTTCATACAAGCTAAGGAAGTCGGGTGTCGCTTGGATATGGATTTTGAGAACGGCGCTTCTTTAAGGCCATTAACTAATCCCATTATCACTTCTTCAGTAGGCAAGTTTGTATTCCAAGAAGGCTTTATTGAATCTCTCCATATAATCTCGGAATGTCTCTCCGACTTCCTATTTAACCCCTAGCGAGCTTGGAGCATACTTTACTTTGTCTTTCTGAATTGAAAATTCGGTAAGGAACTTCCTCGCCAGGTCATCAAAGCAAGTTACCGACCTGGGAGGTAAGTTATCAAACCACTTCATTGCGGCTTTGGTCCAAGTTGTCGAGAAGGCTTTGCAACGAGTCGCAACAGAGGCATTGGCTAAGTACATTCGACTCTTGAAATTACTGAGTTGGTGCCTCGGATCGGTCATTCCATCATAGAGATCCATGTCGGATGTTTTAAAATTTCTAAAAACCCTAGCTCACATGATTTCTTCAACAAACGGATTTTTTCCTCCCAATGGGCTCTCCTCTTGATCTGCCTGATTGCTCCGTCTTCAGAGGTCGACCTCCAATCTTAAGAGCTTTTTCTCCAGCTCTTTTTGTCATACCTCCCTTCGTAATTTCCATTCTACTTTTCGTTGTCGTTTAGCTTCTAGTTCGAATTTTTCTAATCACTCAAAGTGGTCATGAACTAATCCTAGTATTTCTGTTAGATGAGGAGGTTCTTTGTCTTCGGGAAGGTGAACCTCTGAATGGATCTGCCGTGGTTGAGGGTTTCCCAACATTCCTTTCCCGTGGGGGGCATTCGTTCTTTCTCAAGGTGGAGGTAATGCTAGCTTCAAGTCATCATGATGGTACTCCAGTTCTGACTCAGACGTCGTTTGACTGTCTTCGTATTGATCGTCCGCTATATGCGGATGTAGATTTCCAGGTCTCCAGCAACGATGCCAATGTTTACAGGGGTTACATGAAATGGGGATTCGGGCCTGAACATGAGGTCCAGACTCCTTCTGATGTAGCATCCGAATTGTTCTGATGCCGAGGTGCCGTCGTCCGAGTTCCTCATGAGAAGGTAGGGGTGGTACCTGTAAGAGACTTCGATGCTTAAGTTAGCAAGGGTTTTAAGTAAGTTTTTAGTAGATTAGGACTTGAATATACCTGAGGGGTGTCAGAATATTTATAGTAGAAAGGTTAATCACCTTTTAAAGTAGATCCACCTTTATTGGTGGATAACTATTCTCTTTATCTTAGGAAGTTATTGAGATCTTCCTTCTAGATAGGATATAGATAGTAGGAGAGGTTTAGGAGAGGTAGTTATTTATTTAGATAAGTGGGGTTGAACCTCCCTCGTCACGCCCGGCCTCTTTATGTTTTGGGTAGGAATGAACAAACATATTAATATAACTTTGTATATGTACTATGTGTACTATATATACTATGGTTTTTGAATTATTCTATCATTCATCATTTGTAACGCTAATCATCTCCAGAATATATGCATCCTTATTCAAAGCTTTATGAGTAATTATTTTTTTCTTATTTCTAAACATACATACTTTGGTTTGGAGGTATATGCATTGATGACTTTATTCTCCTTCCCAACATAACCTTTTTCCACGTCAAGAAAAGGGAAACAATCACTGTATACTTTTTTTTATAAGAAACCCTACGAAAAAAATTAATTTATGCAATTTAATATATCGGTTTGAAGTTGACAAAGGTAAAACTGTAACAACACAATAACAAGCTGTTACAAGTTCATTACATTATCTTTCGATTTCTCTTTTTATACTTTCACTTCTCTGCCTTTCTTTGTTTTTGTCGTTTATCATCTTCTATCTTTAATATCTTGTATTTCAAGATTCTTTCATGGTATCCAGAGCTATTTTTTTATCCATGGCCTAAATTTCCAATTTCCACTAATACTTCCCCCTCTAAACCTTTTCTTTCTACTCCAATTCTTGACAAACTTGACAAGAACACATTCAAGGCTTGACAACAGCTTGCCACTACACAAAAATGGAGCAAATGGACTTTACGATCTTCTTCACTAAAAAAAAATTCCTACAAAATTTAACTTATTAACTGAAGAAACTGCTGGAACAATATCTCAGACCTATAAAGATTGGAAGGTCAAAGACCATTATCTTATGACATGGTTGCTGACCTCTATGGATCTTTCTTTTAAAACCAAATGCTTAATTGAACTTATGCATATCAACTCTAGGAAAAAATTTAGCAGCATTTTGCTTAAAGTTTCAAAATTCAGGTAAAGCAATTGAAATCTCAACTGAAGCTCATTAAGAAAGAAAGGCTTACAGTAGTAGAGTATTTGAAGAAAATTCAACAAGTAGTAGATTCTTTAGCTTCAAGTGGCCATGTCCTTTCCGCTGAATATCACATTGAAGCCATTGTTGAAGGGATTAGTGAAGATTATGCTTTGTTTCTCTCTTCTATTATGACAAAATCAGATTCTATCACACTTCTTGAAGTTGAATCACTTCTTCTTAGAAATGAAGATATGCTAAAAATATTTAGAAAAACTATGGCATCATTCAATCAAATTTCACATAAACCTCTTCCTTTGGTAGAGGTTTTGAAAGAGGAACTTTTGGAAGAAGTGGTCGTGGCTCAAGTAGAGGATTTTCACGTGGAGGAAGGTTTAATTCTCAATTTAATTCAATAGTTGAGTGTCAATTTAATTCAATAGTTTAGTCTCAAACTTTTTACTTGACACCTTCACACCACAAGCACATGGTTAGGGACAGCTTGGTTGAGTCGCTTAGGCTAGGATTTTATTTCCTTTAGGCCCTCCTAACCATTAATGCTCAAAGCCTTGGATCCTTTTGCCCTTGCCTTTTGGTTTAAAGGGCTATTGGCTTTTTTTCTTTTTATTTTTTATTTTTTTATTTTTTTCGCATGAATATATATTTCTTTCTTTTTTCTTTTGTTGCAACATGCTTTTTCTTTTTCTTTTTCTTTTTGCTACTTTTTCTTGTTTCAAGAATCAATTTTTGAGATTTTTTAGATCACCAATAATACTTCACTTTTATCATCATTCTTTCAATAGCCAACATTCTTAATTTCAATTTCAAATATGCACTATTCATTCATATATTTAGAAAGCAAAAGTAGTGCCACCACATCAAAATAATTAAACTATTCTTATTATAAAACTCGAAATTCATGTATCTCTCAATTATTTTCAAATAAAATTTTCTTTTAAGTAAGGTGAGGGATATATAGAATATTTTATTACTTTAAGACATAGATGATCATGCCACAAGAACAAGAGAACAAACAATAAAGCATAATAGAAAACAGAAAAAAAAAGTAACATAAGAAAAGGAAATTAAGAGAACGAATCCACCTTAGTGATGGCAGTTATTACTCCTCCTTGAGGATCTAATGTAGTGCTTGATCTCTTCAATGTCACGCCCTTATCTCTGTTGTTCTTCCCTCCCAACTCTTTGTTCTTCCCTCAAGGCTCTTTGATCCTCTCTTATTTGATGGAGGGTGCTGGAATGATCCTGATGTTCCATCCTCAACTGATCCATGTTAGTGCTTAGTTCTCCAAGAGAAGTGTGCCATTGATCCTAATAGCTATGAGGAGGAAAATACATCCCTTGAGGTATCTCAGGGATCTCATATTGATACGGCTCCACATGCTCATGTTGTGGTTCATGTGCCGGCTCTCTAGTGTGCTCCATCCTACTTTTAGTGATGGGCTTATCCTCCTCAATAGGAATGTCACCTTCTATGACAATTCCAGCTGAATTGCAAAGGTGACATATAAGACGAGGGAAAGCTAACCTTGCCTTGGTGGAAGGCTTGTCTGCCACTTTGTACAATTCTTGAGGTATCACCTCATGTACTTTCACCACCTCTCCGAGCATGATGCAATGGATCATGATGGATCGGTCTATGGTCACTTTGGACCGATTCCTAGTAGGAATGATAGAGCGTTGGATAAACTCCAACCATCCTCTAGCTTTGGGCTTGAGGTCAGGCCTTCTTAGTTGGACAGGCTTGCCTTAGGAATCCCTTTTGCACTGTGCTCCTTCCACATAGATGTCTGAGAGCACTTGATCTAGCCTTTGATCATGGTTATGCTCCAATTCTTAGGATGAGGGTTCATACTAATGTCATGGTTTTTCGTGACCCATGCATTAGTATAGAACTCTTGCACCATTAAGATCCCAACCTCTTGGATGGGATTAGTTAGGACTTTCCAACCTCTTCTCCAGATTTCTCGTCGGATCTCTGGCACACATTCTTCTTGAGCTTAAAAGGGACCTCAGGGATTACCTTCTTCTCTGCTACTACTTCATAGAAGTGGTCTTGGTGGGTTTTGGGGATGAATCTCTCCATCTCTCAAGATTCGAAGGTGGTGGCTATGGCCTTTCCTTTCCTCTTTCTAGAGGATTCTGCAACCTTGGGTGCCATAAGTGGTAATAAAAAGCAAAAAGCAATGCTTTTCCTATACCAAAATTAAAAGCTTTGCTCGTCCTCGAGCAAAAATAAATAAAAGAGAAGAATGGAGTAGAAGAAGAAGAAAATAGAAGAAGATAGATGGAGAGAGGGAATTCGGCCAATAGAGCTTTATGTGTTTGAATGGTGTGTGTATAAAGGGGTAGAAAGAAGGGGTATTTATAGGAGTGGGCTAGGGTTAGGTTTGGTCATGGGTGGGATAAATGGGAGGGAAATTTGATTGTGAAGTGGGTGGGGGTTGGTGGGAGTTATGATGGTTTTGGGGAAGTGATATGAATGTGATTGGGCTAGGGTTTATAGGGAAGAGTATATGGAAAAGTGTGAAAGTAATAGAGGAAAGAAGTGGGGTAGGTAAAGATGCTGTGAGACCCATTGGTCCTGAGAGGCTAGGGAATTCAGAATCCCTGCCCTATGCATGGGCGTTGAACATCCAACACTTGTCCATAGCTGGCGTTCAAGGCTAGTAGTGTTGCCATTTGGGCATCGAATGCCCAGCCAGTGCTCCTTGACTGGCATTCAGTGCCAGTAAGACACTCCATCCAGAGTGTTCTGTTTTCATTACTGAACCTTTCTGTCTCTGTTCTGACTACTGCATATGATCATGAACCTAAAGAAATAACTTAAAGAAAATAAATTAAAATAAATAGAAATAATTTACTAGGGTTGGGTTGCCTCCCAACAAGTGCTTCTTTAACGTCTTTAGCTTGACGGTTAGCTCCTTACGGAGGTGAGTATGGGCTCAGAATTTCACCCCTTACAGTGAACTTTCTACCTATCTTCTCATGAATGAGCTCCACATGCTCTAGGGACAGGACATAACTCACTGTATGTGGTATGAGTGGCTTCTTGGTGAAGACAACTCTCATGCCAGGTGAGAGACCTTCAGTGGGGACTTTCTTGTCCCTCCAGCCTTTAGGTACTTTCTTCCTAGTACCTTTGTTCTCAGTGCTTGTTAATGGCTGCCCAACACCGAACTTAGAATTGATTTTTGGGGTCTTAGTATGGCTCTGCACTGAAAGAGATGGTTGGAACACTAAGTGTTGCACAGTTATCTCTCTTTTAGGTAGGGAGTTGGGTTCGGGCATCTTGAACAAGATATGATCCTCCCCTAGTTGTAGAATCAGTTCTCCCTTGGCTACATCTATGATAGCGTTAGCAGTAGCTAGGAAAGGTCTTCCAAAGATGATAGATTCATTCTTATCTTCCCCAGAGTCTAAAATGATAAAGTTTGCAGGGATGTAATGGTTTTCAACCTTTACCAATACATCCTCTACTAAGCTATATGCATACTTCATTGATTTGTCTGCCATCTATAGTGAGATATTTACAGCTTGTACCTCAAAGATTCCTAGCTTCTCCATTACAGAGAGTGGCATGAGGTTTATGCTTGACCCTAGGTCACACAGAGCTTTTTCAAAGGTCATGGTGCTTATGGTGCAAGGAATTAGGAAGCGTCCGGGATCCGGAAGCTTCTGAAGTAGCTTCTACTGAACCCAAGCATTTAGTTCTTTGGTAAGCACTGAAGGTTCTTCCTCCAAAGATTTTGTACCAAACAACTTGGCATTCAGCTTCATGAGAGCTCCTAAGTACCGAGCAACTTGCACTTTCCTAGTGTCTTCATCTTCATCAGAGGATGAGTGTTCATCAGAACCCATTCACTGCAGGAGTGCATGCAAAGGAACCTCTATGATCTCTACACGAGCCTTGGCTTCCTTTAATTCTTGGATAGGAATGGCTTCAGTAGGTGCTGAACACTCAATAGGTATGCCATCAATGGCATTCAACGCCAGTTTTAATGGTTCTTTGGGCATTGAATGCCCATCATGCACCCCTTCACTGGCGTTTAATGCCAGTTTCTTTGCCAAGTTTGGGCGTTGAATGCCCAGTCAGGGCTTCCTCACTAGCGTTCAATGCCAGCTTTGCTGTTTGTTTGGGCGTTGAACGCCCAGTGAGGTCTTCCTCACTAGCGTTCAATGCCATGCCATTCTTTCCAGGTTCTGCCTCAGCTTCAGTGGTGATGGCATTGCACTCTTCTCTTGGGTTCACTTTAATGTTAGTAGGAAGAATAGCAAGAGGAGTCTCAAGGATCCTCTTGCTTAGCTGACTAACTTGTACCTCTAAATTTCTGATGGAAGATCTTATTTCAGTTATAAAACTATGAGTGGTCTTAGAGAGGTTGGAGACTATAGTAACTAAGTCAGAAAGGCTCTGCTTATGAGTCTCCGTATTCCCTTGAGAAGATGGGAGTGGTGGTCTATTGTTGAACCTGTTTTGGTTCCTTCCACATTGACTGTTATTGAAGCCTTGTAGAGGCTTCTATTGATCCTTCCGTAAAAGGTTAGGGTGATTCCTCCCTGAGGGATTGTAGGTGTTTCCATAGGCTTTTTCCATGTAATTTACCTCTTCCATAGTGGGTTGGTCAGGATCATAAGCTTTTACTTCAGAAGAAGCTTCTTGAGTGCTGCCAGATGCAGCTTGCATTCCAGTCAAATGCTGAGAGATCATATTGACCTGTTGGGTCAAGATCTTGTTCTGAGCCAATATGACATTCAAAGTGTCAACTTCAAGAACTCCTTTCTTCTGAGCTACCCCATTACTTACAGGGTTTCTTTCAGAAGTGTACATAAACTGGTTGTTTGCAACCATGTCAATGAGTTTTCTTGCCTCTTCTGGTATTTTCTTCTAGTGGAGTGATCCACCAGCAGAGTTATCCAGTGACTTCTTGGATATCTCAGAAAGGCCATCATAGAAGATGTCTAGTGTGGTCCAGTATAAGATCATGTTGGGTCTGATAAGTTGCTTATATCTTTCCCAAGCTTCATAGAGGGATTCACCCTCTTTTTGTCTGAAGGTTTGAACTTCCACCCTAAGTCTGCTCAACTTTTGAGGTGGGAAGAACGTGGTCAAGAATGCATTAACCACCTTCTCCCATATGTCAAGACTTTCTTTAGGTTGAAAATCTAACCACAATCTAGCTTTGTCTCTTATAGCAAAAGCAAAGAGCATAATTTTATAGACCTTAGGACTCACTCCATTAGTCTTGACTTTGCCACATATCTGCAAGAAGTCAGATAAGAATTTATTTGGATCTTCTTGTGGAAGTCCATGGTACTGGCAATTCTGTTGAACTAAGGTCACCAGTTGAGGTTTCAGCTCAAAGTCGTTAACTCCAATGGCAGGTATAGAGATACTTCTGCCATAGAAGTCAGAGGTAGGCTTGGTGTAAGCACCAAGAATCTTTCTTGCCTTTCCTTCATGATTAGGTTCGGTTGCTATGTTGTCAACTTCCTATTCAAAATTTTCTGAGAGGTTTTTTCTGGAGTGTTGTGCTTTAACTTGTTGTAAACTCCTCCTTAAAGTCCTCTCAGGTTCAGGATCAAGATTAAAGAGAGGCTCTTTATCCCTATTCCTGGTCATAAAAAAGAAGAAGAAACCTAGAAAGAAGGAGAATAGGAGTTCTATGTTCAAGAATAGAGGACTCCCTATGAGATGTGAAGAAAAAAAGAAAGAAGAATGAATATAGAAGAAGGAGAAGAAGAATTTGAATATCAGAAGTTAAAAGAGAAACAAGAATTAGCATATTTTTGTCTTTATTTTATTTATTTATTATATTCAAAATTAAAGGTTGATTAATTAAAAAGAATTAAAAATTAATTAATAAATTCCAAAAAAAAAGAGAGAGAAATAGAAGAAGGATTTTCGAAAATTAGAAGTGATAAGAAGTAGTTAAGAAGTTTTGAAAAAGAAGAAAGAGAAAATAAGATAAAGATTTGAAAAGATGTTAAAAAAGATATGACCTAAATAAAAAAGATTTGAAAATCAAATTTGAAACGATAGTTACTTGTTTTCTCTTTCTTTTGGAAAAGATTTTAAAAAGATTTGATTTTTAAAATTTGAAATTAGAAAAGATAAGATAAGAATTTAAAAAGATTTGAAAAAGATAAGATTTGAAATTTGATTTTTAAAAAAAGATTTGATTTTGAAATTTGAATTTTGAAATTTGAATTTTGAAAAAGATTTGATTTTGAAATTTGAAATTTGAATTTTAAATTTTGAATTTGAAATAAGATAAGATAAGATTTTGAAATTTTAAAGAAAGATAGAAAGATAAGATAGTAATTTGAAAAAGATATGATTTTTAAAAAGATTTGATTTTGAAATTTAAAACAAAGATGAGATAAGATAATGATTTTGAAATTAAAATTTGAAAAATATGTTGTAATTTTCGAAAATTGAGATAAAGATAAAAAAAGATATTTTATTTTTTTGATTTTTGAATTAATGAAGAAAGAGAAAAACAACAAAAAGACACCAAACTTCAAATTTTTGGATCTAAGAACACCTAGTGTGCGAAAATTAAGAAGAAAAAAACAAAGAGACACCATGAACAAAATTCAAAGAATTCAAAGAAAACAAGAACATGCAAAAGGACACCAAACTTAAAAATTTTGAAAACTAAAGACACAATTTTCAAAAATTTCAAAAGAAAAGCCACAAGAAGACACCAAACTTAAAGATTGACACAAGACTCAAACAAAAGACACTATTTAAAAATTTTTAAAAAAAGACTCAAGAAAATTCGAAAATTCAACAAGAACAAAAACAAAAGACTCAAACCAAAAATAAAGATTAATAAAGAAAAGTAAATATTTTTGAAAACTTTTTGAAAAGAAAAAAAAAGACTTGGATAAAATAAAACCAAAGCTGTAAAGAAAAGGAAATTTACCTAATTTAAGCAACAAGATAATCCGTTAGTTGTCCAAACTCGAACAATCCCCGGCAACGGCACCAAAAACTTGGTGAACAAATTCCCACAAGGATTGTTCAAGTGATACCTGAGCGAGTCAGGGTCAATCCCACAAGGATTGTGGTTTGAAGCAAGTTATGGTTATCGTGTAGATCTTAGTCAGGCCGATACAAGAGTTGTTTGATTTGTTTAAATGCATAAAAAGAAAATAAAGAGAACTTAACTAGGTTGATATGTTTGCAATCATAAAAAGATGGTTAAGGCTTGGAGATACTTTGTTCTTCTGGATTAATCTGGTCTTACTGTCTTCTTCAACTGTGAATGATTTCTTCTATGGAAGGATGTATGTGAACAACGCCGATTGAGAGGTCGCCGATGCTCCTCTAGATCTGAACCCCAGGGTTTATGTGGATCCATTCTGATTGAGGGTGAAGCTCCTGTAGTTCATTCTCCTTAGTGATCCTACTCAAAACGCCACAGATAAGGTCGAATCTTCCGGATTAGAGAATGCTGCGCCTTTGATTCTAGCCTCTACCACAAAGACTCTAATCTCCCCATACCTCGGCTGAACTGGTATCTCGAGAAGTCCCCAACGAAGTCGTGGATTAGCCGTCTAAGAGATGTATAATCAAGCTAGTGGTTCAATGCTTTCTAGTTACGTATTCACACGAACCCAAGAAGAACACGGGTGGTTGTCAGGCACGCGGTCTTAGAATGAATAACGAAGATACATCTTAGAATAGAGAATCAAACACGAATTGAGAAAGAACAGTAGTACTTTATTAATCCATAAAACTCAGCAGAGCTCCTCCCCTCAACCTAGGAGGTTTAGAAACTCATACTGATAGAAAATACTATATAAAATTAGAATTATGCCAGAAGAGATTGAATCTCCCAAAAGAATAAAAGTTCTCAAATAAATACTAGACTAATGACTAAGAATAACAGAAGAAGGGTAAAACAGTCTTTTAGTGTTAAAATCTGCTTTCGGGGCCCCCTTGGTGAGTGTTTGGGCTGAGCTTGATTGAGATCCACGTGCTAGGAGACCTCTAGAGTGTTGAATGCTGGCTAGGGGGTCCTTTATGGGTGTTGGATGCTGGTCTCTTCTCCTTTGGGCGCTGGACGCCAGAATAGGGCCAAAGGCTAGCATTGAATGCCAGTTTTGGGTCTTCGATTCTGAAGCAAAGTATAGACTATTATATATTTCTGGAAAGCTCTGGATGTTAGCTTTCCACAGCCATTAATAACGCTCCATTTGGATATCTATAGCTCCATAAAAGCTCTTTTGAGTGAAAGAAGGTTAGATCCGGACAGCATCTGTAGCGCTTTCTCTGCCATTGAATGAGACTTTTGCTCCAGCTCATCAATTTCAGCCTGAAAATACCTGAAATTGCATAAAAACACACAAAGTTATAGTAGAATCAAAAATGTGAATTTTACACTAAAACCTATGAAAATATAATAAAACTTAAACAAAACATACTAAAAACTATATGAAAACAATGCCAAAAAGCGTATAAAATATCCACTCATCAGGAACTCAACCACCTCAGTTATCCTGGTGGTCGTATTATTCCTTAGGCTAGATCCTTCATGAAAATGATTCACCTCCCTTTAGTGCCATTGATGATGGTATAAAATAGAGAGCACGCACTGCAACACCAAACTTAAAAGTTTACTTGTCCCCAAGCAAAGAAAAACTGAAAATGGAGAGAAACATAAAAAGTACACAGATGAGTAAAAACAAAAAACATTGCAAAAGAATGAAGGGAGTGATATAAGGCAAGAAGAAGTAATTTTTTTAAGGGACAAGGGCTGGCACTAAACACTCAGGTTCGCATTTAGCGCCAGCCAAATAGAAAGCTTTACTAAATTGTGCCAACAGAATCACTTCATCTTTTATGCCATTTCTGGCGCTAAACGCCCAGCCTGGTGTTTAGCGTCACCAAAACAGAGAGCTCCCTTGGAATTTGTGCCATTTCTGATGTTGAACGCCCAATCTGGCATTTAGCACCAGAGCACCTGAATCACTTCCTCTCCAGGGTATTTTGTTTTACCTTCAGATTCCTCCTATTCCTGTTTCAAACACTTTGCATGACAACAAACATAAATAAACCAATGAAAGCTATGAATAAAAATCGTAAATATATAAAAATCAAAATGAACATAAAATCAAAGGATACTAAGGATTGGGTTGCCTCCCAACAAGCGCTTATTTAATGTCACTAGTTGATGGTTGATTCTTGAATTTTCTTCCTCTTCTTCCAGTTGGTTAAGAGAAATGACTTCAAGGGAGAAGAGGAGAAGATCAATGCCCCTGGATTTGAATTCCTCCTTACAAGCTTTCTTTTATTGTTATTAGCTTGATCTGAATAAGGAGATGATGATTCTTGATATGAATAAGGAGATGAGGGTCCTTCATGTGAATAGAGAGATGGTGGTTTTTTTATATGAATAAAGAGATAACGACTCTTGGTATGAATAGAGAGATGATGGTTCTTGGTATGAGTAAGGAGATGATGGTTCTTTATGGATAGGATATGGGACATTGAAATCTCTTTGCTCTTGACCTTGCCAACCAAAATCCGAGTAGTTTCTCCATCCACAATAACATGAATCACTTTTTGGGTATGAGTGGTAACCCATATGATCTCTCTCCATTATTTTTCCTTAGCACAAAACACCAAATAGAATTAAACGCACCATGTGGTAAACAAACAAGCAAAGAAGAAAGAATAGAAAGAATTTCAATTTTAAATTTGCTTTAAAGATATATATATATTTTTCAAAAGAAATAAAATAAAAAAATATAAATAAAAAAACAAAAATAAAATAAAATATAAAGAAAAACGAAAATAAAAGAAAAATAAATAAAGAAAATAAACTGAATAATTAAGAAAATAAAACAACTAATAGCGAAAATAAGTATAAAATTCGAACTCAATAACTAAAATAACTAGGAAGAATAAAACCATTAAAGGGGCACCAAACTTATTTTCAGAAATTAAGAAAAAATTTTAAATAAGATAAAACCAAAGTTTCGAAAAATAAAGAAAGAAATAAAATGAAATTAAAGCAAAAGCACCTAATCTAAGAAGTCAAACAACCAGTAGTTATCAATCACAGTCAATTCCTGGCACCGGCGCCAAAAACTTGATGCGGATTTTGAATATCCACAAACTAACCAGAAAGTGCACCAGGTCGTACCAAGTAATATCTCAGGTGAGTGAGGGTCGATCTCATGAGGATTGATGGACAAAGCAACAATAGTCGAATGATTCCTTAGTCAGGCAAGTAGAAAATGATTGTTTTGGGGTTTCAAAAAAACATTAAATGATACTTAAGGAAATGAAAATGCAAATAGTGCGATTGGTGTAAAATATATTAGAGAAAGCAGTTAAGGTTTGGGAGATATTTACCTTTCTGGATTAAGTTTTCTTACCGACTATTTTAATGATGTAAGATTCATTTCATGGCAAACTATCAGTGACTAAACCGTAATATCTTAGTAATTTAGTCTCCTCTAACCTAGTTAACCGCCAATGTCTTAGTCACTTAAGTTTGATTAGAGGGTTAAGTTCAATTCTAGTTTCTGGCCACAAAAACCCTAATTACCCAAAACTAAGAGAATTATATGTCACATATCCCGATTAGTTCATGTAATTAGCAATTTAGGAGGAATATGTTTTCAAGTTGTTGTTCAAACGAGATAACTCTTTCAAGAATCACAAGAACACATATAGAATAAAGGGTTATACTGTCGTTCTACCCATATTCAAAAGATGAAGAACGAAAGGCAATCCTTGAAACTGAATCAATACATTAATTAAAATAGAAAAGCAACCGTAATAATCTATGGAAATAAACAGAGCTCCTAACCTTAACCAAGGAGGTTTAGCGGTTCATGACTTACAGAGAAACTAGGGTCTAAAAAGTGTGAAAGTGCGGAAGAGAGAAGATGAGGGAAGAGATTCCCCCAAGGATTGAATGTTTTCCTTTTATATCTAACCTAATTTTGATTTGAAAATAAAATAGAATAATAAATTCTAGACCTAAAAGATTTTGTTTGTAAATAAAAATAACTAAAAAGAGATAAAATACAATAATTAAAAGTCTAATCTAGCTAAAGATGTTCCTTTGGATGAGGTTGACCTGCACTTCTGGCGTTCGGTACCAGAATTGGCGTTCAGCGCTAGAATTGGCAGTGAGTTCCCATTCGGTTTTGTTTTCCTGGGAGCTAAACGCCAGGCTCGGCGTTTAGTGCCCTTCAAGGTAGTGATTCCAAAAAAAGTTTAAACTATTATGTATCATTGGAAATCTCTAGAAGTTGGCTTTCCAATGCTGTTAAATCCGCATCAATTAGACCTCTATAGCTCATGTTATGGTCATTGGAGTGCAAAGAGGTCAGGGTTCACAACATCCACTTCTTCCTCTTTTTTTGCACAAAACTCTGCCAAATTGGCCTGAATTTAACCTGAAATAATAAAAATACTAAAACAACTTAAAGTAGCATCCAAAAAAGATTTTAACACCAAAATATAATTAAAATCACTAAATTCTAACTAAATTTAAGTAGAAAATATGAGAAAAATAGGGTAAAGATGCTCACGCATCACGAGGCCACAAGAATCATCTAGAAGTAGTTAGCTAATTTGAATTTAATTGTAATTTGAATTTTATTTGAATTTGTAATTCAGGTAGCTTATAAATAAGGCCAAATATCATTTCACATAACACTTGGAGGGGAGTCTTCGGACCCTCTCTTCTCACCATCATTCTCTTCTCCTCTTACATTTTCTTTCACACCCTCTTTTGTAAATATTTAGTTATGAGCTTCTAATTCTCAACATTGGGAAAGAAAGCACTGTTTCACTTTAATGAATTAATTTGTTTGATTCTTCATCTTCAGTTCTTCTTTCATTGTTTCTTTAGAAAGAATCTTTGTTCTTCATTCAAAGGATTCAAATTTCTTGAGAGAGAATTTGAATTCAACTTGAATTCCATGTGAGCTTGAGAAAGGATCATGGAATTGATGCTTGAAGTTCTTTCTCACAATGGTTATTAAATTGGATTTGGGATTGATATGTGACATATAATTATCCTATAACTTGATTCGTGAAATTGTGTGGCTCTAAATCAGAGACCAATCTTCATTTTTCTCATGAGCAATTAGTTCAAGATATTGGCAGTTGATCAAGTTAAGAGAAATTGAATTGCCAAGACATTGGAATTCAATTACTTATGATTTGCCGATTGAAATGGAGATGAGAATTATTGTTCCTGAGAATGCAATATCTCTTGATCCCAATGTTCTTTTCATTCTTAGTTCTTGTTATTTACTTTATGGTTATTTACATTCTTGCAATTTAATTTCCAGCATTTTACCTTTCTGTAAGTTACTTTCTTGCACTTTACTTTTCTTGCAATTTAAATTTCCATCACTTCATATTTACGTTCTTAACTTTTTTGCTTTCATTTACTTCTTGTCATTTAATTACTGATTATTCAAAATTGAACCGTCTAACTAGAATAATCAATTAATCATTATTTGCTTAATCCGTTAATCCTCGTGGGATTGACACTCACTCACCGTGAGTTTATTACTTGGTACGACCCGATGTACTTGCCGGTAGTTCTACGGAATATTGAATTGTTTGTTAAATTCCATATCAAAGGGCTTAATATGTTACATTATCTAAATCTTTTTCTTCTTTAATCTGATCTATCCCTATTTGTGCATAATTCATCTAATTTTACTATATATGTTCTGGTATATGTTGATGATCTTTTAGTGACTAGAGCTAATTTTAATGCTATTTCTTCTTTATGTCTAAATAAATAATGTTTTCTCTTTGAAAAATTTTAGTACTTTTAATTATTTTTTGGATATTAAAACTAACCAATTGCCATCAAGAGCCTGTCATCTCTCTCAAACTAAGTACATGAGGGAATTAATTTACAAAGATGGGACAAATGGTGTTAGACCAGTTCC
Source organism: Arachis ipaensis (assembly GCF_000816755.2). Taxonomy (NCBI): domain Eukaryota; kingdom Viridiplantae; phylum Streptophyta; class Magnoliopsida; order Fabales; family Fabaceae; genus Arachis; species Arachis ipaensis. The sequence goes on along the minus strand of NC_029789.2, from coordinate 62,170,245 downwards.
AGCTCCCATGATTTCTTCTTCAAAATTGACTAGTCATAGTGCTGAGAGCTATTTGGATTATCCTACTCACTATAGAGCTGTTGTGGGAGAACTTTAGTATTGTACACTCACAAGGCCTGAAATATCTTTTTCAATGAACAAATGTAGTCAATTTATGCATAATCCTTTGATTACACATTGAAAATTAGTCAAAATAATTTTGAGATACTTGGCAAGTACACTTGATCAAAGAATCATCTTTCATCCATCTACTAAGAATTTTTTTTCTTTTTCAAATATTGATTGGGTATCAGATTTGCATGATCGAAGATCCACCTCAGGTTATTATATTTATTTAGGAACCAACCTTACAGCACAATCAAGTAAGAAGTAGCATTATGTGTGTAAATCCAGTGCTTAAGTAGAATTTTGTGCATTGGCAGAAGCAACTTCAAAAATTTTATTACTTCATAATCTTCTTCTTGAATTGAATATTACCATTACAAGCCCTCCAATCATTTACTGCGGTAAAGCTAGTGCTATTCAACTCATTATCAATCTAACTTTGTATCATTGCAATAAGCATTTTGAGCTGAGACTTCATTTTACTAGAGAGAAGGTGAATTAACACTAACTCAGCATTGTTTAAATACCCAGTGTGGATCAAGTTGCAGATTATAACGTTTAGTAAAATGGTAATTAAATAAGTAATTAAATAAATATGGGTCAATAAGGGTCAAAATTCAAAACATAGGAATTTGGAAATTTGATGATGATATTTGGATTCGGTAATTCGAGTGAACAAAATATAATTTATGCGGAAAAATGCATAAAAGCACGTATTGGTATTTTAGCCAGCAGTACCAGATTAAGTCTGTCTAGTATTGTGTATGAGAATAACAAAATTGCTGAAACGACCAGAGAAATATTTGGAATACGAATTAAAAACACCAATCTTAAAGGTATTGGCCCAAAATTGGGCCAACAGGCTAAACCGAATAAACTGAGCCTAAGTTGGGCCCAAACCCAGATATATAACCTTCATTAACTTTGCAATTCCGCATCATCACCCCCTTCATTTGTGTTTCAATGCTGAAATAGAGAAGAGAGAAAAGAAGAACACAAACCCTAATTCCACAAATTTCAAGCACTCATAACTTTTGATCTGGAGCTCTAATTGATGAGCTATTTGTGGCCACGCGAAGCTCTCATTGAGCTCTTCGTTTCTAACTGAAAAAGTGGTAAGAATATCTAAATTTCATGCCCAGTTCTCCCTTCTTTCCAATTTGGCAAATTTGGTTTTGAGTATTGAGAAATCTTATGATTTTGATGATTTAGGGGTGCTCTAGAACAAGCATAGCTGAGTTTCATCACCAATATTCATTGGGTAAGGTAAGAAATCCTTAAACCCTTGTAATTTATCAAATTTGATGAACCCTAGGTTGATATATATATATATATATTCTCCCTTCTTTGGCAAATTTGGTTTTGAGTATTGAGAAATCTTATGATTTTGATGATTTAGGGGTGCTCTAGAACAAGCATAGCTGAGTTTCATCACCAATATTCATTGGGTAAGGTAAGAAATCCTTAAACCCTTGTAACTTGTAATTTAT
>NC_029789.2:62145556-62167246 GCF_000816755.2 Arachis ipaensis | reverse complement strand
TTATATTAGAGTTGTTGAGTGATTTTGGTACACATTGGGAACTTGATTTGGCTTAAGGAGATTTTGGGTGGAGCTTAGCGTGATTGGTGTGAAAGGTTAAGCCTTGGTGGTAGCCGAAGTGTCGGAAACTGCCGATGTTATGGTATGGTTTAAGTTTCATTTAAATACCATATAATGTGGTATAAAATCCTAGGCTAGATGCCCATAGGAATATGTTTGAATTATGTATTTGATGGAACGAACATGTGTAATTAATGTATTGTTGAGATTGAATTTGGTTGATGATTGTGTATCTATAAATTATGAGTTGGATTGATGAATTGGATTTATGAAACTTTAATGTGGTTGTGATTGGGTTACCGTTTGTTGAAATTGATTGTTGATAAGATGAGAATTGGTGAATTATAAAAGGAGATTGTTAGATTGAATAGATAGAGAGGTAGGTAGAGGATGAAGGAAATGTATATTGAGCTTGGTTAGGGGCGAATTGATATGATTTTGAATTGGTTTGGATTGTGAATTCCTTGAAATTTGGTGAATTCTGGTTTTAGATAAAAAAAAACTTATTTTTGACCAAATTCGGCGGGTATTAACTCATTCCTCAGAGTTAGGAATTCAACAAAAATAAAATTTTATGAAAATTTATTTAATAAATCTTTTCAACGGTTCAAGAATGGTTGAAAAAATAAATTTTGTACATAAAGTTATACAAGTTTGAAAATTGGGCTGGAAAATTGAATTCTGCAATATATCAGCTTTTGAAAACCTGGTATGCATGCGTATACAAAAATACTCATGTGTACGTGAGCATTTGGCTCGGCTAAGTGCTCTTGCGTACGCGAACGTGGCTCGCGTATACGAACGTGGGTCGCATACGCGACTATATCTTTTTGACACTCATGCTACACGAGATTTGCAGGTTTACACTCATGCGTTCACAAAAAGGTGCTTGCGTGAGCGACTACCTCTGTTTTGCTCAAAAGTAAATTTCTAAGTTCTCAACTATTCTTCTAGCCTTCTAAAACCTCTGTATACCCTGTTATGAGTCGAGAATTGGTGTAATAGAGGCTAGAATGGTTAGGAATGAGACTTGATGAGTTGAGACAATGAATTGAAGAGAGATGGATCGAAATGTGATGTGAAATAATGATGAAGGATGATGATGATTGAGTTTTGTTATAAATTTGAATGAAATGAAATGAAATGATATTGAGGATGAATATTATAATAAAATTTATTCTGAATGTGATGTACCTACCTGGGTAGTTGTAGTGGCGCTGATCCACTTGCTCCGAGTTATGGTTTGAGTCTCCCGGGGTAGATGTAGTGGTTCGCTCCCACTTGCTCCTGGTTGAGAATGATATGTGATTTAAAAAGTTTATCTGAGTCTTGAATTTCCCTGCGTAGATGCAGTGGTCGGCTCCACTTGCTCCAGGTTGAGATATGATATTCAGTTGACCCTCTGTCGGAAGATATGGCCCGATACTTATACCTTTCCAAAGGATTCTCCCTATGCTATTAATGAATGAATATGAATTTGAGTATGAGCTTGGGGATGCACACACGCAGGGACTGTCCACGGTTAGCTACTAGGACATGTCAGGTTGGCTATATGATGCATGAGCATCTTATACCCTTTTTCTAGTTTATTTTTGTATTGTTTTGAGTTATATTTTATTTACTTTTACTTTCTTTTAGTGCAAAAATCACCTTTGGATGCTACTTTGAATTTTTTTTGTGTTTTTATGGTTTTAGGTAAAATTCGGAGCAGTTTGAAGGAGCCTGGAGCAAGAAAGGAAAATGCTGGTAGCACCCTCCCTGGGCGCTGAACACCCACCTGGCGTTTGGCACCAGCAAGGGAGATAGGCCAGCAACGTTATACTCCTCCCCTGGCGTCTCACGCCCATTCCTAAAGTTGAACGCCAACAGCAGCCCATTTCACACTTCTTTAGTCCTCCAAGTGGATTTAGCACTTATTACTTTTATTTTATTTTCTTTTTGTAATTTTTATTTACAAATAATATCTTTTAGGTCTAGCATTTATTATTAGGTTAGTATTTAAAGGAAAAGATCACTCAGGTTTAGGATCTTCTTCCTTTCGCACTTTTTAAAACCCTATTTTCTCTATAAGTTATGAGCATCTAAACCTCCTGGTTAAGGTTAGGAGCTCTGTTTATTTCTATGGATTAGAACTATTATTCTTCTATTTTAATTATTGTTTTGATTCAATTCTAAGGATTATTTTTGTTCTTAATCTTATGAATTAGGTGGAATGAGAGTATGACCCTTATCTACTTGAGTTCTTGGGGTATCTGACATAAAATCCTGTTAGCTTTAGGTAATTAGGGTTTCTGTGGTGTTAAATTAGTTTTCTGAACTTAACCCTCTAATCAGAATTGAGTGACCATGAGAGTGGCGTTTGATGAGGATTAGAGGAGATTAAATCGCTAAGAGATTAGGGTTCAATCACTTATGGTTTGCCATAGAATGAATTATTCATTGTTAAAATAGTTTGTAAGACATTGTAATCTGGAAAAAGTAAACATCTCCAAAACCTTAATCGATTTCTCATCATTGTTTTACACCAAACCCTTTAATTGCTTCCTTTATTTTCTTGTTCACTTGTTTATGTGTTTACAACAATACAACTATTTTTACTATTTGCCTGACTAAGTCCAACAGGATACCATTGCTTGCTCAGTCCGACAATCCTCATGGGATCCACCCTCACTCACCTGAGATATCACTTGGATGATCCGGTGCACTTGCCGGTAAAGTTGTGTGAGTTCTAATTTCGTGCACCAAGTTTTTGACGCCGTTTCCAGGAATGTTTGTGATTGACAACTACCGGTTATCTTGTTGCTTAGATTAGGTATTTTTATTAGTCTTTGTTTAATTATTTTTCTTTTTAATTTTTGATTTCTATTTTGTTTACTTTTCGTAATTTTTTATTTTTATCTTATTTATTTTTCTTTAATTTCTGATTTTAAGTTTCGTGTCTTTTAGTTTTTCCCCTTTCTTTTTGAATTTTGAATTTTATTTTTTAAAACCTTTTCCTTCTAATTTTCGAAAATATTTTGGTTAAATCTTGCATTCTTATTTTTGAACTTTCTTGTTAATTGCTTACTTTGTTTTAATTTTCTCTTTTTACATAGGATATCTCAGAGGGAGTTCTCTAAAGCTTACGAAGCCGAAGAAAATCTCAAGAAAACTTTTGAGAAGGAAGCTGAAGAGACCACTATGGTAGCTAATGGGGGAATCCAAACGCTAAAGAGCAAGCAAGGAAGATGCTTGGCTCATACACTGCACCCACGGCTGACTTCTATAGGCGTAGTATATCTGTACCCACCATTCGTGCCAATAATTTCGAGCTTAAACCTCAACTGGTCACTCTGGTGTAGCAGAACTGTCAGTTTCAGGGACTCCCGTAGGAAGACCCCAACAAATCCATATCTGATTTCCTGCAGATTTGTGACAGGGTGAAAACGAATGGAGTCAACCCTAAAGTTTACAAACTCATGCTCTTTCCTTTTACTGTGGGTGCAGTACATCTGTACCCACCATCGGTGCCAATAATTTTGAGCTTGAACCTCAACCGGTCACTCTGGTGCAGTAGAACTATCAGTTTCATGGACTCCCGTAGGAAGACCACCCCAACAAATTCATATCTGACTTCCTACAGATCTGTGACAGGGTCAAGATGAATGGAGTGAACCCTAAAGTTTACAAGCTCATGCTCTTTCCTTTTGCTGTAAGGAACAGAGCAAAGTTATGGCTTGATTATTAGCCCAAGGAGCGCTTTGACTCACGGGACAAGGTGGTCACTGGATTTCTGACAAAGTTCTTTCCACCCCAAAAGCTAAATAAGCTTAGAGTAGACGTCCAGACCTTTAGACCGAAAGAGGGAGAGTCTCTCTCTGAGGCATGGGAGAGATACAAGCAGATTATCAGAAGATGCCCCTCAGACATGGTCTCAGACTAGACCAGGCTGCAGATCTTTTATGATGGCTTCTCTGAGATGGCCAATATGTCATTGGATCACTCTGTAGGTGGTTCTCTACACTTGAAGAAGACGCCTGAGGAGGCAGATGAGCTTATTGAGAAGGTTGCCCCTAACCAGTATATGTACACTTTCGAGAGGAACCCTGTGAACACTGGGACCACTCAAAAGAGAGGAGTCATGAAAGTAGACACACTGGAGGCCATTTTGGCTCAAAACAAGCTCATGTCCTAGCAGATAAGCATGATCTCTTAGCACTTGACTGGGATGTAGGTTATAGCTGCCAGCACTCAAGATGCATCATATGGCATGATTGGGAGATACACTCAAGGGGACATTTATGACATTGCTCAGCCCACCATGGAGGAAGTAAATTCCATGGAAAATTCCTCTAAAAATCCCAATAATGATCCCTATGCAAATACTTTCAATCAAGGATGGAGGAATCACCCTAACTTTGGGTGGAGGGAGCAAGAGAAGCATCAATGAGGCTTCAATAATAACCAGGGTGGAATCAATCAGAATAGGTTTAACAACGGCTACTTCCAACTCTCTCTGCAGCAAATTGAGACGTCCAAACATACCCTCTTTGACTTAGTGGTGCACGAAATCAGAACTCGTACAACTGAACCGGCAAGTGCACCGGGTCGTTTAAATAATACCTCAGGTGAGTGAGGGTTGATCCCACGAGGATTGTTGGGTTAAGTAAGCTGTAGTTATCTTGCAAATCTTAGTCAGGCAAATAGAAAGATAATTGTTATTGTTGTAGGCGTATAAACAAAACAATAAAGAAAACAATAAAGAACTGATATAGAACCAATGATAGGAAATAAGTTAAGGCCTTAGAGATGCTTATTCTTCCGGATTAATACTTCTTACTGACTACTTTAACAATGAGTGATTCATTCAATGGCAAGGCTGTAAGTGATTAAAGTCGGGGCTAGTAGTCATTAATCTCCTCTGATCTAGATGACACGCCGGTGCTAATGGTCATCCAATCTGAACGAGGGTGAAGCTTGCGCAATTCAATCTTTGGTGATCTTACTCAAAATGCCACAGACAAGGTCAGATCTTCCAGATCGGAGAATAATGCTCTATATTCTAGCCTTAATGCCACAGAGACCTCAATTACCCATGATTAACAAGATACTCTCTTGGAACCTGTGATGCTCTCTCAAACTATAGCTCAATACTATCCTACTAAGGCTTTGCACGAGCTCGTGTAGAATGAAGGGTCATACTATCGTTCCACCCCAGATTCATAAAGATGAAGAATGAAAATACATCATAGAATGGAACCAAACATATATTAAAGCAGAAGAAGTAATGATATTAATCCATAGGAATGAGTAGAGCTCCCATCCTTAACTCAGGAGGTCTAGCCGTTCATATTTTATAGAAAATAATGTGTGATAAGTTCTCAGAGGCTGAAGATCCTAAACATGGGTGATCCTCTCCTATATATACTAATCTAATAATTAAAAATTACAAAAATGAAATAAATTAAGTAAACGGTGCGAAAATCCAATTTAGGCCCACTTGGTGAGTGTTTGGGCTGAGCTTGGCGTTTAGCTTGGATGAGTGGACGTTGAACGCCCACTAGGGGGTGTGCACGCTGCTTCCTTGCTCCCTTGGTGGTGTTGAACACCAGTTTTAGGCGTTCAACGCTGGCTTTGGTCCTTCTGCGGCATTGAACGCTAGAAAGGGGGTAAGTTGGGCGTTCAACGCCCATTTTGGGCAGTCATTTCTAAAGAAAGGTATAGACTATTATATATTGCTGGAAAGATCTGGAAGTTAGATTTCCAACGCCGTTGAGAGCGTCTCAATTGGACCTTTGTAGCGCAAGAAGTGTGCGTTGGAATGCATGGAGGTTAGAATCTGACAACATCTGCTATCCTTTCTTTGCCTTTGAATCAGACTTTGTCAAAACTTACCAATTTCATCCAAAAATCACCTAAAATATTAGGAAAAATATAAAAACTCAAAGTAGTACCCAAAATGTGAATTTTGCATTAAAATATACTAAAATATAATAAAACTTGATAAAATGTAATTGAAAAGAAAATGATACTAAAATATAATAAAACTTAATAATACTTCTCTAAATTCACTGTTCTTTAAGAGTCAATATGCTCAACTTCAATATCAATTATGCACTGTTAATTCATATATTCAGAAGATAAATGCAAGGCTACCACATCAAAATAATTGGAATAACTTATGATATAACTCAAGATCTCATGTATTTTACTACTTCTTTTTCAAATTTTTTTCTTTCAAGCATGGTGATAAATACATAGGATATCTTATAACCAGAACAAACAAAAGAAAAGTAAGTAAAACTAGAAAAGAACAAATACTACTTGCAATCATATATTAGAATAGAAAACAGACAATACATTAAAGTACAATGAAAACAGAAATAAAACAAATAGAGGGATAATGGGACTCAACAACCTCAGTGACGTCGGATACTGCTCCCTCTGGAGAATCCAATAGAGTGTTTGAGCTCCTCTATGTCTTGCCCCTGTCTCTACTGCTCCTCCCTTATGATCCTTTGATCCTCCCTTATCTGATGAAGGGTGGTAGCTTGATCTTGATGCTCAATCCTAAACTGATCCACGAAGAACTCAACTCTCCTAGAGATGTATTTATTTGGTCTTAATAGTCACGGGGAGGGAAGTACATTCCCTAAGGCATCTCCAGGATCTCAGGTACAGGTGGCTGAACAGGCTCATGTTGTGGTCCGTGCGCCTACTCCCTGGCATGCTCCATCATCCTCTTAGTGATGGGCTTGTCTTCCTTAATCAGGGTATCTCCTGTGACGCCAATTCCAGCTGACTGGCATAGGCGATAGATGAGGTAAGGGAACGCTAGCCTTGCTTGAGTGGAGGGTATGTCAGCTACCTTGTAGAGCTCTTGAGGTATTACCTCGTGCACTTCTACCTCATTTTCAAGAATAATACAGTGAATCATTATTGCTCAATTTATGGTAACCTCAGATCAGTTACTTGTGAGGATGATGAAGGGTTGGATAAACTCCAACCATCCTCTAGCCAAAGGCTTGAGGTCAATCCTACCCAGTTAGTAGGGCTTGCCTTGGGCGTCCCTCTTCCACTGAGCTCCTTCCACACAGATGTCTGCGAGCACTTACTCCAGCCGTTGGTCGGAGTTGACCCCTCGAGTGTAAGAGTGTGGATCTCCTAGTATCTGAGGCAATTGTAGTGCCAACCTTACAATTTCCGGGCTAAAATCCAAGAGTTGCTCTCTCACCATGGTGCGCCAATTTTTAGGTCTTGGGTTCACACTCGTGTCATGCTTTTTGGTGACCCAAGGATTGGCATAAAATTCTTGCACCATGAGCATTCCAACTCCAGAAATAGGATTGGTCAGAGTTTCCCAATCCCTTCTCCAGATTTTGTGTTGGATCTCTGGATATTCCTCTTTTTGAGCTTAAAGGTGACCTCGGGAATCACTTTTTTATGTCTCACCACATCATAGAAGTGGTCTTGATAAACCTTGGTAAGAAATCTCCATGATTCCTAAGGTTCAGAGACAGAAGCAGGAGCTTTTTGCCGGCTTTTGGTGCCATGAAGAAAGAGTAGATGCAAAAAATGGAGCTTTTCCAACTCCAAACTTAAGAACTTTGCTCGTCCTCGAGCAAAAGTAACAAAAGAAAAGGGAAATAGTAGAAGAAAAAAGAAAAAATATAAAGGTGAAGGAGAAGAAGTCTTCGGCCAAGTGGGGGAAATAGGAAAGAAGAGAAGTGTGTAAAGTGTTGGATGTAAGAGGGAGAGAGTGGTATTTATAGGGTTGGGAGGGGTAGGGTTCGGATAAATGGAGCAGAAAGATGGGTGGGAAAGGTTTGTATTTGAAGTGGGTGGGGTTGGTGGAAAATTGAATGATGGGAGTTATGATAGGTTTTGGGAAGGGGGAGAGGTGATTGTATATGGGAAAGATGAAAAGTAGGAGAGAGAAGGAAAGGATTGAATGATGGGTGGGGTAGGTGGAGATTCTGTGGGACCCACTGGTTTGAGAAGCATTGAATCTTCGAGTTCCCTACCCCCTACCTGGCGTTCAATGCCAGGTCTGGGCGTTGAACGCCCACAAGGGATCAAAATGGTCCTGAGCTACTCCCTCAAGGGCGTTGAACACTCAACTTGTGCTCCTTTCTGGCATTCAATGCCAGCTTGCACTCATTCGTGGGCGTTGAACACCCAGCTCTTCCTTATTCTGGTGTTCAATGCCAGTAATGTCTCCTTTAGGGGAGTTGAATGCCCAGACTACTCCTTGTCTGATGTTCAATGCCAGCAATGCTCTCCTCAATGGGTGTTGGACACCCAAAGGAGACCAAGAAATGGTTCTTCTCAGCTCCTGAATGGGGGTTGGACACCCAGCTCCCTCCTTGTCTAGCGTTCAATGCCAGCAAGGGGCTCTCCCCAGGGTGTTCTGTTTCCAACTCTAAATGTCTCTGTGTCTATTCTAAGTACTACACATGATCACAAATGTTACAAAGCAAGGAAAAAAATATAGAAAATAAACTAAAATGAAATCAAATGAGAATAAATAAAAGAAATAAAAACTATAGTACTTTACTCTTGGTTGGTTGCTTCCCAACAAGCGCTTCTTTACCATCATTAGCTTGATAGACAGCTCCTTTACGGAGCTAGATAGGGGCTCAAATCTTCATCCCTTTTGGTGAACTTCCTTTTTATGCTCTCATGCATGAGCTCCACATGCTCTAGAGACAGGATCCTGTTCACTGTGTGTTGAATGACTGGGCTCTTAGTGACGACAACTCTCATGCTAGGTGAGAGGCCTTCGGTGGGAATCTTCTTGTTCAACCAGCCTTTGGGTACCTTCTTCTTCAGTAGATGGTGATGGATGTCCAACACCAAACTTAGGTTTGATGTCTGGGGGCTCTGTATAACTCTGTACTGAGAGAAAAGGTTGGAACACTAAGTGTTGCACAATGATACCTCCTTTGTCAGAAGGAGACTAAGAGTTGGGGATCTTGAACAAGATGTGATATTCCTAAAACCTCAGGACTAGCTCTCCTCTTTCCACATCTATCAAGGCCTTAGCACTGGCTAGAAAAGGCCTTCCAAGGATGATAGACTCATCTCTATCCTCTGATGACTAAGAATTCACTATGTCACTACAATGAATCCCTTCTTGGCAAGTATACCAAATTATCGTCAAGTAATAACTCACAATGAGTGAGGTCGAATCCCACAGAGATTGATTGATTGAACAACTTTAGTTACTGGACAATTTAGTTAAGCTAATTAAGAATAAATGTTGAGTGCAGAAAATTAAATGGCAAAATTATAAATGACTTGAAGGTAAAAGAAAGCAATAAAGTGCTGAAATGTAAATAGCATAAAGATAAATTGCAGGAATGTAATTGACTGAATTGTAAAGGGGAATGGGGTGATGAACAAAAATTAAAGAAAGCTATAAAGAATAGGGAAGATAAGAATAGGGAAGATTCATTGGGGTTAGGAGATGTTGCTCTCTTTGGATCAAATTCAGATCATCCCATCTTCAATAATGAAACTCATTGACCTCTTGGCAATCATGATTGATTGAACCCCAATTCTTTGGTGATTTAATCTCTCAAATCTTGATAATCAGCCAATTTCTTGGCCTAATTGCTCATGAAGAGAGATGAGCTTGGTCCCTGATTTTACCACACATCCTCATAGATCCAAGTAGTGGGTAGATTTCATATCACCACATCCTATCCCAAAACCCATATCTACTCAATATGATAAGGGATTTCAAGCATGGTTTCATGTTTCCTTTTCCAAGGTTCCCATGAAACCTAATTTGCATTCAATCTCTTTTCCAAGATAATGAACACTAAGCATGAAGAACGAAATTCCTTCTAGCAAATCAAAGAAAGATGAAGAGAAGAAGAAATTCACTATCATTTAATCCATCAAGTACAACAGAGCTCCCTCCCCCAATGAGAGGGAAGTTACCTACTCATAGCTTAGAGAAAAGTACAAGAGATGGAAGAAGATAAAGTAAGTGAAGTAAAAGTTCCAAGCCCCTTTTTAGTACTCTTCAAGGGGTATTTATACTACTCCTATTCTAGAAATGAAAAATTACAAAAAGAAAAGGAAATTACAATTGAAAACAAAAGAGAAAAACCATTCATTAGAGACATGTGATTGGCGTGTGAGCGGCGTATGAGTGGCGTGCCACGCCCAGCTCATTGGCTTGGCTTAACGTGCCACGCCTATCTCTCAAGTGGCATGCCCATAATGAAATTTGAACTGGCGTGCCACTCCCAAGATCTAAAGTGGCATGCCCATGTTGAGATCTTTAAGCTCCTCTTCTGGGATTTTGAACTGGTGTGCCACGCCCTTGTTAGGCTCTTCAATCTTCTATTCTAGTCACTTGTACTTGCGTGCCACGCCTTAGTCCTGGCATGCCACACCCTCATTAGGGTCTTCAATCTCTTCTCTGGAAGGTTGGACTGGCGTGCCACGCCCAAAGCACCAAGTGGCACGCCCATTGAAAATCGGCTTGGCGTGCCATGCCCAAAGTCTTAAGTGGCACGCCTTCGATGAGGTCTTGGCCCTTCTCTTCTGGGAACTTGTAATGGCGTGCCACGCCTTCGACCTGGCATGCCACACCCTTGTTGGAGGCTTCATTCTCCTTTTGTGGTTAAGTGAACTAGCGTGCCACTCCCGGGTCTCAAGTGGCACGCCGATGATGATGGTTGAACTCACAAGCTTGGCGTGCCACGCCCAAAGTACCAAGTGGCACGTCCTTGGGTGCTGCTTCTTCCCTTCTCCTCTACTCAGTTGAACTGGTGTGCCACGCCCACTTTGTTTGATGAGCTTGGCGTGCCATGCCTAGCTTGGCATTCCACGCCCTTGACAATTCCTCAAAACCCCTTTCTGGAAAGTATAGTTGGCGTGCCACGCCCAGCAGTGGCGTGCCACATCTATTGTAAATCACCACTTACTTCTTTCTGGTTCACAAGCCTGGCGTGCCACGCCCATAGTGAAGCTTGAGATTCTTCTCTGGAAAGTGTAGTTGGTGTGCCACGCGCAGCATTGGCGTGCCATGCCCATAGTGAAGCTTAGCCATCCATCTTCTGGAAAAATAACTGGTGTGCCACGCCTGGCCTTGGCGTGCCACGCCCATTGTAGTTCTTCATGGATTCTCTTCTGGAAAGTATAACTGACGTGCTACGCCCATTGAAATTCTTCATCTTTTCTTTCTGGAGATAATAGTTGGCGTGCCACGCCCAATAGTTGGCATGCCACGCCCAGTCAAACATAGTGGCATTTACATGAAGTGGCACGCCCAGCACACACACCCAGCTCCTATTCTTGCTTTTCCTCCTCTGTTGCTCTTTTCACCTTTAATCCAAGAAAGACTCATTTCAAAGCAATGTCCCATAAATTCATCATATAATTCTTGTAAATGCATCAAATGAATGAGAATTCACCAATTCTATGGTCCTTTTAGCTGAGAAAAAGAGGTAGATGATGTAAGTCATCATCCTCTCCAGTGTCTAGGATTACAAAATCAGCAGAGAGGTAATGGTCTTCAAACTTCACTAGGACGACTTCCACCGTGCCATATGCCCTTTTCAGGGACTTGTCTGCCATCTCCAATGAGATCTTAGCAGGCTACACCTCTTGAATTCCCATCTTCTTCATCACAGAAGGGGGCATAAGATTTATGCTTGAGCCAAGGTCACACAATGCCTTCTCAAAAGTGATGGTCCCTATAGTACAAGGAATAAGGAAGCTTCCGGGGTCAGGCAGCTTTTGAGGGAGCTTCTTTTGGACTAAGGCACCGCATTCCTTGGTCAGTACCACAGTCTTATCTCCCTTCCGAGCCTTCCTATCAAAGATCATACTCTTCAAGTGTGCCATGGAAGGAGGGTTCTTTTCCAACGCCTCTGCATAAGAGGAATTGGCCTTCAGCTTCTTAGGCTCCTCTTGCACGTCTGAAGAGGGGTATTCTTCAGGCTCCTCTCTCTGCATGGGGGCATGCAAGGTGACATTCCCAGGCTCCTTGTGAGCCCAAATCTTCTTCAGTTCCTCAGTAGCAAGCTCCTCTTTGGGTTCGGTCTCTACTCCCACAGTGAGGGCCTTGCACTCTTCTTTCGGATTTACTTCCGTGTTACTGGAAAGAATATTGGAGGGGATCTCTGGGATCCCCTTGCTCAGCTAACCCACCTGTATCTCTAAGTTCCTGATGGATGACCTGGTTTCTGCCATAAAACTGTGAGTGGTCTTGGAGAGCTTAGAGACTATAGTAGCCAGGTTAGAGAGGATCTATGTGGGAGTCTCTGTCTGCTGCTGAGAGGGTTAGAATGGTCTATTGTTAAACCGGTTCTGGTTCATTCCACCTTGATTATCATTGAAGCCTTGTTGAGGCTTCTGCTAATCTCTCCACCTAAAATTGGGGTGGTTCCTCCATCCCTGATTGAAAGTATTCGAATAGGGATTGTTGTTAGAGTTTTTGGAGGAGTTTCCCATGTAGTTCATCTCCTCCATTGTGGTCCAGGTGTTATCACCAGCATCCACTTCATACACTGTTTCTGGACAATAAGAATCTGAGCTCTGTGTGCCACTCAAGTACTGAGAGATCATGTTGATTTGCTGGGACATGAGCTTGTTCTGAGCCAAGATGGCGTCTAAGGTGTCCACTTCCAAGACACCTCTCTTCTGAGCTGCCCCATGATTCACTAGGTTTCTCTCAGATGTGTACATATACTGGTTGTTGGCATCCATGTCTATGAGTTCCTGCACCTCTTCAAGCGTCATCTTGAAGTGGAGGGATCCACCTGCAGAGTGGTCCAATGACATCTTGGATGCCTCAGATAGGCCATCATAGAAGATGTCTAGCATAGTCCAATCTGAGATCATGTCAGGAGGACATCTCCTGATCAGTTGCTTGTATCTTTCCCAAGCTTCATAGAGGGATTCACCCTCTTTCTGTCTGAAGGTTTGAACTTCCACCCTAAGCTTGCTCAACTTCTGAGGTGGAAAGAGATTGGTCAAGAATCTATTGACCACCTTCTCACAAGCATCTAGGCTTTCTTTAGGCTGAGAATCCAACCATATCCTTGCTCTGTCTCTTACAGCAAAGGAAAAGAGCATGAGCTTGTAGATCTCTGGATCCACTCCATTAGTCTTGACAGTGTCACATATCTGCAGGAAGTCAGATATGAATTTATTGGCAATTTCTGTTGTACTAGAGTGACCAGTTGAGGCTTCAACTCAATGTTGTTTGCACTAATGGCAGGTATGGAGATGCTGCGCCCATAGAAGTCAGAATTGGGTGCAGTATAAGATCCAAGAACCTTTCTTGCATCTTCTCCAGCTTCTGGATTAGCTGCCATTGTTGTATCTTCAGCTTCTTGCTCAAGAGCTTCTGTGAGGTTCCTTCCTGCTCTTTGAGCTTGCTGCAGACGCCTCCTTAGAGTCATCTCAAGTTCAAGATCAGGATAAAAAAGGGCTTCTCTAACCCTATTCCTGATCATAAACAAAAACAAAGAATCAAAGAAGAGAAAAAGGAAGGAGTCTCTATGTCAAAGTATAGAGAGCTCCTTGTGAGAGAAAAGAGAAAAAGAAAATACAGGTGTCTTTTATTAAAAAGAATTTTCGAAAATAAAGAGAGAAAAAAGAATTGAAAATTTTCGAAAAAGAAAAGAGAGAATGAGGTAGGAGATTTTCGAGAAAAAGGAGAGAGAAAGAAGAATTAAAGAGACACCAAACTTTTAAAATTAAAATAAGATAAAACAAATAACTAACTAACTAACAAGATTTGAAAATAAAATAAAAGATTTGATTTTAAAAAATTTTTGAAATTTCAAAAGAAAGAGTCAATCAAAGATTTTAAAATTTAAATTTGGAAAGAAAAAGTCAAACAAGATAAGATAAGATTTGAAAATTTAAAGATGGAAGATTTTATTTTTGAAAAATTTTGAAATTAAAAAGAAAAAGTTAAAGAAAGATTTTGAAATTCAAATTTTAAAGAAAGAAAAGCTAAATAAATAATAAACTTTTAAAATTTGAATTTAAAAAAAAGAAAAATAAGATAACAAAATTTTGAAATTAAAGAAAAAGATGAGATAAAGATTTGATAAGACAAAAGATAAACAAGAAAATTAAACAAAAATAAAAAGATAACTAATGAGATACCAAACTCAAAATTTAAAATTGAATGAAGATAAGATAAGAATGCAAAAAGATCAAATTTTCGAAAATTAAAGGAAAGGGTTTTTAAAATTTTTTGAAAAAAATAAAAAGGAAAACAAACACTAACAAGTCACTAAACTTAAAAAATTTTAAAATCAACCAATACTAAATTCGAAAAATTAAAAAGGAAAAACACTGAAAGGCATTAAACTTAAAAATTTTGAAATCAAATAAAGAAAAACACAAGGAAAATTTTGAACACCAAGAAAGAAAAGTAAGAACAATTTTCAAAACTCAAGAAAAGAAATGAAAACCAAAGGAACACCAAACTTAAAACTTGACACAAGACTCAAACAAAAGAAAACGAGGACTAAATATGAAAATATTTTTGAAAAATTTTTAAAAATGAAAATCAAAAACACAAAAAGAAAAATAGTAAAAAGTACCTGATCTAAGTAGCAAGACAACTGGTAGTTTGTCAATCTCGAACAATCCCGGGCAATGGCACCAAAAACTTGGTGCGTGAAATTAGAACTCGCACAACTAAACCGGCAAGTACACCGAGTCGTCCAAGTAATACCTCAGGTGAGTGAGGGTCTATCCCACGAGGATTGTTGGATTGAGCAAGCTGTGGTTATCTTGCAGATCTTAGTCAGGCAAATAGAAAGATAATTGTTGTTGTTGATGGCGCATAAACAAACAATAAAGAAAACAATAAAGAACTGATATAGAAACAATGATAGGAAATAAGTTAAGGCCTTGGAGATGCTTATTCTTCCGGATTAATACTTCTTACTGACTACTTTAACAATGAGTGATTCATTCAATGGCAAGGCTGTAAGTGATTAAAGTCGGGGCTAGTAGTCCTTAATCTCTTCTGATCCAGATCACACGCTGGGGCTAATGGTCATCCAATCTGAACGAGGGTTAAGCTTGCGCAATTCAATCTCTGGTGATCCTACTCAAAATGCCACAAGCAAGGTTAGATCTTCCGAATCGGAGAATGATGCTCGGTATTCTAGCCTTAAGGCCACAGAGACCTCAATTACCCATGAGTAACAAGATTTCATGTCACGTATCCCAATTAGCCCAGATACTCTCTTGGAACCTGTGACGCACTCTCAAGCTGTAGCTCAATACTATCTGGCTAAGGCTTTGCATGAGCTCATTTAGAATGAGGGATCATACTCTGGTTCCATCCCAGATTCATAAAGATGAAGAACAAAAATACATCATAGAATTGAATCAAACATATATTAAAGCAAAAGAAGTAATGATATTAATCCATAAGAATGAGCAGATCTCCTATCCTTAACTTAGGAGGTCTAGCCGCTCATATTTTATAGAAAATAATGTGTGATAAGTTCTGAGAGGCTAAAGATCCTAAACATGGGTGATCTTCTCCTATATATACTAATCTAATAATTAAAAATTACTAAAATGAAATAAACTAAGTAAAAGGTGCGAAAATCCACTTTTGGGCCCACTTGGTGAGTGTTTGGGCTGAGCTTGGCATTTAGCTTGGAAGAGTTGGCGTTGAACGCCCACTAGGGGGTGTCCACGCTGCTTTCTTGCTCCCTTGGTGGCGTTGAATGCCAGTTTTGGGTGTTCAACGCTGGCCAAGGTCTTTTTGGGGCGTTAAACACCAGAAAGTGTGTAAGTTGGGCATTCAACACCTATTTTGGGCAGTCATTTCCAAAGAAAGGTATAGATTATTATATATTGCTAAAATGCTCTGGAAGTGAGATTTCCAACGCCGTTGAGAGCACGTTAATTGGACCTCTGCAGCTCATAAAATGCTCATTGGAATGCACGGAGGTCAGGATCTAACAACATCTGCTATCTTTTCTTTGTCTCTGAATCAAACTTTGCCAAATCTTGTCAATTTTACCAAAAAATCAACTAAAATCATAGGAAAACATAAAAACTCAAAGTAGCACCCAAAATGCATTTTTTGCATTAAAACATAATAAATCTTGATAAAATGTAACTGAAAACACTAAGAAAATGATACTAAAAAGGGGTATAAAATATTTGCTCATCACTTAGCCACAATAGTTTCTGATCTTTCAATGACCACTCACAGCTTTATGCAAGAGACTCGGTCTTCAATTCGGAACTTGAAAATACAAGTGGGTTAGTTGAGCAGCAGGATACCAGAGAGACCTCCCAACACTCTTCTAAGCAACACAGAGGTAAATCGAAGGGAAGAGTGCAAAGCCCTCACAATGGGCAAGAAGGCCGTGCCTAAAGAGGAGGATGTTGCTGAGGAGTTGAAGGAGAAAAAGGCTCAAGAAGAGACTGGCAGTACACTAGTACACGCCCCAATAATTTTAAAAGAGCCGAAAGTACAACACCTTCTGAATGTGCAAGAAGAGACCAAGGATAAGCAACTTGCTCAATTTTTCGCAGTCTTTAAGAAGTTACAGATCAATATTTCTTTTGCTGAGGTATTGGAGAAGAAGCCTCCCTATATGGCCTGTCTGAAAAATGTATTCTCTGAGAAGAAGGCCCTATAAGGACCATCACATTTTAGAAGGCACTATGCGACCTTGGATCAAGCATAAACCTGATGCCTCTCTCTGTAATGAAGGAGCTGGGGATCCAAGAGGCGCCGCCCATAAGGATCTTACTAGAGATGGCAGACAAGTCCCTGAAGTGGGCATATGAATTGGTGGAGAATGTCCAAAGGTTTAAGACCTTTACCTTCCTGCGGACTTCGTGATACTTGATACTGGAGAGGAAAAGGATGACTCCATCATCCTAGGAAGGCCATTCCTAGCTACTAGGAGAGCCTTGATTGATGTAAGCTTGGTTTGGTAAAGCTTTTTGAAGAGGTGCTTGTGC
Organism: Arachis ipaensis; assembly: GCF_000816755.2. Lineage (NCBI taxonomy): Eukaryota > Viridiplantae > Streptophyta > Magnoliopsida > Fabales > Fabaceae > Arachis > Arachis ipaensis. Next base: position 62,150,221 of record NC_029789.2, on the reverse strand, counting down.
TTTTTAAAAGCTCAAGCTCTTCATTTTGTGTTTGGTAAATAAAAAAGATCATGTGCTTGTGCTTGCAGCTTTTAAAAGATCGGGGTACTTTTGAAAGCACCTAAGATAGAGCTTTTCAAAGTTGGCTTGTGCTTTTCAAAATTTAAAAGTCTAATATAACCTCATATGTTAACTAATTTTCAAATTTAATGCTTGCATTTATGTCTATTATAGTATTTTTAAATTTTAAAAACTATTTTACCAAATGCAATTGTTATTGCTTGTGATTATTAAAAGTAATTTTTAATTTGATTTACCAAATATAAATGCTACAACTTTTAAGAAGCCATCTTTTAAAAGTTAGCTTTTATAAGTTACTTTTGAAAAGTAAAAGCTTTACCAAACTAAGCCGTAGAGAAAGGAAAGCTAGTCCTGAGGATGCATGAGGACCATTTGCTGTTCAAAATTCTTAACCCTCAACCTCTCTCAGACAAAGGTGGTACTAACATGCAGAGCTCAGTGCTCAAGCCTTCTCATTCAGTGAAAAGCCATACAGAGACCCCTGACATCAACCCTAAGTTTGGTATTGGGCATTCACCACCCACCATTGGAGGAGAAGGCCCGAAGAAGAATGTATCCAAGGACTGGAGGAACAAGAGGATTCCTACTGAAGACATCTTACCGAGCATGAGAGTAGTCTTCACAAGAAGTCCAATCATACAACATACGGTGAACAGAATCCTATCTTTGGAGCATGTTGAAGTAATTCATAAGAGCATGTTGAAGATCTGAGCCCCTATAACCTTTCGTAAAGGAGCTGTCCGTCAAGCTAATGACAGTAAAGAAGCGCTTGTTGGGAGGCAACCCAACAATATGTATCCTATAGTTTACTTTTAATTTCTTTTATTCTATTTTAGTTTATTTGAGTTTGATTTCATATTATCTCATATTCTATTGATTTCCATAGTTTTTTCTCATTTTTCTAACGTTTGTGATCATGTATAGCACTTAGAACAGGAACAGGAAAGCGTGGGAGGAAAAACAGCACACCCTGGAAGAGACCCCCTGGTAGCGCCAACACTAGGCTGGTGTTCTGCGCCCAGGAGGGGAGCAAAAGGTTGGACATTAAACATCCGTGAGGGAGCATTCAAGGCATTTAACGCCCATTCTTGGCATTAAACGCTAGTAAAAAAAAAACAAATGGAGATCCCTCTGGTGGTTCCAAACGCCAGCCTGGCATCCAGCGCCCAGGGAGGGAGGCAGCATGCAGAATTTGAATTTCAAGCATCTTTGGCCAATGGATAAACCCCAACCACCAACCACTTCCCCACTCACTCACTCTTATCCATTCGCTCTCCTCTCTCACCCACTTTTCCATCCACATTCATCCATCCCATCACCCATCATTTTACTTGATTCTCTCCCCACCTTTCACTCCACTCAATCCCCTCTCATCAATCCCATCCATCTCTCTTTCCAACAACCCACATTCAAATTCAATTTTTCCCACCCTTCCCCACCCTTCCCATACCTTAACCGAAAACCCCTCCCACCCCTACCTATAACTACCCCCCACTTCTTCCACTTTCTCCACACCTCCACTACTCTTCCCCTCTTACTCTTCACCATACACATCCCCTTTCTTCATTTTACCCCTTCCTCTTATCTCCTCTATCTCCTTCTTCTATTTTCTTTTCCTTTTCTTATTTTATATTTCTATTTTGCTCGAGGACGAGCAAAGCTTTTAACTTTGGTGTTGGCACTCCGATTTTTGCTTCTTCATTCTTACCTCCATGGCACCAAAAATCGGAGAGTCCTTAAGAAAAAGAAAAGAGAAATCCCTCACTTCCGAGCCAAGGAATTTCACACGATTCCTTTCCAAGACCCCTTGATGAATGGATTTTTGACAGTTTAGAATTTCACAAATGAAATCTCGTTTCAAGTATTGTTTTTAAACCAACAATAATCCTTTCATACAAAAAATTGTTTGTCACAAGTAACAAATCCCTAAAATTAATAACCGAAGTATTCAAACCTCGGGTCGTTCTCCCTAGGAATTGCAATAAAGTGTTCTTGTTATTGGCTATGAAGTATGTTTTGGGGTTTTTGAATTAAGAGATAAGAAATGTAAATGGCAATGGAAATCAAATAACAAAAGAGGTCTTGGCAAGGTTTGGTGGTTGATGAGCGGATAATTTATACCTTTTTTGGCATTGTTTTTACATAGTTTTTAGTATAGTATAATCACTTTTTGTTATATTTTTATTACTTTTTATTCAAAAATCACATTTCTGGACTTTACTATGAGTTTGTGTGTTTTTCTGTGATTTCAGGTATTTTTTGGCTGAAATTGAGGGACTTGAGCAAAAATCTGATTCAGAGGCTAAAAAAGGACTGTAGATGCTCTTGGATTCTGAACCTCCTGCATTCGATGTGGATATTCTGAAGCTACAGTATCCCAATTGGATATTCTGGGCTTTCCAGCAATATATAATAATCAATACTTTGCCCGAGATTTGATGGCCCATACTGGCGTTCAAAGTCAGCCTAAAATTTCTGGCGTAAAACGCCCAAACTGGCACCAGAATTGGAGTTAAACACCCAAACTGGCACCAAAGCTGGCGTTTAACTCCAGGAACAGCCTAAGCACGAAAAAGCTTCAATTCTCAGCCCAAGCACACACCAAGTGGGCCCCGGAAGTGGATTTCTGCATTATCTGCACTTAGTTACTCATTTTCTGTAAACCCTAGTTACTTGTTTAGTATAAAAACTACTTTTAGAGGTTTATTTTAGAAGTCTTCTTTCGAACCATCATAGACAATGGTACACGTTTGGGGGCTGGCCTCACGGCCAGGCCTAGACCTTTTTCACTTATATATTTTCTACGGTGGAGTTTCTACACCCATAGATTAAGGTGTGGAGCTCTGCTGTTCTTCATGAATCAATGCAATTACTACTGTTTTTCTATTCAATTCACGCCTACTTCTTCTCCAAGATATACTCTTGTTCTTAATTTAGTTAAGTCAGAATGAAGGGGTGACCCGTGACAATCACCCAATCTTCGTTACTCGCTTAGCCAAGATCTGCGTGCCTGACAACCACAAAGCGGTCTACATGATGTTCAACGTAATCATTGGATGACAGCCGGAGTATATTCTCTTGGATATGTAATACACGGACCGAGTCCGTGAGATTAGTATCTTCGTGGTATAGGCTAGAACCAATTGGCAACATTCCTGGGATCCGAAAACTCTAAACCTTGTCTTTGGTATTCCGAGTAGGATCTGGGAAGGGATGACTATAAAGAGCTTTAAACCTGCGAATGTTGGGCACAAGTAACAGTATGCAAAAGGATCAATGGATCCTATTCCGACGCTAGCGGGAACCGACAGATGATTAGCCATGCGGTAGCTGTACCTGGTATTTTTCATCTGATTCGAGAAATCCGACAGTTGATTAGCCGTGCAGAAACCGTAGAGGACCATTTTCACTGAGAGGATCTTACAGCTTGCCATGGAAGGAAGCACGCATGGTTGGAAGGAGGCAATAGGAAAGCAGAGGTTCAGAAGCAACAAAGCATCTCCATACGCTTATCTGAAATTCCCACCAGTGAATTACATAAGTAACTTTATCTTATTTTATGTTTTATTTATATTTTAATTATCAAAACTTCATAACCATTTGAATTTTCCTGACTGAGATTTACAAGGATGACCATAGCTTGCTTCAAGCCGATAATCTCCGTGGGATCGACCCTTACTCACGTAAGGTTTATTACTTGGATGACCCAGTGCACTTGCTGGTTAGTTGCACCGGAGTTGTGAAAAGTGTGAATCACAATTCCGTGCACCAAGTTTTTGGCACCGTTGCCGGGGATTGTTCAAGTTTGGACAACTGACGGTTCATCTTGTTGCTTAGATTGGGTTATTTTATTTTAAGTTTAAGTTTTTTATTTTTATTTTCGAAAAAATTCAAAAAAAATTTAAAAAAATATTTGTTCTTCAGAATTTTTAAGAATGAATTCTAGAGTTTCATAAGATATATTGAAGCCTGGCTGGCTGTTAAGCCATGTCTAATCTTTTGGACTGAGGTTTCCACTTATCTTTGCAAGAGCCTTTTGGTTCCCATCAATTTGGCTGTTGTATGTAATGCTTTGCTAAAGCTTGGCTGGCCATTTGGCCATGTCTAATTCTTTTGGACCGAAGCTTTAGCCTAACATTGCATGATTCCTGGAATTCTTATTAAAAATTTTGAAATCCTTATTTTTTCTTTTTCCAAATTAATTTTCGAAAAATTACAAAAAAATTTTTAAAATCATAAAACCAAAAATATTTTGTGTTTCATGTTTGAGTCTTATGTCAAATTTTAAGTTTGATGTCAATTGCATGTTTTAATTACCTTAAATTTTCGAAAAATATATGCATTATGTTCTTCTTGATCTTCAAGTTATTCTTAAATATTTTCTTTGTTTGATCTTTACATTTTCTTGTTCTGTGTCTAAAGTTTAAAAAGTTCTAAGTTTGGTGTCTTGCATGTCTTTCTTTTCTTAAAAATTTTCAAAAATATATTCATGATGTTCATCATGATCATTAAAGTGTTCTTGGTGTTCATCTTGACATTCAAAGTGTTCTTGCATGCATTGTTTTTTTTTTATCTTAAATTTTTATGTCTTGTGTCATTAAAAAT
>NC_029789.2:62119078-62144687 GCF_000816755.2 Arachis ipaensis | reverse complement strand
TCTTTTCTTGTTTTTCATATGCATTTTCAAATTGTTAGTGTCCCTAGTACAAAAATTTTTAAGTTTGGTGTCTTGCATGTGTCTCTTTTCTTAAAACTTTTCAAAAATATGTTATTGATGTTTATCATGATCTTTAAAGTGTTCTTGGTGTTCATCTTGACACTCAAAGTGTTCTTGCATGCATTATTTGTTTTGATCTTAAATTTTTATGTCATGTGTCATTTTGTTGTTTTCTCTCTCCTCATTAAAAATTCAAAAATAAAAAAATATCTTTCCCTTATTTTACTCATAACTTTCGAAATTTTGAGTTGATTTGGTCAAAAAATTTTTAAAATTTTGTTGTTTCTTATTAGTCAAGTCAAAATTTCAATTTAAAAACTTTATCTTTTCAAATCTTTTTCAAAAATCAAATCTTTTTCATTTTTCCTTCATATTTTTCGAAAATCCCAAAATTAATTTTCAAAATCTTTTTCTTATTTTTATTTCATGATTTTCGAAATTAATGCTAACAATTAATGTTTAGAGTCAAGAAACTTCAAGTTGTTACTTGCCTATTAAGAAAGGTTCAATCTTTAAATTCTAGAATCGTATCTTTTAGTTTCTTGTTAGTCAAGTAATCAACTTTAATTTTCAAAATCAAATCTTTTTAATTTCCTTTTCAAATCTTTTTCAAAATAAACTTCAATCATATCTTTTTCAAAACTTAATTTCAAAATCTTTTTCTAACTTCTTATCTTTTGAAAATTAATTTTCAAATCTCTTTCAATTAACTACTTGACTTTTGTTTGATTTTAAAAAAGTTTTCTATTTCAATCATATCTTTTTCAAAACCACCTAACTACCCTTCTCTCTTTCTAATTTTTGAAAACTACTAACATGTTTTAAAAAAATTCCTTTTAATTAACTAGTTATATTAAATTCTAATTTTATTTTATTTCTCTTCTTAATTTTCGAATACTAACCAATAATTAAAATAAAAACAAAAATATTTTTCTTTTCTTTTAATTTAAAATTCGAATACACTCTCTCTCTCTCATCTCCTTCTATTTGTTTTATTTATTTACTAACACTTCTCTTCTATTTATAATTCGAACCCTCTCCTCCTCTCTGTGTTCGAATTCTTCTTCTTCTCCCTTCTTAATTCTATTCTTCTATTCTTCTACTCACATAAAGGAATCTCTATACTATGACATAAAGGATTCCTCTTCTTCTTTGTTCTCTTCTTTTTCATATGAGTAGGAACAAGGATAAGAATATTCTTGTTGAAGCTGATCTTGAACCTGAAAGGACTCTAAAGAGAAAGCTAAGAGAAGCTAAAGCACAAAACTCTGGAGAGGACCTAACAGAAATTTTCGAAAAAGAAGAAGATATGGCAGCCGAAAATAACAACAATGGTAGAGATGCAAGGAAGATGCTTGGTGACTTTATTGCACCCTCTTCTGACTTCTGTGGAAGGAGAATCTCAATTCCTACAATTGGAGCAAACAACTTTGAGCTTAAGCCTCAATTAGTTTCTCTAATACAGCAGAATTGCAAGTTTTATGGACTTCCATTGGAAGATCCTCATCAGTTTTAGCTGAATTCTTGCAAATCTGTGACACTGTCAAGACCAATGGGGTTAATCTCGAGGTCTACAGACTTATGCTTTTCCCTTTTGCTGTAAGAGACATAGCTAGGATATGGTTGGACTCACAACCTAAAGATAGCCTGAACTCTTGGGAGAAGTTGGTCAATGCTTTCTTCGCCAAATTCTTTCCACCTCAAAAATTGAGCAAGCTTAAAGTGGAAGTCCAAACCTTCAGACAGAAGGAAGGTAAATCTCTCTATGAAGCTTGGGAAAGATACAAGCAATTGATCAGAAGGTGTCCTTCTGACATGCTTTCAGAATGGAGCATCCTATGTATATTTTATGATGGTCTGTCTGAATTGTCCAAGATGTCATTGGATCACTCTGCTGGTGGATCTCTTCATCTGAAGAAGACGCCTGCAGAAGCCCAAGAACTCATTGAAATGGTTGCAAATAACCAGTTCATGTATACTTTTGAACGAAATCCTGTGAATAATGGAACAACTCAGAAGAAAGGAGTTCTTGAGATTGATACTCTGAATGCCATATTAGTTCAGAATAAAATATTGACTCAGCAAGTCAATATGATTTCTCAGAGTCTGAGTGAAATGCTAGCTGTATCAGGCAGTACTAAAGAAGCCTCCCCTGAAGGAGAAGCTTATGACCCTGAGAATCCTGCAATAGAAGAGGTGAATTACATGGGAGAATCCTATGGAAACACTTATAATCCTTCATGGAGGAATCATCCTAATTTCTCATGAAAGGATCAGCAGAAGCCTAATCAAGGTTTCAATAATAATAATGGTAGGAGAAATAGGTTTGGCAATAGCAAACCTTTTCCATCATCTACTGAGCAACAGATAGAGAATTCTAAGAAGAGCCTCTCTGACTTAGCAACCATAGTCTCTGATCTATCTAAGACCACTCTCAGTTTCATGACTGAAACAAGGTCCTCCATAAAAAATTTGGAGGCACAAGTGGGTCAACTGAGTAAAAGAGTAACTGAAACTCCTCCTAGTACTCTCCCAAGCAATACAAAAGAGAATCCAAAAAGAGAGTGCAAGGCCATCAATATACCCTACACGGCCGTACCTGGAGAGAGTCAAAAGGCAGTGATTTCCAATGAGGAAGACCTCAATGGACATCCACTGGCCACTAAGGAGTTCCCTAATGAGGAACCAAAGGAATCTGAGTCTCATACAGAGACCATAGAGATTCCACTGAACTTACTGTTGCCATTCATGAGCTCTGATGAGTATTCTTCCTCTGAAGAGGATGAAGACATTATTGAAGAGCAAGTTACCCAATATCTAGGAGCAATCATGAAGCTGAATTCCAAGTTATTTGGTATTGAGACTTGGGAGGATGAACCTCCATTGCTCATCAATGAACTGAATGCTTTGGGGCAACTGAAATTACCTCAGATGAAACTGGATCCCGGAAAGTTCTTAATACCTTACACCATAGGCACCATGACCTTTGAGAAGGCTCTCTGTGACCTGGGGTCAGGTATAAACCTCATGCCACTCTCTGTAATGGAGAAACTAGGGATCTTTGAGGTACAAGCTGCTAAATTCTCACTAGAATTGGTAGAAAAATCAAGGAAACAGGCTTATGGACTTGTAGAGGATGTCTTAGTGAAGGTGGAAGGCCTGTACATCCCTGCTGACTTTATAATCCTAGACACTGGGAAGGATGAGGATGAATCCATTATCCTTGGAAGACCCTTCCTAGTCACAGCAAGAGCTGTGATTGATGTGGACAGAGGAGAGTTGGTCCTTCAATTGAATGAGGACTACCTTGTGTTTAAGGCTCAAGGATCTTCTTATGTAACCATGGAGAGGAAGCATGAAAAGCTTCTCTCAATACAGAGTCAAATAGAGCCCTCACACTCAACTTCTAAGTTTGATGTTGGGAGGCCACCATTAAGCTCTGAGTCTCTGTGAAGCTCTCTAAGAGCTCACTGTCAAGCTATTAACATTAAAGAAGCGCTTATTGGGAGGCAACCCAATTTAATTATATTTATTTGTTTTCCATTATTATTTTATGTTTTCTTAGGTTGATGATCATGTGAAGTCACAAAAACAATTGAAAAATCAAAAACAGAATAAAAAACAGCATTAAAAATAGCACACCCTGGAGGGCAGGCTTACTGGCGTTCAAACGCCAGTAAAGATAGCAGAATGGGCATTTAACGCCCAGCCTGGCAGCATTCTGGGCGTTTAACGCCAGAAAAGGGTGTCTGGCATCTGGCTGGCGTTAAACGCCAGAAAGGGGCAGCAGACTGGCGTTTAACGCCAGGAAAGGTAACAGAGCTAGCGTTAAACGCCAAGATTGGCACACAGTGGGCGTTTAAATGCCAGAATGGTGCAGGGAGCAGAATTCCTTGACACCTCAGGATTTGTGGACCCCACAGGATCCCCACCTACCCCACCTCTTCTTCTCTCCTCTTCACACCTTTCCATAACACTCTTCCCCAAATACCCTTGACCAATCCCATCAATACCTCTTCCCCAAACACCCTTCACTTATCAAATCTTACTCTCTTCCCCACAATCTCTTCACCACTCACATCCATCCTTCATAAAACCCCACTACCTCACCATTCAAATTCAAACCATTTCCCTCCCAAACTCATCCCTTCATAGCCAAATTCCCTCTCTCTCTTACACTATAAATACCCCTCCTTACCACCTTCAAATTCACACATCATACACACTTAACCCCCCTTGGCCGAACCCACTCCTCACCTCTATCTCCTCCATTTCTTCTTCTTCTACTCATTTCTTCCTTCTTTTTGCTTGAGAACGAGCAAACATTCTAAGTTTGGTGTGGAAAAAACACTACTTTTTTGTTTTTTCCATAACCATTAATGGCACCTAAGGCTAGAGAAACCTCTAGAAAGAGGAAAGGGAAGGCAATTACTTCCACCTCCGAGTCATGGGAGATGGAGAGATTCATCTCACAAGCCCATCACTAAGAAGAGGATGGAGCAAATAAGAGAGCCCATTCATGGACCTCAACAAGAGCATGAGGAAATTCCTCATCAAGAAATTCCTGAGATGCCTCAAGGGATGCACTTTCCTCTACACAACTATTGGGGATAACTCAACACCTCTTTAGGAGAACTGAGTTCCATCATGGAACAACTAAGGATGGAGCACCAAGAGCACTCCATCATCCTCCATAAAAGAAGAGAGGACCAAAGAGCCATGAGAGAGGAGCAACAAAGGCAAGGAAGAGACATTGAGGAGCTCAAGCACTCCATAAGATCTTCAAGAGGAAGAACTAGCCGCCATCACTAAGGTGGACCCGTTCTTTAATTTCCTTGTTCTTATTTTTCTATTTTTCGAAATTTATGCTTTATGTTTTGTCTATGTTTGTGCCATTATTACATGATCATTAGTGTTTAGTGTCTATGTCTTAAAGCTATGAATGTCCTATGAATCCTTCACCTTTCTTAAATGAAAAATGTTTTTATTTGCAAAAGAAAAAGAAGTACATGCATTTCGAATTATATCTTGAAAATAATCTAATTATTTTGATGTGGTGGCATTACTTTTTATTTTTTAAATGAATGCTTGAACAGTGCATATTTTTGAATTTGTTGTTTATGAATGTTAAAATTGTTGGCTCTTGAAAGAATAATAAAATGGAAAAACATTGTTGATAATCTGAAAAATCATAAAATTGATTCTTGAGGCAAGAAAAAGCAGTGAAAAGCAAAGTTTGCGAAAAAAATTGGCGAAAAAAAACGAGAAAAAAGAAAAAGAGAAAGAAAAAGAAAGAAAAATAAAAAGCAAGCAGGAAAAGCCAATAGCCCTTTAAACCAAAAGGCAAGGGTAAAATAAAAAGGATCCAAGGATTTGAGCATTAATGGATAGGAGGGCCAAAGGAATAAAATCCTGGCCTAAGCAGCTAAACCAAGCTGTCCCTAACCATGTACTTGTGGCGTGAAGGTGTCAAGTGAAAAGTTTGAGACTGAGCGGTTAAAGTCGTGGTCCAAAGCAAAAAGAGTGTGCTTAAGAGCTCTGGGTACCTCTAATTGGGGACTTTAGCAAAGCTGAGTCACAATTTGAAAAGGTTCACCCAGTTATGTGTCTGTGGCATTTATGTATCCGGTGGTAATACTGAAAAACAAAATGCTTAGAGTCACGGCCAAGACTCATAAAGTAGCTGTGTTCAAGAATCAACATACTAAAATAGGAGAATCAATAACACTATCTGAATTCTGAGTCCCTATAGATGCCAATCATTCTGAACTTCAAAGGATAAAGTGAGATGCCAAAACTGTTCAGAAGCAGAAAGCCACTAGCCCCGCTCATCTAATTGGAAATGAGCTTCATTGATATTTGGAATTAATTGTATTTTCTCTTCTTTTTATCCTATTTTGATTTTAGTTGCTTGGGGACAAGCAACAATTTAAGTTTGGTGTTGTGATGAGCGGATAATTTATACCCATTTTGGCATTGTTTTTACATAGTTTTTAGTATAGTTTAATCACTTTTTATTATATTTTTATTAGTTTTTACTCAAAAATCACATTTCTGGACTTTACTATGAGTTTGTGTGTTTTTCTATGATTTCAGGTATTTTCTGGCTGAAATTGAGGACCTGAGCAAAAATCTTATTCAGAGGCTGAAAAAGGATTGCAGATGCTGTTGGATTCTGACCCTCTAGCATTCAAAGTGGATTTTCTGGAGCTACAGAAGCCCAATTGGCATGCTCTCAATTGCGTTGGAAATTAGACATCCTGGGCTTTCCAGCAATATATAATAATCCATACTTTTCCCGAGATTTGATGGCCCAAACTGGCGTTCAACGTCAGCCTAAAATTTATGGCGTAAAACGCCCAAACTGGCACCAGAATTGGAGTTAAACGCCCAAACTAGCACCAAAGCTGGCGTTTAACTCTAGGAATAGCCTAATCACGAAAAAGCTTCAATGCTTAGCCCAAGCACACACCAAGTGGGCCCTAGAAGTGGATTTCTGCATTATCTGCACTTAGTTACTCATTTTCTGTAAACCCTAGTTACTAGTTTACTATAAAAACTACTTTTAGACGTTTATTTTAGAAGTCTTCTTTCAAACCATCATAGACAATTGTACACGTTTGGGGGCTGGCCTCACAGCCATGCCTAGACCTTTTCACTTATGTATTTTCTATGGTGGAGTTTCTACACCCCATAGATTAAGGTGTGGAGCTCTGCTGTTCTTCATGAATTAATGCAATTACTACTGTTTTTCTATTCAATTCACGCCTACTTCTTCTCCAAAATATACTCTTGTTCTTAATTCAGTTAAGTCAGAATGAAGGGATGACCCGTGACAATCACCCAATCTTCGTTACTTGCTTAGCCAAGATCCGCGTGCTTGACAACCACAAAGCGGTCTACATGATGTTCAAGGTAGTCATTGGATGACAGCTGGAGTATATTCTCTTAGATATCTAATACACGGACCGAGTATGTGAGATTAGTATCTTTGTGGTATAGGATAGAACCAATTGGCAGCATTCTTGGGATTCGGAAAGTCTAAACCTTGTCTGTGGTATTTCGAGTAGGATCCGGAAAGGGATGACTGTAAACAGCTTCAAACCTGCGAATGTTGGGCACAAGTGACAGTGTGCAAAAGGATCAATGGATCCTATTCCGACGCTAGTGGGAACCAACAGATGATTAGCCATGCGGTATCTGTACCTGGTATTTTTCATCCGATACGAGAAATCTGACAGTTGATTAGCCGTGCAGAAACCGTAGAGGACCATTTTCACTGAGAGGATCTTACAGCTTGCCATGGAAGGGAGCACACATGGTTGGAAGGAGGCAATAGGAAAGCAAAGGTTCAGAAACAACAAAGCATCTCTATACGCTTATCTGAAATTCCCACCAGTGAATTACATAAGTAACTTTATCTTATTTTATGTTTTATTTATATTTTAATTATCAAAACTTCATAACCATTTGAATTCGCCTGACTAAGATTTACAAGGATGACCATAGCTTGCTTCAAGCCGACAATCTCCGTGGGATCGACCCTTACTCACGTAAGGTTTATTACTTGGACGACCCAGTGCACTTTCTGGCTAGTTGCACCGGAGTTGTAAAAAGTGTGAATCACAATTCCGTGCACCAGTGGTCAAGGATCTCTATCCTTATCACTAACCACAACATGATAATTGTAAGGACCAATCCCATTAAGTCATCCTCTAACAAGTAAAGGAAAGTCAAATGAGCTACACCAATCCAAGACCATAAGTCCTAGCCACTCACTAATTAAATTAATGAAAGCTAGAGTCAATGGCTACCGATTATCAATCACTTGGACATTAGTGACTCAAGAATTCCTAAGTTACCTTCCCAAGCCAAGAGCACTAAAATCTACTCTAACATCCTTCCAAGAATTTTATCAAACACTTGGAAGGCATAAAGGAAAGCATAGTAAAATGCAAGAAAAGTAAATCTACACTACTCAATTGCAAGGAAATTAACAACAATAATACAATTAAGCAATAAAGGAACATGAAACATGAAATTGTATTAAAGGAAAATGGAAGAACAAAAGTGCATCAACATAAAGTAGAGAATTACAAGAATTAAATGCTAAACTAGAGAGAGGATATGTGGAAGAACAAGAATTACAAAAAGGAAAAGTAAATCAAAGCATGAAATTAACCTAGATCTAAGAAATCCTAATCTACCTCTAACCTAATTCTAGAGAGAAGAGAGAGCTTCTCTCTCTAGAAACTAACTTTTCCTCTAAAACTAAACTAAACTAAACTAATGTGATGTAATGTGTTGATTCCTCTTCAATCCTTGGGTTAAATAGCATCAGAGATGAGCTAGATTTGGGCCTGGAAAGCCCAGAAATTGCCCCCAGTGGATTCATTTTAAGTGGGTCATGTGCGAGCACCGATGCGTGCGCGTGGGTCACGCGTACGCGTCATGTACGCGTACGCGTCGCCCTGCGACGTCACTTTCCACGCGTGCACGTCTGCTGGACGTGCGTGTCGATCTCAACATCCTAAATTCTTGTTTCTTCATGAGTTCTCCACTTGTATGCTCTTTCTTTCCACCCCTTTGATCCATTCCTAGCCTTTCCAATCTGAATTCACCAACAAACATATCAAGGCATCTAGTGGAATCAAAGGTGAATTAATATTGACACATTAAAGGTCTAAAAAGCATGTTTTCACATCCAAGCACAAATTAGGAGACAATCATGAAATCATGCCATTTTATTGAGTAAATGTGGGTAAAAGGTGATAAAACTCCCTAAAATTAACATAAGATAAACCCTAAAAATGGGGTTTATCAACCTCCCCACACTTAAACCATAGCATGTCCTCATGCTAAAATCAAGAAGGAAACAAAGGTACCAACATTTATTCAATGTAAACTAACTAAATGCAACCTACCTAAATGAAACTATCTAAATGAATGCAACTACTTGGTCAAAATAAATCAATTCCCAAGAGAACATACATATGCACAAGGGCCAAGGACTAGCAAATCTAATTAAATCCACAATTGAATTGAGTTATTAAAGATTTTTACAAACTTGCATGAAGAGTGATGGTTCTAGGTGAAAACATGTAATTGAGCAATCAAACCCTCACCGGATGTGTATCCGCTCTAGTCGCTCAAGTGTTTAGGGTCGATTCACTTAATTCTCCCCTAATCATGCTTTCTAAGATTTTTTTTTCATCTAACAATCAACAAATATTTCATGCATGCATACAATTATCATGAGGACTTATCCATAGGTTGTAATGGGGCTAGGGTCAAGGTAGGATGCATATTTGGTCAAGTGGACTTGAAATTTGAATCTCTGATAAGCTTAGACTTCCCACCTAACCTATGACATACTATACAATTTCAAAGCTAACCTAACTACCCATTCTTCACTTTTTCACATACTCATGCATTCTCTTCTTGATCACAACTCATATGCATTGATTATTATTGAGCTTCACTTTAGGGCATTTTGTCCCCTTTTATTACCTTTCTTTTTCTTTCTTTTTCTATTTTTTTATTTTTTCTTTTGGTATATATTTTTTTCTTTTTATTTTCTCATTTTTTTTCTTTTGCAATAAAGTATATACAAGAGCATCAATGCATATGGTTTTACATTTAATCAACACATGAGCATGTACCCAATTCCCAATATTTTCAATAGAATTACAACACTACCCTTTTTTCAACCAATGTCCCAAGTTTCCCCACACTTGAATGATATACACACTCACTAGCCTAAGCCAATAAAAGATCCAAATACGGACATTTATTGTTTTTCGCTTTAAGGCTTGTAATGCGCTAAATTAAAGAACAAGCTGGTTAATCGTAGGCTCAAATTGGCTAACAATGGAAGATAAAAGGTAAGGCTATTTGGGCAAGTGAGCTAAGTGAAATGATGGCCTCAATCATATAAGTGCATGAATACACAAAATAATAGACATAAAGAATCAAACAAATCAAAGACCACAATCTTAGAAAGAGAACAATGCACACAAGAAGGAAACATAAGTGGTTATAAGATGTAACCACATCATTAGGCTCAAATCTCACAGGCTTGTGTTCTTAGCTCAAAAACCATGTTCCACAAGATATATTATTCATGCAAATTCAATGAAATTTTTACTCAAATCAATCAGGTCGTCCTATAGATAAATTCTTGAAAATTTTCATTATTTTGACTAAGCTTATTATGTATATATATGCAAAATAAGAAAATGCAACAAAAAATCTAAGAGACCTAAAAATGAAATGCAAAAGTGTTGGGATTAGAAATTTGTCACCCAAAAGCGCCGAATGGTCGGACGAATTCCCCACACTTAAAAGTTTGCACCGTCCTCAGTGCATCCAAAGATGAGCAAGGGGGTACGGCGACGCTCCGGATTGCTACCTTCAGCTGGTAGATCACCCGGTTTGCTGCGTGTTCCTTCTCCACTTCCATGGTTGCTTATAATGACTCATCCTGAAATTAGAAAGCATGATAGTAAGAAGAGTAAATGCAAAAGCAAGGAAGCATAAATTATTAGAATGAGGTAATAATCAGCCGAATGGAGTGAGTGACCCAATGTGTGACATTAATGAAACAAGTGTGTGAGTTCTAAGATGCATGCGGTCTAGAACACACACTAGCATAAAAAGAGCCATGTCACAATTACACAAAAAGGAACATGCACTTCACTCATTCTAACGTGCTTGAGATACTTTAAACTTGTGGGTTAAGTCAACCAAACAAGCGATAAAGAAGCATGAAAGCATTCAAGCCAAAAACATATGGATGCATTTGATCAAGAAACACAATGCATTAAGGTAAATGCACAATATCATCCACCAAGAGATTGCCTAATCAAAGAATAAGATTCAAATCACATGGTGGCTAGCTACAACATGCAATTCAAAAAGATTTAGAAGCTTGAAGGCAAAGTCATATGTACTTGGTGTTCTCAAAGGTTGAACATGAAAAATTCAAAACCAATTAATAAATTGTAACCTCAACAAAGAATCCAACAATGACAATTAACAAAATGATGTTAAACTAACATCTCATCGATAATCAGCAGCAAGAGATAGTAACCAAGATTAATAATCCAACACTTGTTATGAAAAACAAAAATTAAATGAGTTTAACTAACTAAACAACTAATTATCTAAAAGGACTGGTTATAAATGGTGTTTGGTAGTATTGGGTGATAGGTGAGAGGTGGAAAGAAAAGAGAAAAAGAGAGAAGAAGGAAAGAAATGGAAAGAAGAGAAGAAGAGAAGATGATGAAGGAAGGTGATGTGTACGCGTGGGTAGTGGTGAAATGGGGGCGATGCATACGCGTGGGTCACGCGTACACGTGCATGGCAAACCAGAGAAGCGACGCTTATGCGTGAGGCACGCGTACGCGTGGGTTGGTTTGTGCCTCAGGTACAATGTTCGCGCGATGCAGGCGTAACTCTCGAGTTTTTGGCTGGGAGGTCAAAATTTGCAATCCACGCGTACGTGTGGGTGACACATGCGTGTGGATGCTCAAAAATGCTTAGGGCATGCATACGCGTGGGGCGCTTATACGCGTGGGTTGGTGCTCTGTTTTTCAAAATTTTCCATGTTTTTGCACCAAACCAAGCATTGCAAAGCTCCAAACAGCTACCAAAATACCATAAAACCTTATTTAACATACCAAACTACCAAATGAACTCAACAAATCAATTAAAACATGAAATTAAATTACTTTTACCAATATTTACAAAAGAGAAAATGAAAAGATTTTACCATGGTGGGGTGTCTCTGATAAACCACTATTTTATGGTTTATCTTGTGCTGATTTGAGTGGCTTTTATCAAGTCTTTGCACACTTATTTATACAATTTGCATGATATTACAATTCCTTCCTAGTTTTGTTCTATAATTGAAAACTTGCTTCCTAAGCCTTTAAATTGAATATTTTTAATCCCTCTTTATACTATTCAATGCCATGATCTATGCGTTAAGTGTTTCCAGGCTTTATAGGGCAGGAATGGCTTAGAGGATGGAGAGGAAGCTTGCATAAATGGAAGGAGCACAAAAGATAAAGGAGATAACCAGCAAGGAGCGACGTGCACGCATGGCTCACGCGTGCGCGTGAATTGGAGTCTTCACGGCGACGCGTGCGCGTGCCTGACGCGTACGCGTGACATGCGCTACCTGCAAAAATCACAGAAAATGCTGGAGGCAATTTTGGGCCGAGTTTGGACCCAGTTTCTGGCTCAGAAACACAGACTAGAGCCAGGGGATGAGCAGAGACTCAACACATTCTCATTCGCATAGTTTTTAGTTTTTAGTTTTGAATCTTAGAGAGAAATTACTACTTCCTCTAGGTTTCCTTTACATTCATAAATTTCTAGTTTTATGCTTTTGCTTTGGATATTGAGAAGAGTCATTACCTCCGTTAAAGTTGCTATTCTAGTTTGTTTTCTTATTCCTTTACTCTCTTACTGCCCATTAACCCTACTCAGATAAGTATGTTTATGATTTTGGAATTTATTATTGCAAAGAACTATTTTTACTTTTAATTAATTTTCAGTTATTGTTTATCATGTCTTCTTTTTATATGTTTGTGAACGTTATATTCATGTCAATGGAGTAGACTCCCAACTTAACTTGGGGTTGATTAAAAGAAGACCCTTGAGTTAGAATGCTCAAGTGATTAGTTAAATTGGAAGTTGTTGGCTAATTCTCTATTTACTAATGCTAATCCTTCCCAAGGGAGAGGGTTAGGACTTGCGAATAAGAGTTAGCTCAATCACTTGACTTTCCTTTATTTAGTAAGGGTTAACTAAGTGAAAATAACAACCTCTTGATACTACACTTGAGAAGATCCAACAAGGATAGAACTTCCAATTAATCATTCTCCCGGTCAAGGCATTTTATTCTGAATACACAAATCTCTTTTAATTTACATTGCTTTAATTCACAATCCTTTATTTTTCTGTTCTTCAACTCTTAAAAATTCTCGGAAAACTCCTGATTAATAAAATAGCACTCTTTTGTTAACTCGTTGGGAGACGACCTGGGATTCCTACTCCCAGTATTTTTATTCTAAATTTGTGACAACCCTTCTAAATTGATAAGCGGATTTTTGTTGGTTAAGAACAGTACTTGCAACATATTTCTTATATTAATTTCTTGATCGGCTACTTTCTGCCACGTCAGTCTCCCACCTAGCACTTTTATTTATTGTCCTTAAGTTGGACTTATGGGGAGCTCCTCTCAAGGTGGCTTGTGCTTAAATTCTTCTTTGAACATTCACAAATGCTTGGACTTCCAATAAGCTCTATTCTTCAAAATTAATTATTCCAAGCTTGGATGGAGTTCCGCACAAGCTAAGGGCTCCCAAGATTGATCCGCTTCTTGTAATCTGGGATCCCACACTTTATTTTCACACCCATCTTGAAGTTGATCATTATTAGTGCATCCAGGTGGCAAGCAAGATGAATTCTCAATGAAGTGCCCAACAATCCTCCTAGACCCATCTAGTTGAGCACTATTCCAACCTTTATATTTCATTTTTGATGTATCAACCATAATGAGCCTTGATTTACAACGTCAACCACGAAACATCTTTCTCTTACGCTTCATCCCGCAAAGCATCCTAAGTTGACCATCCGTTTCAAGCAAGCCATACTCAAGTGGGACAATAAAGCTAATAGAGATGAATTTTACCCACTCAAGTGAAGGAGTAGATGACAACTTAGGTAAAGAGGCTTCCAAGGTTCTTGACAAAGCGTATCCAACTCCCGTCCTTCTTCTTCTAAGGACTTCCACCTCTTCACAAGATTCCTCAAATGTAATCCTTTGTTCAACAATTTTATCTAAGCCTTTTCCATTACTCAAATCATAATTGGGAGGATGAGAGAGGTTTACCTCCACAACACTTTCAATTTCACCAGGAGAAGGTTCTTTAAGTTCAAAGAATTCTTCACCACTAAGCCTTGATGCTTGATCTTCATTGCTAAGGGAACTCAACCCTTGCTCTATCCCGTCCAATTCTTCATAAGGGATATGCCTTGGAGGTTGTGCACATTCCTCCTTAGCATCAAATTCAATCTTCTTGGAGGGGTTTTCTTCAACTCTATGTTCCCATAGAGGTTTCGCATCTCCTAAGTCTTCAACCACTTCTTCCTTTTCTTCAACAATCCTAGCTTCCTCCAATTGTTCCAACACAAATCAACTTTTCTCATTTCCCACCAGAGTTTCCAATCTCTCCTTCATGCTATGCTCTTCCTTGGATTCTTCACATGTAGCCATGGGAGTACTTTGGGTTCCCAAGCATTGGGATGCTAACCGGTTTACCACCTCGTCCAAGGCGGCCGTGAATTGTTGTACATCCCTTTTCATCTCCTCTTGCCCTTGAAGAAGAACACCAAGGATGTCATCCATTGGAGGTTGGGGTGGATGAGAGGGCTCATTGTCTTGGGAGAAGGGTTCATAGTAGGAAGGTGATTCATCATAATAAGGATGTGGTGGTTATATGTTCTCTATTTGTTCTACTTGTTGCCCAACACACTCCAATCCATTGTTCGCAAGTTGAGATTATACAATCCCCTTCATACTCCCCTCTTCGGTTGCTCGTCCGCAATCATCCGTGGACATGTGGTATGAATCCCATGCATCTAACTTTTGATGGATGGTTGCTTGAAGCCGATCCATTATTTCCTTTAGGTGATCCTTTGATTCTTGTTCCAAATTACTAACATAAGTAGGATCATATTGCTCTTGGATTGATGGACATAGATACTCTTCTATGGAGGGTTGTGATGGAGAGTAGAATTCATCTTGTGGTTAAAAATTTGTGTACATTGTAGGTGGCTCATCTTGGTCATGGTATGGAGGAAGTGGTTCTTGGAAGTATTGAGGTTGGAATGGTGGTGGTTCTATATGTGGCTCATATGGCTCGAAAGGTGGTTGGTATGGTGTATATGGGTTAGGGTCATATGGAGGTGTTTGGTGGAAAGGGGCTTGTGAGTATGGTTGAGGGCTATGTTGAGGATATGGCTCATAGGCATATG
This sequence comes from Arachis ipaensis, assembly GCF_000816755.2. NCBI lineage: Eukaryota > Viridiplantae > Streptophyta > Magnoliopsida > Fabales > Fabaceae > Arachis > Arachis ipaensis. The sequence continues at coordinate 62,129,579 of NC_029789.2, read as the reverse complement.
GTGGTGGTTCTTGAAAGTCGCAAGGAGATTCACCATAACCATTAGATTGATATGCATCATAGAATGGCTCTTGTTCATAGTGCATTGGTAGGGGTTGTTGCCAATAGGATTGATCATATACATATGGCTCCTCCCACCTTTGATTGTCCCATGCTTGATACACATCCTCATTGAAGCTTCCATTTCCTACAACATAGTTAGAACCAAACTCATAACCAAAGTGAGAATTCATAATGAAAAGAGAAAATAAGAACCAAAATCTAATAAGAAATAATGAAATAAAGTCCTAAAACTAGCGAAAACTAACAAGAAATCCAAAAATCAAGCTATTCACAATATTCACATATATACAATAACCAATAACATAACACCATTGCAATTCCCCAGCAACGGTGCCTTTTTGATGAATGGATTTTTGACGGTTTAGAATTTCACAAATGAAATCTCGTTGCAAGTATAGTTTCTAAACCAACAATAATCCTTTCATGCAAAAAATTGTTTGTCACAAGTAACAAACCCCTAAAATTAATAACGGAAGTATTTAAACCTCGGGTCATTTTTCCTAGGAATTGCAATTAAGTGTTCTTGTTATTGGCTATGAAGTATGTTTTGAGGTTTTTGAATTAAGAGACAAGAAATGTAAATGGCAATGGAAATCAAATGACAAAGAGGTCTTGGCAAGGTTTGGTGGTCAAGGATCTCTATCCTTATCACTAACCACAACATGATAATTGCAAGGATCAATCCCATTAAGTCATCATCTAACAAGTAAAGGAAAGTCAAATGAGCTACACCGATCCAAGTCCATAAGTCCTAGCCACTCACTAATTGAATTAATGAAAGCTAGAGTCAATGGCTATCAATTATCAATCACTTGGACATTAGTGACTCAAGAATTCCTAAGTTACCTTCCCAAGCCAAGAGCACTAAAATCTACTCTAACATCCTTCCAAGCATTTTATCAAATACTTGGAAGGCATAAAGGAAAGCATAGTAAAATTTCAAGAAAAGTAAATCTACACCACTCAATTGCAAGGAAATTAACAACAACAATTCAATTAAGCAATAAAGGAACATGAAACATGAAATTGCATTAAAGGAAAATGGAAGAACAAAAGTGCATCAACATAAAAGTAGAGAATTACAAGAATTAAATGCTGAACTAGAGAGAGGAGATGTGGAAGAACAAGAATTACAAAAGAAAAAGTAAATCAAAGCATGAAATTAACCTAGATCTAAGAAATCCTAATCTACCTCTAACCTAATTCTAGAGAGAAGAGAGAGCTTCTCTCTCTAGAAACTAACTTTTCCTCTAAAACTAAACTAAACTAAACTAATGTGATGTAATGTGTTGATTCCTCTTCAATCCTTGGGTTAAATAGCATCAGAGATGAGCTAGATTTGGGCCTGGGAAGCCCAGAAATTGCCCCCAGTGGATTCATTTTAAGTGGGTCATGTGCGAGCACCAATGCGTGCGCGTGGGTCACGCGTACGCGTCATGTACGCGTACGCGTCGCCCTGCGACGTCACTTTCCACGCGTGCACGTCTGCTGGGCGTGCGTGTCGATCTCAACATCCTAAATTCTTGTTTCTTCATGAGTTCTCCACTTGCATGATTTTCCTCTCCACCCCTTTGATCCGTTCCTAGCCTTCCCATCCTGAATTCACTAACAAACATATCAAGGTATCTAGTGGAATCAAAGGTGAATTAATATTGACACATTAAAGGTCTAAAAAGCATGTTTTCACATCCAAGCACAAATTAGGAGACAATCATGAAATCATGCCATTTTATTGAGTAAATGTGGGTAAAAGGTGATGAAATTCCCTAAAATCAATACAAGATAAACCCTAAAAACGGGGTTTATCACCCCCTTAAGACCATTTTTATGATGTGGTGAGGAAGAAGAAGGTGACTCCCGATGTCCCCTTCAAGATGAAGGATGGTGAGTACCCGGAGATCCTTTACCAGATTCCGAGATAGGGTTGTGAAGTTCTAGCCAACCCCGTGACTGAGGTTAGAGTGTTAATGGTGCAGGAGTTTTACGCCAACACCTTGGTGACGAGCAAGAATGATAGAAGTGTGAATCGGGAGCCAAAGAATTGGTGCACCATGGTCAGAAGACACATCATGGATTTCAATCCTGAGAGTGTGAGGGTGGCGCTACAATTACCAGAGCCATGAGAGGACCCTCACTCATACATTCGTAGGGTCAACACTGACCAGTGATTGGATTAAGTTCTTGCTGACATCTGCGTACCTGAAACTCAGTGGAGGAGGGATGCTTAAGGTCAGCCTTCTCAGCTAGGTAGGCTTGACCTTAGGCCTGTAGCTAGAGGATGGTTGGAGTTCATCCAACATTCTATCATCCCTACGAGTAACCGCTCTGAGGCTACAGTCGAAGGAACAGTGATGATTCACTATTTTATGCTCGGCAATGAGGTGAAGGTGCATGAGGTGATCCCTCAGGAGTCTTACAGAGTAGCTGACAAGGCCTCCACCTTTACGAGGCTGGCTTTCCCCCATCTCATTTACCGCTTATGTGCAGTAGTTGGAGCTCACATAGAGGGAGATACCCTGATCGACGAGGAGAGGCCGATCACAAAGAAAGGTCTGGAGCACGCTAAGGAGCCCGTGCAAGGACCGCTGCAGGAGCCAGTTTCACCGCCTCCAAAAGACCTTCCGGAGATGCCTCAGAGGATGTACTTCCATCCATGTGATTACTGGGATTAGTTGACCACATCTTTAGGGGAGTTGTTATCATCAGTTGATCAGTTGAGGCTGGAGCATCAGGACCAGTCTGCCCTCCTCCAGCAGATGATGGAAGATCAAAGGAGGATGATAGATGAGCAGAAGAGGCAGGGGCGTGATATTGAGGAGCTTAAACACTCCCGAGGATTCTTCGAAGGGAGCAGCAGCCACCATCACTGAGGTGATTGAGTTTCATTTTCCCTTTTCTTTATCTTATGTCTGTTTTAAGTATTTTATTCTATTTCCCAGTTTTTTGTCTGAGTTTGCATGATCACTCTTAGGATTTCTCTACTTTCTAGTTTAGTAGCTTATTTTTGAAACTTTTTCAAGATGTCTTATGTATTACGCATCAAGCTTAAAAAGAAAAATCTATTGAAAAAGAAGTAGTAAAATGCATGAGATCTTGAGTTATATTATGAGTTATTCTAATTACTTTGATATGATGGCCTTAAAAAGGAAAAGTAAATCAAAGCATGAAATTAACCTAGATCTAAGAAATCCTAATCTACCTCTAACCTAATTCTAGAGAGAAGAGAGAGCTTCTCTCTCTAGAAACTAACTTTTCCTCTAAAACTAAACTAAACTAAACTAATGTGATGTAATGTGTTGATTCCTCTTCAATCCTTGGGTTAAATAGCATCAGAGATGAGCTAGATTTGGGCCTGGGAAGCCCAGAAATTGCCCCCAGTGGATTCATTTTAAGTGGGTCATGTGCGAGCACCAATGCGTGCGCGTGGGTCACGCGTACGCGTCATGTACGCGTACGCGTCGCCCTGCGACGTCACTTTCCACGCGTGCACGTCTGCTGGGCGTGCGTGTCGATCTCAACATCCTAAATTCTTGTTTCTTCATGAGTTCTCCACTTGCATGCTCTTCCTCTCCACCCCTTTGATCCATTCCTAACCTTTCTAATCTGAATTCACTAACAAACATATCAAGGTATCTAGTGGAATCAAAGGTGAATTAATATTGACACATTAAAGGTCTAAAAAGCATGTTTTCACATTCATGCACAAATTAGGAGATAATCATGAAACCATGCCATTTTATTGAGTAAATGTGGGTAAAAGGTGATGAAATTCCCTAAAATCAATACAAGATAAACCCTAAAAACGGGGTTTATCACCCCCTTAAGACCATTTTTATGATGTGGTGAGGAAGAAGAAGGTGACTCCCGATGTCCCCTTCAAGATGAAGGATGGTGAGTACCCGGAGATCCTTTACCAGATTCCGAGATAGGGTTGTGAAGTTCTAGCCAACCCCGTGACTGAGGTTAGAGTGTTAATGGTGCAGGAGTTTTACGCCAACACCTTGGTGACGAGCAAGAATGATAGAAGTGTGAATCGGGAGCCAAAGAATTGGTGCACCATGGTCAGAAGACACATCATGGATTTCAATCCTGAGAGTGTGAGGGTGGCGCTACAATTACCAGAGCCATGAGAGGACCCTCACTCATACATTCGTAGGGTCAACACTGACCAGTGATTGGATTAAGTTCTTGCTGACATCTGCGTACCTGAAACTCAGTGGAGGAGGGATGCTTAAGGTCAGCCTTCTCAGCTAGGTAGGCTTGACCTTAGGCCTGTAGCTAGAGGATGGTTGGAGTTCATCCAACATTCTATCATCCCTACGAGTAACCGCTCTGAGGCTACAGTCGAAGGAACAGTGATGATTCACTATTTTATGCTCGGCAATGAGGTGAAGGTGCATGAGGTGATCCCTCAGGAGTCTTACAGAGTAGCTGACAAGGCCTCCACCTTTACGAGGCTGGCTTTCCCCCATCTCATTTACCGCTTATGTGCAGTAGTTGGAGCTCACATAGAGGGAGATACCCTGATCGACGAGGAGAGGCCGATCACAAAGAAAGGTCTGGAGCACGCTAAGGAGCCCGTGCAAGGACCGCTGCAGGAGCCAGTTTCACCGCCTCCAAAAGACCTTCCGGAGATGCCTCAGAGGATGTACTTCCATCCATGTGATTACTGGGATTAGTTGACCACATCTTTAGGGGAGTTGTTATCATCAGTTGATCAGTTGAGGCTGGAGCATCAGGACCAGTCTGCCCTCCTCCAGCAGATGATGGAAGATCAAAGGAGGATGATAGATGAGCAGAAGAGGCAGGGGCGTGATATTGAGGAGCTTAAACACTCCCGAGGATTCTTCGAAGGGAGCAGCAGCCACCATCACTGAGGTGATTGAGTTTCATTTTCCCTTTTCTTTATCTTATGTCTGTTTTAAGTATTTTATTCTATTTCCCAGTTTTTTGTCTGAGTTTGCATGATCACTCTTAGGATTTCTCTACTTTCTAGTTTAGTAGCTTATTTTTGAAACTTTTTCAAGATGTCTTATGTATTACGCATCAAGCTTAAAAAGAAAAATCTATTGAAAAAGAAGTAGTAAAATGCATGAGATCTTGAGTTATATTATGAGTTATTCTAATTACTTTGATATGATGGCCTTATCTCTATTTCTGAATGTATGAATTAACTATGCATGTTTGATATTGGAGTTAAGTATATTGGTTCTTGAGGAACAGGAATTTATAGAAATATTATTGATTCTCTGAAACAAGAAAAAGATTGATTCTTAAAGCAAAAGAAATAGCAAATATAAATAAAAAGAAAAATTAAAAGAAAAAGGTCCAAGGCATTGAGTATCAATGGTTAGGTGGGTCAAAACTGATCTCAAGCTCAAAAGAGTGGTTTTCCCTAACCATCTGCTTGTGGTGTAAGAGTGTCAAGCAACCCTTGAGACTGAATGCTTATAGTCATGACCCATTACTGTTACAGAGCATGCCTAAGGCTCTGAGCACCACTGTGTGGGAGAAAAGAAAAGAAAAATTCAAACCCAAATGGTTCCCCTAGTTAAGTGCTTGTGGTGTTTCTTGTTTCAAGTCAAGCTAGAAAATAACGCACTTAGAGTCATGGCTAGGGTCAAGGTGCAAAGCACTAAGGAAAAGAAAAGCTGTGTTCAAGAATCAACTAGAGCCTAAAGAAGAGAATCAATAATACCATTCGAGTTCTAGTCCTTAAGGACACCAATATTTCTGAGCTTCAAGGGATAGTGAGATGCCAAAGCTATTCAAAAATAGAGTGTCATTAGCTCCATTCAGTAATTAGACCTGAGCTTGAATGACCACTCTAATCTTGTGAGTTTTCTCTTCCTTGGTCCTATATTGTTTTGGTTGCTTGAGGACAAGCAACAGTTTAAGTTTGGTGTTGTGATGCCTGAGTATCTTATACCCTTTTTCTAGTTATTTTTGTATTGTTTTGAGTTAGATTTTATTTATTTTTACTTGTTTTTAGTGCAAAATCACCTTTGGATGCTACTTTTAGTTTTGTTTTTGAGATTTTATGGTTTTAGGCGAAATTCGGAGTAGTTTGAAGGAGGCTGGAACAAGAAAGGAAAATGCTGGCAGCACCCTCCCTGGGTGCTAAACGCCCACCTGGCGTTTGGTGCCAGCAGGAGGGCACAGGCCAGCAATATTATATTCCTCCCCTGGCATCTCACGCCCATTCCTGAAGTTGAATGCCAGCAGTAGCCCGTTTCACACCTCTTTGGTCCTCCAAGTGGATTTAGCACTTATTACTTTTATTTTTATTTTTTTGTAATTTCTATTTACAAATAATATCTTTTAGGCCTAGCATTTATTATTAGGTTAGTAATTAAAGGAAAAGATCACTTAGGTTTAGGATCTTCTTCCTTCTTCACTTTTCAGAACCCTATTTTCTCTGTAAGTTGTGAGCAACTAAACTTCCTGGTTAAAGTTAGGAGCTCTGTTTATTTCTATGGATTAGAACTATTATTCTTCTATTTTAATTAATGTTTTGATTCAATTCTAAGGATTGTTTTCATTCTTAATCTTATGAATTGGGTGGAACGAGAGTATGACCCTTTTCTACTTGAGTTCTTGTGATTTTCGAGAGAGTTATCTTGCTTGAACTACAGCTTGAAAATAAATTCCTCATAAATTGCTAATTAAATGAACTAATTGAGATATGTGACATAAAATTCTATTAGCTTTGGGTAATTAGGGTTTCTGTGGTATTAAATTAGTTTTCTGAACTTAACCCTCTAATCGGAATTAAGTGACCACGAGTGTGGCATTTGATGACGATTAGAGGAGATTAAATCGCTAAGAGATTAGGGTTTAATCACTTATGGTTTGCCATAGAATGAATCATTCATTGTTAAAATAGTTCATAAGACCTTATAATCTGGAAAAAGTAAACATCTCCGAAACCTTAATCGATTTTTCATCATTGTTTTATACCAAACCCTTTAATTTCTTTCTTTATTTTCTTGTTCATTTGTTTATACGTTGACAACAACACAACTCTTTTTACTGTTTACCTGACTAAGTCCAACAAGATGACCATTTCTTGCTTAGTCCGACAATTCTCGTGGGATTGACCCTCACTCACCTGAGGTATTACTTGGATGACCCAGTGCACTTGCTAGTTAAGTTGTGCAAGTTTTAATTTTGCGCACCACTGTATAACCGAAAAATGATATCATTGGCCATAGGGCAGGCATACATCATTTGTATTTGATTGAATTGTTTGGGTTGGCTACTTGTCTTGGTTTGCTTATTTGTAAATATTAAATGAATATATACTAATTGCTTTACTTGAATATGCTTGTGTATTACTTGTTTGTATTGCTTGTGTTTGAACATGTGAGAGGTCCCTCATGTGGGTATCGATTTATGCTGAGGGTTGCTCTGTTTGGAATTTGGAGAAATGGGTATCGATTTATGCTGAGGGTTGCTCTGTTTGGAGTTTGGAGAAATGTGAGAAAGATGAGAAATATTGAGTTAGACTAGAATCCCCTAGGATAATTACCAAACTATGGATTAGTGAGAACATAGGATGGAATGATGATGCGTCCGCATCTTTAGTAGTTTTTACTATGTTTTTCTTATGTTTTCTTTATGTTTTATTAAGTTTAAAAATACATAATTCTCTCTCAATTTTATTAGAATCAACTATCAAGCTACTAAACATTCTCTAAGTGTTTTCAAGGAAAATACAGGGTTTTAAAGATGAGAAAATCATGTAGCAAAGCAAGAGGGATCAAGGAGCAGCTCAAACAAAACTTCCTAGGAGTGCGGCAAGGTCATGCATAGGCATGGCTTATGCATACGCATGACTATGGAAATATCGAAGGTTCTGCGTATGCATCCCTCAGTCGTACGCGAGAGTGCAAAAATTACAATGAAGCGTTTCACGCTCGGAGCAAGCGTTACACGGAAAATAACTTCCAATACGCCAGTAACGCCCAGTAACTTTCTAGAATCAAATCAAATAACTTCCAGATTTGATTCTCCTTGATTTTATATTTATGAAGATTTGTATTTGAATTTTAAGTTAGTTTTGATTCTGTTTTGAAATTTGAATTTGAATTGTAGTTTTTTTGGGTTAGTATTTTAAGAGAAGGAAGGCACTCTTCCGGGGGCTTCTCTCTTCTTCGAAAATTTACAATTTTAATTTCTTAAGGATTCTCTGAAGAACATGAGTTTCTAATTCTCCTCGGTTAAGGTTAGGAGCTGGTACACGAATTGTAAATCACACTTTTCACAACTCGTACCACAACCAGCAAGTGCACTGGGTCGTCCAAGTAATACCTTACGTGAGTAAGGGTCGATCCCACGGAGATTGTCGACTTGAAGCAAGCTATGGTTATTTGTAATTCTTAGTCAGGAAACTAATAATAAAAATGATTGGGTTTATGAAAAGTAATTAACATAAAATAAATAATACTTGTTATGCAGTAATAGAGAACAGATTGAGGTTTTGGAGATGCTCTGTTTTCTGAATCTCTGCTTTCCTACTGTCTTCTTCTTCACGCACGCAGGTCTCCTTCCATGGCAAGCTGTATGTTGGTGGATCACCGTTATCAATGGCTACCATCCATCCTCTTAGTAAAAATGGTCTGAATGTGCTGTCACCGCACGGCTAATCATCCGTTGGTTCTCACTCATGTTGGAATAGAATCCGTTGATTCTTTTGCGTCTGTCACTACGCCCAATACTCGCGAGTTTGAAGCTTGTCACAGTCATCCCTTCCCAGATCCTACTTGGAATACCACAGACAAGGTTTAGACTTTCTGGATCTCAGGAATGACCGCCAATAATTCTAGCCTATACCACGAAGACTCTGATTATGAACCAGGATGCTAAGAGATACACACTCAAGCTAGTGCAGATAGAACGGAGGTGGTTGTCAGGCACGCGTTCATAGGCGAGAATGATGATGAGTGTCACAGATCATCACATTCATCAGGGTGAAGTGCAATTGAATATCTTAGAATAGAAACAAGCGTGATTGGATGAAAAATAGTAGTAATTGCATTAATTCATCGAAACACAGCAAAGCTCCTCACCCCCAATCATGGGGTTTAGAGACTCATGCCGTCAGAAATACAATGTGAAGTGTAAAAATGTCATGAGGTGCAAAGTAAATCTCTAAAAGTAGTTTTTATACTAAGCTAGTGACCTAGATTTTTAGAAAATCAGTAGACTAAGATAGATAGTGCAGAAATTCATTTCTGGAGCCCACTTGGTGTGTGCTTGGGCTGAGCATTGAAGCTTCCATGTGTAGAGACTTTTCTTGGAGTTAAACGCCAAGTTGCTGCCTGTTTTTGGCGTTTAACTCCATTTTTTATGCCAGTTCTGGCGTTTAACGCCAGAATAGGGTAAAGACTTGGCGTTAAACGCCAATTTGCGTCGTCAAAACTTGGGCAAAGTATAGACTATTATATAATGCTGGAAAGCCCTGGATGTCTACTTTCCAACGCAAGTGAGAGCGCGCCAATTGGGCTTTTGTAGCTCCAAAAAATCCATTTTGAGTGCAAGGAAGTCAGAATCCAACAACATCTGCAGTCCTTTTTCAGCCTCTGAATCAGATTTTTGCTCAGGTCCCTCAATTTCAGCCAGAAAATACCTGAAATCACAGAAAAGTACACAAACTCATAGTAAAGTCCAGAAATGTGATTTTTGCATAAAAACTAATAAAAATATACTAAAAAATAGCTAGATCCTACTAAAAACTATATGAAAATACCCCCAAAAAGCGTCTAAAATATCCGCTCATCAGGAGCTCTGTTATTTCCATGGTTTAATATATTAGCTTTTCTACCTTTAATTTATGCAATTGATTTCTTCTTAAGAAAAGGTTTTCGTTCTTCATCTTAAAGAGTTTGAATATGTTGGAAAATAATTCTTATTTGATTTGAATTCTCTTAACCTCTTGGAGAAATTGATTAATTGAATTAAGCTTGAAAACCAATTCTCATAATTCTTAAGTTTTGAAACTAGATTGATAAGTGACATAAAATCAACCATGGACGATTCTTATGAATTGTGTGGTTTTATAAATCAATGACGTTCTTCAACTCTTTTCTTAAATAATTGACTAAGGGATTAGTGATTAATTAAGTTAAAGAGAAATTAAATCACCAAGGGATTGGAGTTTGATTACTAATGATTTACCATAAAAGAATCATTGCATGATTAGGGTGGAAAGTGAAAAAGATATTAATCCGGAAGTTTTAACATCTCCGAAACCTTAACTTTCTTAATCATATTATCTTTACGCTACTCACTGCCTTGCTTTATTTTATTCTTGTTTATGTTTCAAAGTTCTCAAAACCCTAATTTCATTGTCTGACTAGAATAATCAATTGACGATTGATTGCTTAATCCGTTATTCCTCGTGAGATCGACACTCACACACCATGAGTTGTAAGACC
>NC_029789.2:62116758-62119064 GCF_000816755.2 Arachis ipaensis | reverse complement strand
TATAACTTTATTTTATGATTATAAAGAAAATTAATTTATATTATCTCTAATAATTGAATTAGAGTATTTATTTGAAAATAAATTTGGAGTTGATAATTAAATAGTACTTTTATAAACATTATTATTGAATTAAGATTGATTTTTAATTACTCTATTACCCTTAATTTTATTAAAATTACCTAAACTACCCAAAAATTTTCAAATTGAACCCACTAACCCTAACCTAATCTAGCCACCACCATTCACCACCACACTTCCCTTTTTTACCATTTGCAGCCGCCAAACCCCCGTTTCCCTCACCTCATATACACAACATAACACACACGGTTATACCCATGGAGAAAAGAAAGAAAGGGAAGAATAGAAGGAAAGCTACATCGCGATAGAGAAGAAGAAGTTGCCAGACACCGTCGAACCGATGCTGCTGCCGCTGTCGCACGAACCAGAGGAGAAGCAGAGCCGTCGTGTTGCGTACGAGAGGGAGGCCAAAGCAGGTCGCACAGAGGAAGGGACATGCACCAGCATCGAGAGGAACAATGTGCAAGGAAGAGGGAGAGAGGACCAAGGCTGAGGTGATTCCTACAATCGCTGTTCTTCCATGCCGCTACTTGGGCCAGCCACCATCTCCGAGCTCACCGCCATCGCTCAGGTCGCCAGAATCAACCATTGGAGCTGTGGCTGCATTATCATTAGTTTTTTTGGGTGCAGTAAGTTATCTTTGCTTTGAAAACTCCTTAAATCATTGATTTTGTTATACGTTTCTAATGTTCTTGTGATGTTAATGCCTTAGAATCGAATTCCGGTTCAATCCTAAGGCATTAAAGTCGCAAGAACCACTAAACCCGCAGCCACAACAGCAACTTAAAATCTCCAACATGCAATAACCGGGATTCGATCCTAAGGCATTAAAGTTGTAAGAACCTTAGAAACAAATAACAAAATCAACGATTTAAGTAGTTTTCAGAGCAAAGATAACTTATTGTACCCAAAGGAACTAAGTACAATGCATCCGCAGCTCCAATGGTTGATTCTGGAGACCTGAGCGACGGTGGTGAGCTCGGAGATGGTGGCTGGCCCTAGCAGCGGCATGGCAGAACAGCGGTGGTAGGAACCAGCTCAGCCTCGGGCCTCTCTCCCTCTTCCTTGCGCGTTGTTTCTCTCGCATCGGGAACCCCTTCCAGGTGACTCCAACAATAGAATTGGCGGCTGGAACGAACGGTAACGGCGACAAACCTGGTGGCGCACAGCAGCTCGATGGCGGTGCATGGCCCTTCCACTACGCGACCTGCTTCGGCCTCCCTCTCATACGCAACACGACAGCTCACCTTCTCCTCTGGTTCGTGCGACGACAGCAGCAGCGTGGGTTCGACGGCGTCTGGTAGCTTCTTCTTCTCTCTCGCAGCGCAGCTTTCCTTCCATTCTTCCATTTCTTTCTTTTCTCCACGGGTATAACTGTGTGTGTTGTGTTGTATATTTGAGGAGAGGGAAATGGGGGTTTGGCGGCTGCAGGTGGTAAAAAGGGAAAGTGTGGCGGTGAATGGCGGTGGCTAGATTAGGTTAGGGTTAGTGAGTTCAATTTGGGAAATTTTGAGTAGTTTAGGTAATTTTAATAAAATTAGGGGTAATAGGGTAATTAAAAATCAATCTTAATTCAATAATAATATCTATAAAAGTTCTATTTAATTATCAACTTCAAATTTATTTTCAAATAAATACTCTAATTCAATTATTAGAGATAATGAAAATTAATTTTCTTTATAATTATAAAATAAAGTCAAAAATCTAATTATTCAACTTAAAGCATATAAAATCCTTATTATTATTATTTAATTTTTAAAAATCCGGAGTCTTACATGAGTTATTACTGATACGACTCGGTGCACTTGCCGGTGTTTTGTGGTTTATAAAATTCGCATAAAATGACTGATGTATAGAAGTTTAAGATTGCTTCGAAATTTCTTGTTACCTTATATTGTATCTATTTGGCATTTTTACCATACTAGAAACTTATGGCTTGTGGGTTCTCTTTTTGTATATATCTCTTGTTTTTCATATGCGGGTCTTGGTGCTTCGCTGTGAGCTGGAGTTTGTCTGGAAGACGGCGAAGCTTATTTTTTATTCTGTTTTGCATTTTGATTAGATTTCTCTCCCTTTTATTTTGAAAAACTTATGATGTATGTATTTGTTTCTTTTGAAACTTGGCCTATAGAGGCTTTGATGTATTTTGGGAGAGTTAGGATCTATATCAACTACTTTTGTTACTATAACCTTAGCTGATCTAAACTTCGCAGGTTGTGTCTAATGGC
>NC_029789.2:62024687-62116742 GCF_000816755.2 Arachis ipaensis | reverse complement strand
TGTTGTTACTCTATTTTTTCTTTAAGCTTTACTTAACCTTGTCTCACAAACGCGTTATATCTTTTCGTTATATGTATATTTTCGATCACAATTTTCTTTTACTCTTTTTAAACTTCTAGTTTAATAGTTTCTTCTAATCTATATATATATTTATAACTCCACCTTGAGTCGTACCACCTTATTATCATTGACTTATGATTCGAGTATAAGAATTTAAATATTAGAGTGTTACACAGATATTTTTATCAAATCACTATCTTTACTTGCTTTTAATCACTTCAAGAGCAAACTCAAAGTCACATCTAAAGTGCCTTTGAGTTTGAGGAAAAATAACAAGGGTAAAACAATAACAGCATAATAACAATCTGTTACCAGTTAGTTTTTTATTTTATAATTAAAATTTCAAGAGTTGATCTAATAACACACACAAAAATAAAAAAAAAACACACTATATATATATATATACACTATAACATTTTCAGGTTGAGGCAACATTTAAAAAGTGTTGCCTAAAGGCTGACAAAAGGTTGCTTTTGATCTATGTCAACACTTTTGGACCTAAGGCAACGTTTTTGGACGGCATTGCATATGCAGCCATTGCCTTAGATCAAGGCAACACTTTTTTGTTTCAAAAGTAACGCTTTTGAGACCAACACTTGGTAAGTGTTGTCTTTGATTGAAAAACAACAACACTTCAAAGATGTGTTTGAGACAACACTTTTGCAATGTTGTCTTTTCTCATATTTTGACCACTACTAAAAAATGTTACCTATTTGCAATAAAATTCAACCCTTTTATGTGTTGCTTATAAGTTTGAGTTTGCAATACTTTAAAGTGTTGCCTATTAGTTTTGAATATGCAACCTTTTAAAGCATTGCCTTTTCTTTTGAATATGCAACTTATAGAAGTGTTGCCTTTTCTTTTGGATACACAACCTATACAAGTGTTGCTTTTTCTTTTGGATATGCAACCATACAAGTGTTGTCTAATATTCAAAATATTCAACTAATAAAAGAGTTGCCTTTTTGATAAAAATAAAAATTACTTTTGTAATAAAAATACAAAAAAATAAAATTTACAATAAATTTTTTTGTTCATACATGTGTAATTATTTTAATTAATAAATAAATTTGTGCACAATAGAAAAAAATTATAAAAGAGACAAAATAACTAATAATAAAATTCTAATTAAAATAGATATTAAAAAGTTCAATTAGTATTTCAAATACATGTTCATCAATAATTCTCAACAAAATAATAAAATTCTTGTCTAACAATAATTGTTATAACAAAATAGTAATTAATCTTTATCAAAAAGATGTCAATCTACTTGCATATTTTATATCCGTGCTTGACTTATCCATATACTAAATCTGCAAATAATACACAACAAAAAATAAGCAACTTATCATTAAAACTGAAAAATTATAATAAAAATTTCTTTATGATATTAAATACTATAGATATAAAAGCAATAAATAGGTCTAAAAAACTCCTTCTAATGTGGCCAAGGTATAGGACAATAGGATCCCGTTGAAACAAAAGAGATATATTCAGAGACACAATCAATGCAAAAAATGAAAGCTTAGTTAATGTCATGAGACTACAGTCTAAAATTTAATCAATTTATATATGTTCCTGACAATATATAAATGTCATGAAAGCAAATGAATAGATAGATTGAATGGGTATGAGTCTTCCCATGAAAGTTATTTCAGCGAGGGTTAAGATTTCGGGTGGAAGCTGCAAATTCAAATGCAAATGTAATTTCTTATTCTAGTGACAGTCATACCTGGTCATAACATTATTATCATATCATATGGGTCACAAAATATTCAGACCACACCAAGAAACCAAGTCTAAATACCTTTTACCAAAAACATTCTGTAGGACAGCCTAAAAAAGTCCAACAGATTAATGATGGGATTAATCTCTTACTAATTTACCACTACTACTGACAACTCTCTTGACAATTTCTGCCATTCCTGCGAATGAAACAGTAGTTACTAAAGTCTGTTGCAGTGACAACACGCATCACTCCCCAACATATCCACATTATTTCAGCAATGAGGAAAAAATTTTCTTCCTCACAGTAGCACAATGCTACAAAAATAAGTAATTAAAAAGGAAAAAGAAAAAAAGACGAGTGATTAAAAATAGCAAGAGTGTATTGCAGAAGCCACCATAAAGTAAGATGGCAGAAGACAGAGAAAGCAAAGGCAAAAAATGTTGATAGTCCATTCCCAATAAATGATAAATCACAAAAATTACTGCAAATTTTTTGGTTATCCCTGGTCATCATTTTGGATCACGAGTTGATAAGGAATGACGATCGTTGCCATTCGGACATTGCTTACTATTTATATCATGTGTTGATTTCTTGGCTCGTAATAAAGACATTGCTTTTATATTTTAATTTTTAATTAAACAATCAGTATTTTGTTACATAAAAAGTGCAAAAGAATAACATAAACATATAAAAGCAAATAAGTATAAGATAGAATTATCTTACGAGGTCATGCCGCAAGAATTTGCTATATATGCACAATTTGTACTTAGTGTTCACCAAAGATCCGTAAATATTTTTTTTCAATCTCCTTCAAGAAAAAAAAAACTAGAGATTAGTGTAAAAGAAATAAATAAAAAAACACACAATAAATTCTGATGACCTTTTGCATTTCTTAATTACAATTTAACTTGTTTTATATTTTGGAAAACAGTGAAGCTAATTGAAAAACAGTGAAGCTAATTGAAATTTTCTAGCTTAATGACACAAAATTTGAAATTCTAAATCTTAAATCAATATAAATATTATTGTTAAAATTTCTCAAAGTAAAAAAGCTAATTGAAACATGCCACCATGTTTGCACCGTAGAAATAGAATGTACGTGATTTAAATTTCTGTAAAAATAGAAATCGAAACAAAATTAACTTAATATATAATATGTACTAGTAACAAAATCATTTGAAATAGAAACAGAATTAATAAGGAACTTAATAGAAAATACTAGTATCCAGTACAATATCCTTGTACTACCTAATCGAAATAGCATATCTTTGAATTTCTATATATATAGTATTGAATACTGATTGATAAACCACAAATGCAATCATTCAACTCCATCAATTTATTAAGGAATTGATCCAGAAAAAAAGAATGAAAAAAAAATTATTAAGGAAGTTAATTATGCAAGATTGCAAGACAAAATAGGTTTTAGACATTTCATAGTTTTTCAAATAAAATAAAAAACCAAAAGTATTTATAATCATCCCATAGCATACTTCTGTGTCCAGCTGTATGCAGTAGCTTCATACTTAGCCCTATCAGTCTTGTACATGTGTGCAATTTCAGGGACAAGAGGATCATCAGGGTTGGGATCCGTCAACAATGAGCAAATTGACAAAAGAACCTGAAATAGAACAAGACTAAAAACTTTATGTTTTCCAACATTCAAAATAGGAGTAGCATAAATGAGGTATTTTCATTCACATAGGATTCCATTTAGAAAATTTAAAAAAGAACAGATCCACTTCTTATTAAGTATCTGTAGACCACATAGTGAATTATCAAGTTGGAACTAAAACTATAACTCAAGTCAGGATTAATGGATGTCTATTTTAAGTGCAGTATTACTTAATGAAAATTGTCTCCAAGTATGACAGGTACTAACATCTAGATGCATTAAGGAAATCAAATCAAAGGTAAGATGAAATGACAAAACATGTCTAAAGACCACACACAGGAACTATAATGTGTATTATTAAAGCCTACGCATATTTATAGAAAACACTTTGTATAACATACTTATAAAAAATAAAAGGAGTAAAAAGGAGGAGGATGAAGCAAGGCTAAATGAAAGTGTTATTCAACTGCATTCTCTCTGTATCTTGACCACATGGAGAGAAAGGGCATGGAAATGAAGATCCAGAATCATGCATGGATTAGATGGAGCTAGCGTGTACAAGGAATTTCATCATAAAACATATCCTGTTATTTCTTTTTTATTTTTTATTTTTTAACAACCCAAAGAGAATCAAAGAAGGTGGTGTAGGTACTAAAGGTGTATAAGGAGGATCATTAGAGTAAAACTAAATAAACACCAATTTAACTTTGTCGATCATTAGAACTTTTGTAGTTTTCTTTATATACATGTTTTTGGTTTTGTCAAATTCAATTTTATAAGAAGCTTTAAAGAATGTGTTGCGTAAATATTACATGAAAATTGAAGCAAATAAATTGGAGTAAAAAGATATTTGGATTGTATAATAATTATTCAATTTTTTTGTATTAAATTTTATTGATATGAAGCTCACACAAAGACAAAGCTGTAGTAGAAGGCAACACTTATTACAGAGTAGAAAACCAATTACTTGAAGCACAAGCGCACACCACACAAACATGCCCAAAAGAAAATGAAAATTCCCAACTAGTTTCGCATATAATACTTCCCCTATTTCGCAACCTCCCACCGGCACCGGAACTGCACCCATAGGCTCCCCACAGTACTCTCCAACAGCGCCATCACCTTCAGTTTCAACTCCATCACTGGCGTCTACTACGCCATCACCACCCTCACCGTCAGTTTTAATGTGATATAACACAGCACCCAAATGATGCATTTTACCCTCTAAAATGCATCTTGCAACACATTGTAAAGGAACTTAATCACAACGAAACTACTTATTTGTACTTGGAGAAAAACAAAAGATAGAAGAAAGAGTAACCAATGACTGAGACAATATAACAAACAGAAAGAGCATAAAGCTGAATAAGAAGCTTAGTTAGTTACTTAGTTACCTTAGAGAGTGAAGAATATCTTTGGTTAGTGTAACCACAGGCTCAATGTCCCTCAAAATCTCCTCTTCCTTCTCCTTCCATAGGTGGTACGGGTTTGTGGTCGGTGTGGCGGCAGTGCACCACGCTCGATGCTGAAACGGCGCAAGAGTGAAGTGAAGGTGTCGATGAAGCAGAAACTAGCGAAGAAGATTAAATGGAGAAGAACTTATCATAACTAAAATTTTTCAGAATAATTGCTATTCTCAAAGAAAATCTGAGGTAAAATCATGAGTACCTGTAGAACAATGATCAGCGGTGATGAAACCTAGCAGAAGAGCGCTGGCAAATTAGAAGAGATCATAGATGAACGGCAAGCAAAACCTAGAGAAGCTCGAAACAGCAACATTATTACCAAAAACCCTATAATAGCAACGTCAACATTATTAAAATTAGGATTCAAAATGAAAAAGAAAAAGGAATAGGCAGAATCATAGGTACCTGCGGTGATGAACAAGCGAGCAGAAATGATCAAGCTCGAACTGCTAATGGAGACGATCAAAGGTCAAACGCGAACAAAGTGGATTGAATCTCGAATGTGAGCAGAGAGGATTGAATCTCGAATTGCGAGCAGAGAGAATCAAAAGGCTCAAACGCGTGTCAAGACCTCCATGGTCATCCTCGAAGAGAAGAAGAAGATGATGAAGATGATTTAGCACACGTCAATGTCTGAGGAAGATGAAGATGGGGATGAATTAGCAGAGAAGAACACACGTCAGTGTCTCCTCTATTGCCATCATCGAAGAGAGGAAGATGAAGATGATTTTGTGCTTGTAATTTAAAAAATTAGGGTTGGGGTTTTGTTTCAGGATTTCTTTCAGTAAAAGGAGAAGATGATGAATGGAAGGCCTGTGGAGGAAAAGGGTTTTATTTTTCTTTTTTTTAGTTAAAGTGGGAAAAAATAATTTTCGTTAAATATTTGGTGAGAAGATTATAATTTAAAAAAAAATATTAATTTATTTTAGGTAACATTTATAAGTTGATGTTTATTAAAAATTTTAAAGCAACTTTTATAAAATGTAATATATGAATACAATAAATGTTGTCTATTTAATTTATTAAAGCAATATTTTTATTATGTTCTTTAATTAACTAAAAAGAACATTTATAACATGCTGATTTAAAAATTTGCAATAGTCTTATTTTTTTGCAATAAATATTAAGAGTTGCTTTTTATTATTTTAGACAACACTTTTTAAGTATTGTTTAGAATATATGTTGCCATATATCTGAATGATTGTAGTGTATATATATATATATTTTGGTCCCTCACGTTGAGGGTCAGAATCGAAATCGTCCCTCGTGTATATTTTGATTTAAAATCATCCTTAACGTGTTTTTTTGTATTAAAATCGTCCTTTTAAATAAAATTTTTAATTTTATTCCTAAACTACCCCTAATCCCCAACGAGCCACCGCTCCCCCTCTCCCCTTTCGGGAGCGCCGGTGGAAGGGAGGACCGCTCATGCATGCTTCTGTCGCCGTGGAGTGCGTCGCCGGGAAGAGGAGCACGACGCGAGGAGGGCGGCGCGTGAAGGAGAGAGAGAGGGATCCGAGGCTGAGCTGGTCCGCGCATGTTCCGTCGCAGGTCCGTGGGTGATGGGTGGCCGAGGAGAGAGAGGGATCCGAGGGTGGAGTGCGTCGCCGGTGGTCGGACGCTCCATCACCGCCGCTGGGATGGGTGGCCAAGCACCGGTAGTTTTGCATCTGCTTTTTCTGTTTCTTCTTCTGCTGCATCTGCTTCTGCAACTTTGGCTTCTGCATTAACATCTTCTTCTTCTGTATCTGCTTCTGCTTGAGTTTCTGTTTCTGATTCTATGACTGCCTCTGTTTCTGCATTTGTGACTGTTTCTTTTATTTGTTATTTTTTGATTTGGTAGTTGAATTTGTTGAATTTGGGAAATTTGTGTTAATTTGTTGAATTTCTGATTTTTAGATTTTTGGATTTGTTGAATTTGTGTTGATTTTATTGATGTTGTTTTTCTTGGTGGTGGAGGTAAAGGTGCTGGTGGTGGTGGTGGGAGTAAAGGTGCTGGTGGTGATGGAGGTAAAGGTGCTGATGGTAGTGGAGGGCATTTTTATCCAAAAAAATTTAAAACGACGATTTTAATACAAAAAAACACGTTAAGGATGATTTTAAATCAAAATATACACGAGGAACGATTTCGATTCTGACCCTCAACGTGAGGGACCAAAATCGTACTTATCCATATATATATATCAACGATTTACCACAAAAGATGGCAATCATGTGGCTTAAAAGACATTGAACAAAAAAGCACCAAAAACATATAGATTTCGGATCAATGTATTCCACATTCCATAATCATCAAAAGAAGAAACATAGCTTGACAAAAGAGAAAAAGTAGAGTTATAAAAAAATTGAAGAAACAAATCAACTAAAGATATATGAAAACATGACCAGCAATGACTGATCTATTATTGATGTTAGTATATGACCTAAGGTGGAAAAAATAATTAAACATTTTAAGAAGCTCTTAGTTTTAGTGCGATAAGAGAAGAGGGTGCGGGGTTGTTGGTTTGAGCCATTAGTATAAGCTTTTAATTTAACAAAAGGGGGAAAAACAACATCCCAGATTTTGAGGCAAAATCATCACGTGAGGATGAGAATCCAAAATATTTTCTATTCATTTTGTCTGTCACCCCCCAACTAAACCCTTTTTAATAAGAGGTTTAATAAACGTAATCAAATTGAATGTAGTTGGTGGTCATAATTTTATTAATTAATTAAAGATATGGGTTCCCAATAGATATGTAGATACGCATATAGATAAATCAGAAACCAAGCAAAGGAGGTCATATAAAAGCCATAAAAATAAAACAAAATGAAAACATAATATGATGAGTTTAATTTTAATAGGGTAATAGTGTAAAATATTTTATGTTATTATCGAATCATATACTGTCACATCATGCAAATAGAAGCATTTGATTGAGATTTAATAACAAAAGGAGCCAAAAAGAAAAAGAAGAAAAGAGAGGTAAACGGCGCTGCTTGGTGGGAGTATGCGGCCCCTATTTTAAGGGTCGTGAGATTGGGAAGCTCCCAATCGGAATCTATGCACATTTTTGGTTCTATTATTATTTCTAATAAAAAACCCCACTACTACTACTAACCCCAACTAACACTATGCCCCAACAATCCTCAATTTTAAAAGTGGAGAGTATCAAAACAGGCTAGGCTTAAAGCCGTATTCTCTGTTACTTGATTTGATCAGCACATTAATTATGATTAATGTATCATCTTGCTTATTTTTTTTAACAATCTTATAATACGTACAAGTCTTTTTGGTAAATAAATCTAAATAAGTTAACTTTAATTCAACAAAATTCACTTACATAACGCACATAAAATTACGCTGTTTTTCCTTCAATATTTGTATCCCGTGTACCTCCTCATCCTTCTTCTCATTCTTTTTTGCGTTCCTCCTCTTTTTTCGTTGCGTTCCTTCTTCTTTTTCGTGTGATTCATCCTCTTCGTCGTTCTTTTTATTGCTGCTATTGTTGCTGCATTTTTTTCTCCTCCTCTTTTTATTGATTTTGTAACATTATATATTTTTTTCTTCTTTGTTTAATTTTGTCGTCCCAAAAAGTATTTTGCAAAAATCAAGTAAGAAGATGAAGAAGAAGAAGTAGCAGAAGATAAGGAAGGAGAAGAAGAAGAGTTTTGAATTAAATAGAACTTATCAATACAAATAAACAAAAAAAATATCTTAGTTTTATACTGAAATTTGTTACAAATACACAAAAATATTTTCTTTAATGCTGTATTTTTTCTTTTTTTTTCCTTATTTCTTTCTTTCTTTTAGTTGAATGAATGTGGGTTCATCCTCTTCCAAGTAATTTTACAGCATTATGTGTTTCTTCTTCTTTGTTTGATTTTTTTGTTTTGTTTTTATTCTTGTTAAGAAAGTAAAACAAAAAGAAACTTGAGAAGGTAAAACAAGAAGAAAAAGATGAATAAGAAAAAAAGAAGAAGATCATGATGATGACGATGATGATGAAAAAGAAGAAGAAGAAGCAGCAGAAAAGATGAGGAGGAAAAAGAGAAAGAGTTTTGAATTATGCAGAACTTATTAGTATAAATACATCGAAAATTCTTAACAATACACATAAATGCCGTAGTTAAACACCGAAATTTGCTGCAAATACACAAAAATATTTTCTTTAATGCTACATTTTTTTTCTTCTTCTTCTTTTCCTATCTTTTTCTTTCTTTTAGTTGAATGAATGTAGGTTCATCCTCTTCTAACTAATTTTGTAGCATTATATGTTTCTTCTTCTTTATTTATTTTTTTATTTTTATTCTTGTTAAAAAGTAATACAAGAAGAAACTTGAGAAGGTAAAATAAGAATAAAAAGATAATAAGAAAAGAAAAAGATGATGATGATGATGATGATAAAAAAGAAGAAGAAGTAGTAGAAGATAATGTGGAGGAAGAGTTTTGAATTATGCAGAACTTATCAGTACAAATAACCGAAAATGTTTAACAATACACATAAATGTTTTAGTTTTACACCGAAATTTGTTACAAATACACAACAACATTTTTTTAATATTGCATTTTTTCCTTATTTATTTCTTTCTTTTAGTTGAATGAATCCAGGTTCATCCTCTTTCAAGTAATTTTGCAGCATTATGTGTTTTTTCCTCTTCTTTGTTTGATTTTTTATTTTTATTCTTTTTTAAGAGAGTAAAATAGGAAGAAAATTGAGAAGGTAAAACAAGAAGAAAATAACGAATGAGAAAAAAAAAGAAGATGATGAGATGATGATGAAAAAAAAGAAGAAACAGTAGAAGATGAGGAGAAGGAAGAGGAAGAGTTTTGAATTATGTAGAACTTATCAGTACAAATATACCAAAAATTCTTAACATTACACAAAAATATCATAGTTTTACACTAAAATTTGCTGCAAATACACAAAAGTATTTTCTTTAATGCTGCATTTTTTTTCTTCTTCTTCTTTTTTTATTTCTTTCTTTCTTTTTTTTGAATGAATGTAGGTTCATCCTCTTCAAAGTAATTTTGTAGCATTATATATTTTTTCTTCTTCTTTATTTGATTTTATTGTTTTTATTTTTGTAAAGAGAGTAAAACAAGAAGAAACTTGAAAAGGTAAAACAAGAAGAAAAAGATAATAAGAAAAGAAAAAGATGACGATGATGATGATAATGAAAAAGAAGAAGAAATAGCAGAAGATGAGCAGGGGGGAGGAGGAAGAGGAAGAGTTTTGAATTATGCAGAAGTTATCAGTACAAATAACCGAAAATGTTTAACAATACAAATAAATATTTTAGTTTTACACCAAAATTTGCTACAATACACAATAATATTTTTTTTAATGCTGCATTTTTTCTTTTTTTTTCCTTATTTATTTATTTATTTTAGTTGAAAAAATGTAGGTTCATCCTCTTCCAAATAATTTTGTAGCATTATGTGTTTCTTCTTCTTCTTTGTTTGGTTTTTTTTTTATTCTTTTTTAAGAGAGTAAAATAAGAAGAAACGTGAGAAGGTAAAACAAGAAGGAAATAATGAATGGAAAAAAAGAAGAAGAAGAAGAAGATGATGATGATGATGATGATGATGATGATAAAAAAAGAAGAAGAAGCAGTAGAAGATGAGGAGGAGGAAGAGGAAGAGTTTTGAATTATGCAGAACTTATCAGTATAAATATACCGAAAACTCTTAAATATACACAAAAATATCATAGTTTTACACCAAACTTTGCTGCAGATACACAAAAATATTTTCTTTGATGCTACATTTTTTTTCTTCTTCTTCTTTTTTTCTTATTTCTTTCTTTCTTTTATTTGAATGATTGTAAGTTCATCACCTTCCAAGTAATTTTATAGCATTATGTGTTTCTTCTTCTTCTTTGTTTTTTTTTTGTTTTTATTCTTCTTAAGAGAGTAAAACAAGAAGAAACTTGAGAAGGTAAAACAAGAAAAAAATTATTAAGAAGAAAAAAAGATGATGATGATGATAATGATAAAAAAGAAGAAGAAAAAGTAGGAGAAGATGAGGAAGAAGAAGAGGAAGAGTGTTTTGAATTATTCATAACTTATCAGTACAAATATATCGAAAATTCTTAACGATATACATACATATTTTAGTTTTACACTAAACTTTGCTACAAATACAAAAAAATATTTTCTTTAATGTTGCATTATTTTCTTCTTTTTTATTTCTTTCTTTTTTTTAGTTGAATGAATGTAGGTTCATCCTCTACTATGTAATTTTGCATCATTATGTATTTTTTTCTTCTTCTTTGTTTGATTTTTTTGTTTCTATTCTTGTAAAGAGAGTAAAACAAGAAGATATTTGAGAAAGTAGAATAAGAAGGAAAAGATGAATAAGAAAAAAAAAAGAAAAAATGATAATGATGATGAAAAAAAAGAAGCAGCAGAAGATGAGGAAGAGGAAGAATTTTTAATTATGCAGAATTTATCAGTATAAAATATATCAAAAATTATTAACAATACATAAAAATGTCTTAGTTTTACACCGAAATTTGCTGCGAAAATATTTTCTTTAATGTTGCCTTTTTTTTTCTTCTTCTTTTTCTGAGATCTTTCTTTCTCTTAGTTGAATGAATGTAGTTCATCCTCCTCTAAGTATTTTTGTAATATTATATGTTTATTCTTCTTCTTTATTTGATTTTTTTTATTCTTGTTAAGAGAGTAAAATAAGAAGAAAATAATGAATAAAAAAAAGATGATGATGATGATGATGAAAAAGAAGAGGCAGAAAAAGATGACGAGGAGGAAGAGGAAGAGTTTTGAATTATGCAGAACTTATCAGTACAAATACACCGAAAAGTCTTAACAATAGACATAAATGTGTTTGTTTTGAACCGAAATTTTCTATAAATACACAAAAATATTTTCTTTAATATTGTATTTTTTTCTTTTTTTTTCCTTATTTTTTTCTTTCTTTTAGTTGAATAAATGTAGGTTCGTCATCTTCCAAGTAATTTCGCAGCATTATGTTTTTCTTTTTCTTCTTTGTTTGATTTTTTTGGTTTTTATTCTTAACAAGAGAGTAAAACAAGAAGAAACTTGAGAAGGTAAAACAAGAAGGAAAAGATGAATATGACGAAAAAAAAAAAAGAAAAAGAAGCAGCAGAAGATGAGAAGGAGGAAGAGAAAGAGTTTTGAATTATGCAAAACTTATTGGTACAAATATACTGAAAATTCTTAACAATACACAAAAATGTCATAGTTTTACATCAAAATTTCTGTAAATACACAAAAATATTTTCTTTAATGCTGCATTTTTCTTCTTCTTCTTTTTCTTATTTCTTTCTTTCTTTTAGTTGAATAATTCTAGGTTCATTGTAACACCCTTATCACACAGTGCTTTACGCCTAGTACGTAAAATAGAGGTGGCGAGGCGCTACGACTTCTAAAAATAAAATACATATGTAGATATATTGAAAAAGGGAGTTATCTAGGAGCATTAAAGAAAAAATTGAAACGAAAAACAAACAAAAAAACGCATCACTCACGATAAGATAAACGTATAAAGGAAGATAAGATCGAGCGAAAAAGATTATGTATTTAAAAGATCAGAGTTCCAAAGATACAAATAACAAGCTTTAGACTCGGCCTGTGAAGTAAAGGCCGACCAGAGTATACATATACATATATAAATAATCCCAAGAGCAACCCAAAACATATGACAAAGCACCTGTTTCTCCAAGTTAGCCTCTAAGAGGGACAAAACATAATATATACAAGGTGGAGAGTCTATATACATATATACACTTAAACAAAATACAAACACCGAGTTCTACGACAGTTCTTCGCTTCCAAGAGTCTCTAGAATGCTTAGTTCGGTGCTGCGCATCCTGCATCTAAAAACAATAATATATGTATGGAATGAGAACTGAGGGGTCTTAGTATTGTAAAGGTGCCCACGTACATAATGTATAAGGTCCCGGAAAAGCCAGAGGCAATCCTAAAACTCCGACACTCAGATTTAAAATTTAGAATAATAAGCTAAACCAGAAATCAGGTAAACTATCTAAGGTACTCAGGTTCTAATCCAAATATAACCTAACACTTCAACCTGACTCTCCTCCAACCCTTCGAATCACCGGTAGAACAACCCTCATGACACCTCCATCACACGAGGGATCTATCAGTTGCATAGACATACAATGTAGACAAAGAAAACATAGATAGAGTGCAGATACAAGAGATAGAAAAATAGAAATTAGACATAGTTAATCACATAGGCAATCCCAAGTAATACAAACTCAAACAAAACAAACAAATGCATATGACGTATGTTTGCCCTATAGCCAATGAGTCTCATCTGTCGGTTATAAAGCCAAACCCGACATGTCTGGTAGCTAACCCTAGATAGAACACCAAACACGGAGCAAGTGGGACAACGCCGCAACCCTTGCGTCTTACCCGCAAACCCGAAGAAGGGACAACCTCACCACTGCTTCTTACCCATGTGGTGTTACAGTTCTCAACCTAGAGCAAGCGGCGATAGAACTCAACCTTTGCATCTTACGCAGAGTCTCAAACTCTTATCCAAAGCAAGTGGATAACACCACTGCATCTTACCTGGAGTCTCGGCTCTTACCTAGAGCAAGTGGACAATACCACCGCCTCTTACCCGGTCATATATATCTCATAATCATTCAATTTATTCAAATATCGTACTTCAATATCAATCCTTATCATCCTTCATTCAAATTCAATCTTCATCAATCCATCTCTCACTCAATTATCATTTCAACTCTTTCATATTCATTCAAAATTCATAATTATCTTAGTTTTCATCATTCTTCTTCCTCATCCCTTACCCAGAGCAGTGGACAATGTCACTGTCTCTCACCCGGGGGTAACATATATCTCATCTAAGTACAAATCATCATTACTTCTATCATCCTCATCAATCTCCTCTCATTCAACGTCATCAGTGCCTCATTAATTCAGTTACACTTCATAAAATCCTTCCAAATATCTCCTCAATTTATTTAACAGACTCATCCTTATTCTAAGGCTTAAAGGCTCACTAACGAACTTTAAACAAGTATAAAGGAGGTTTAGAAAGCTAGAGAATTGGTTTAGTATGCAAAAATCCAACTTTTAACCAAAATAGGGGTCTTGCGTATGCGAGTTTATGCACGTGTACGTGAGATGGCAAGACAGAAGGAAATTCTGGCGTAGCATGTGTTGCCCGCGTATGCGAGCGTTCGATTTAACAGGTCCGGGTATGCAGGACCATGTCCGCATATACGAGATATCAGTGTTGTGAGTAAATCTCACGTCACGTGTGTATGCTCGTGTACACGACTCTTCCTTTTTCCTAAAAAAGCTGCTAAGTTGCAGAATTTCCAAAATTTGACACCAAACTTCAAATGTGCATAAATCTTTTGTTTAAAATTATTTTTCATCTGTTCTTTAATTAACATAAACTTTACGCACCCAATTTTCATTTGAAACAAGTTTGACAAAATTTGGGGGTCCAAAAGCCAAGTTATAGCCCGCCAAACTTGATCAAAAATAAAGTTTTACCAAACGCCCCCTCCAAAACCTCTTTTCTTTCCGAATTCTCAATTTCGAAACAAAGTTTTATAATAAACACAACACCAAAACTCCCCAAACATACACATATACCTTGCAACTACCTCACCTTACATCAGTACCCAATTTTCTTTCCTTAAACATTCTACAATTCCATATACACACATTCAACAATTTCCTCACCCAATTAAACAATTAACTATATTTCTTACACATCAATCTATCATCTTTACAACCATCATCAAACAACACATTTCTATACTAATCTCTACATTTTTATCACGGTTACTAAACATTAACAAGTTCTCATAATCCAACTTATCCTACGGTCAACTAACTTAAGTTTTCACGTAACATTATACGTTATCTACGAGAAACTAAAATCATACCTTGTCTGATTTCTCCCTAGACAAAAAACCTCAAATTGCCTCTCCTTCACAAGCTCCAAGTTAAATTTCCAATTCCGCAGGCCCAAACACCCGAGGTCATTGCAAACCGCCAAATTGAACTTCAATTCAACAAGATTAGAATCTACTTCACACAACATCATTATAATCATCATATGGCTCACTAATCCAATGATTAAATAGGGTTAACAAGTTCTTACTTTACCCACGAGTCAAATGGGCAAAACCCATTGATTATCCGCCGCTAGAGTTCATCTAAACCATAAAAAATCATTCAATTTCTCAATATCAAAACCTAAGATTTTTAAAATTGAATAGAGGAAGGCTGGATAAGAAAATGTCACTTTCTAACCAAATTTTTTAGTTGGTTCTGTAGAGAATTCCGAGACAAACGCGTGGTGATAAACCCATATTTTATGATATATTTTGTGCTTAATTTGAGTGATTTATTCAATTCTTCACCCACTTATTCATATTAATTGCATGGTTTTACTTTCCCTTCCTTATTATGTGATGTATGTGAAAAACATGTTTCCTATGCTTTAATATTAATTATTTTTTTATTACCTTTATTTCCATTCGATGCCGTGATTAGTGTGTTGAGTAGTTTTAGATCTTCTAAGGTAGGAATGACTTAAAGGATGGAAAGGAAACATACAAAAACGAAAGGAAAGCACAAAACGGAGCTTCTGAAGAAACTGGCATCCACGCGATCGCATGGACGAAGCGATCGCGCGCCAAGCGTGAATTAGCAGTGACGCGGCCGCATGACTGACGCGACCACGCGCCTTAAGCAGAACGCACATGACGCGGTCGCATGACTGACGCGACCGCGTGGCAAAGAAATGCTCCGAATGACGCGACCGCATGACCCACGCGGACGCGTGACAGAGGCCACGCACCAAAAATTGCAGAAAACACTCATAGCGAATTCTGAAGCCCTTTTTGGCCCAAATCCAAGTCTGGAAGGCATAGACCAGAGGTTACAAAGTGGGGGAACGCATCCATTCAGAGGGAGCTCGCCAATTTTCACTTTCCATGATTTAGATTTAGTTTGAGAGAGGTTCTCTCCTCTCTCTCTTAGGATTAGGATTAGGATTTAGGACTTCTCTTAGTTTGTAAGAGTGACTCTCGATCCAGGTTTAACATTTACTTCAATGCTTTTATTCGTACCTATAAATGTTGCCAACTTGACTTATGAAACCTTTCCATGTTATGATTTGAATTAATGATTATTTGAGGTATTTCAGTTATTGATTGCTTTCTCCTTAATTTGTGTTACCATTGCTTTCTATCTAAGGATATTTTTATTCCAACAATTTTACTTTTTCCCTTTTGGTCTTGGTTAAGAAATCAGTAACTCAACATTATTAAACTCAGCATAATTGATAATCGTTATCTTGCTAATTGAACTGAACTTCAATAATCCCAACTTTTTCTTAGGAAATAAATAGGATTCGAAGGTCAAACTAATTAGTCCCTTGACTTTCCTTTACTTTAGTAAAGGTTAACTAAGTGGAATTTAGATTCAACTTTCATTATTGTTGAGAGAGATAACTAAGTTGGACTTCCAATTCTCTTATCTTGCTAGAAGTTTACTTTAGAGTATTTATTTACTTTAAGTGCCATCTACTTCACTTGTCATTTAAATCACTTGCCTCTCACCTTCTAAACCCCGATTATAACCTTTATAGCTAATAATAAGAACATACTTCCTTGCAGTTCCTTGAGAAGATGACCCGAGGTTTAAATACTCGGTTATCAATTTTAAGGGGTTTGTTACTTGTGACAACCACAACTTTTGTAAGAAAGGTTGATTGCTTGGTTTAGTAACTATACTTACAACGAGAGTTTCTATAACCTCTAAACCATCAATCCTCAGTAATGTGCATCAAGAGGATCAAGGTCAGACCAATCAAGGAAATAGAAGTTACAGCAAGAATGTGCATCAAGGTCAGACTAATCAAGGATGGATGGAGCCAAGAGGATCTAATCAACCCTTCAGGCAGCAACACCCTCCGAGATATCCTGGACAAAGACCATTCTACAGTGCATACCCAGTTGAAGGATATGGTGGACAACCTTGTAACTACCAACAAGCCCCACCCCGTGCATATAAACCATCCTTTCAACATAACCTCGAACCACCACACTCACGAGCTTCTCTTCACCATTCGCCACCATATGATCCTTTTTAACCCAGTACCAATCCAATCACTCCCAATCACCACCACTTTCCTATGTATCATGCCCAAGTCCGGCAACCCGAGAAGCAGAGGTTCGCCTAAAGGAAACAATAAATAAATTTCAAACAACCATTTGACAACTGGAGCAAGTAGTAATTCAATGGGTTTCTAGACGCTCAAATACACAAGGATCAGCCATAGCCCCATGTGAACAGTCTAACGAAGAGCGTAGCATGAAGGAAATACCAGAAACTCCAGTGGATAAGACAGAGAACAAATTCGTACTAGAACAAGTAGAAGAAGCTGTCATTGTTCAAGAAGAAGAGTTGGTTGAAGATCTAGGAGATGCTGAACCTCCATGGGAATCCAGAACTGAGGAGAACTCTGTCAAGGACGCTACAGTTGATGCTAAGGAGGATATTGTACAATCTCCAAGGCAAGTTGTTTATGAAGAATCAGACGGAATAACCCAGGACACAAATTCCCTTAATGATGATAGTCACAAGTCAAATTCTCTTAGTAATGAACTTGCATCCGCAAGTGAATTCTCTGAGATCGAAGAATCTTCCCCAAGTGAATATGAAGATGATGCGGAGGTAGATTTCTCTCAACCTCCAATCTATGACTCAAGTGATGAGGAAGACATAGATGACTTTGACCAGGGTGATACTACATTTGAAGACTCTTACAAGAAAGTGGAGAAATTCACAGAAGAACCCAAGGGAGTAGAACTTGCAGAACCACCAGAAACACCTATCCCAAGGCCATTACCACCTAATACAAGCTTCAAGTGGGTACAATCCTTAACCTATAACTTTACTTATTCACTTGAATATGGTTTGCTTGAAACAGATGGCCAGCTTAGAGCTCTTTGCGGCTTTAAGAGTAAGAGGAAAATGGCTCGTACTCAGAGTTAGTGCACAAAGTTCAATAAGGTTCCACGCTTCACCTCGAAGTACATGGATTGGTATCATGCTCAATTGCATGGATCACGGAGAACGTTTGGTCACCATGGTGAGATTCTACTTTTTAAACCGCCCGGATGGAAACATATAGATCAAGATGGAGGCGGATTTAATAGCAAAGCTTAGGATCCTGGAATCTATTCTGACATTTGTCACCCCGGGAGCCTGAAAATTTGTCTGAAGCTACTCAGAAGCTTTATATGCCTAGTTTGGGACCCCGGAGGCTATTGGCATTCCAAGCACTGGTGGAAATTTCTGGATGAATTTAAACACAAGCCACCATAACAGGAAGCCCTTCCAATGTCCAACTTAAGGACTTTAACTAAAAGTGCTAGGTGGGAGACAACCCACCATGGTATGATCGTTCCTTTTGCAATTTTAATTTTATTTCGTTTTGTTTGTTTTTGAATTTTATTTTTATTTTATTTAAACCTGGAATCATGTATAGCATTCACATTAAGCATTGCATCCTGCATTCAGTTAAAAAAAAAGGATGCATGACGCGATCGCAATGCCTTAGAGATCGGCGTAAAAAATCCAACGTCCAGAGAGTTAGGCTGGAATCGTGCGGCCCTTGTGCGTTTTGCACAAATTGGCCCACACGATCGCATGCCCCATGCGATCGCGTCACTTGCACAAAACCAATCCCACGCGACCGCGTGAGCGACGCGATCGCGTCGCATGGATTGCACAACACCTTAGGACGAGACAAAGAGTTGTGCTGAAACGATGCTGGAGTCGTGCGTTTAGCACAATGTCTAGCGACGCGATCGCGCGACCCACGTGATCGCGTCATCCCCTCTTCCACCCCTTACATGCGATCGCTCGACCCACGCGATCGCGTCACCCCCATTTTCACCCCCACCACGCGACCGCGTCCCCCACGCGATCGCGTGGATTTGAAAATATAACCCCCCCAGCCATGCGAACCCTATTAGTCGCACAGCCCCCCCAACCCTCTTCTCCCTCTCTTCCTCCTCTTCTCTCAACCACCACCCAGCCACCATTGCCGCCGCCCCGACCACCACCCAGTCGCCGCCGCCGCCCAGACGCCGCCGCCACCTACAAGCAACCCCCTCCCTTCCTCTATCAATTACCCTAAACCCTATCCCCATTACCCCCTTCTCCACTGCCCCCCTCAGCCGCCACCGCACCGCCATACCCCTCCACCGCGCTGGACGCCGCCGTAGCCACCTCCCAACCGCTTTCTTATCCCGTTCTACTCCTCACGCCTACTAGGTTCCCATGAACACCGCCTTTCTGTCCTTCGCAGTTATTTTTCAATTTTCTTTCTGTTTTTGTTCATAATTAGGATAGATAGATATGCATGCTGTAGTGGATTTTTAGGTTGTTAGGTAGCTTAGACTGTGGTTAGTGGATCTAGGTCTGTTTACTTGCACTGTTCATGCTTCTGTTTTATCAAACCTGCAATTCTACTGTTCCTGTGACCTTGTTCATATGCCATGATTTCCTGCATTTGCTGCTTGTTACTCTAAATTTTCATGTTTCTATTATTTATAGATAACTGCAACAAGTTTTTAATTCATATGAACTGCCTTGTTTGCTGTTTATTTTCCGGAACAATCCAATTTTAGCCAGAATGCTGCCCAATTTTTTTGTGAATTATTTTCATTCATATTTTGGTTTGGCAATCTAAACTCTGTTGTCCTCTGCCTTACCCAAACCACTTCATGAATGCTATGGCAGACTTTCTTATCCTCTTCGATTTCCTGGTTTATAAACTGCATCTGTGATATTCTGATTCCAATTCTTGCTTTCTTTATATCTCTTTGAATCAACATCACCCTGTTTTCCTTGTTAGGTTTTGAGTTATTTTTTGTCATAATTGTGACTCCTTGTTATATGGAATATTTTTTCAATGCCACTTACCTTAACCCACATTTTACTGACTCACTAATTTTAATTTAATAAATTCTTTTTCAAATTCTAACCATACTAACCTTTTCAAAATCTCTTTTCTGATTTTTTTTTACTTTCCTCTAACTTTCTAACCATGGCATAATGACAATTTTTCTATTTAACTTGAATTCTGCTACATTTTGGATCACCAATTCTTCCTTTCCAAATTTTAACCTACTAAACAATCCTTAATGCACATTTACTTGACTTATTTATCTCATTCTAATTCTCCTTTTCCGCTTTGAGTTTTCTTTGTTTAAATTGCCTATTTGCTTTCCTATTTTTATCCATCTCCTGGTTTCCCATTTTTCAGGATGTCTGCCTCACAGAGGAAAGGAAAAGGCAAGGCTACTGGCAAGCGCAAGAGAGGAGATTCCTCCCAGTCCATCATCGCCCTCATGCATGATTCTTCATGGCGGGAGAAGAACTTTACACAGCAGGAAAAAGCTAACCAACTGCTCCCTGCAACTGATCCAATAAAATTTGTAAACCGGTACTGTGAGCTGAAGTACCCAGCTTTTGCAAACTCCAGGAATCTATAGCTGGAGAGAACTCTGAAAATTCCAGAAGCACTCCAGCAGTACACCACTGAGCAAATCAAGCAAAGGGGCTGGTTCTTTCTGGAGAGAACACTGACAGAGGTCAACGCATCTTGGGTCCAGAAATTCTACTGCAACTACTACCTCACCACCTTAGATGCCGTACACCTGAGAGGAAAACAAATTCTGGTCACTGAGGAGGCCATCGAGGACATTCTCCAGCTCCTAGCCAAGTCCGATCAGCCTGATGGTTATTCAATGGCTGAGGAGGACATGCGCCTGATGCAGTTTGATTAGGATGCTGTAAAGGCACAGATAGCTCTCGACCCGACTGTTCCTTGGGAGATGGGTTAGGACACCACCATGCCTAGAGGGATCAAGAGGGCGTACTTAAATGATGAGGCTCGGTTATGGCACCAGATCTTGAGCAATTATGTCATGCCGAGTTCTCATGAGACGGAGATCCCAGCTGCTATGATCACCCTCCTATGGTGTATGGTGGAGGGTAAGGACCTTTATCTACCACGCTTTATCTGGCATTATATGGCCAGGGTCCACGTCCGAGGCACCCTCCCTTTTCCGTACCTGGTTACACAGCTAGGCCGTCGAGCTGACGTGCCATGGGAGGATGCCGATGAGAGACCACCAGCGGCGGACTGTAGGAAGATCATTCCTCACAGTAGGAACTTCCTAGCCTTGGGCTACAGACTACCACCCTTCACTGCTACTGATGAGACAGCCCCACCGTCTGCTGGACCCTCTTCATCCACAGCTGCCACTGCTGCCGCTGCTACAACCACTGCACCTCCACCTGCCTCTGAGCCCGTATACCGCCTCGTGCACTGCCTATTCCGACAGCTTGATCAGATGAAGCGCCGTAACCGACGCCGGTATGAGAGATTGGAGCGTCGCAGCCAACGACGCTATTCGCATCTGAAGCTGATGATCCGACAGGGTGGTGACATCCCCTCTGAGCCCGACACACCATCTGAGCCATCAGAGGAGGAGGAGGATGAGCACGAGGAGGAGACTCATTTCCAGGAGGAGACCCATCAGCAGGCAGCCACAGAGCAGGCCGCCCCGCATCAGGAGGTTACGCATCAGATTGAGGCTGCAGATCTGGAGATCCCGATCCAGTCAGCACCGCCTCTACAGTAGCCAGACCCTCAGCCCACCACCACCACAGAGCCTCTAGCTACCATCCCTACCAGTTATGACACCCCTTCACACCGGCCTGACTGAGCATAAGGGACGATGCTTTATTTTAAGTGTGGGGAGGTCGCCATCTCTGGCGTTTTATTTTGGTGAACCACTACATCTCTTTTTTCTTTTATTTTGGATATTTTTCTGTATTTTTCTTTCTTTTTTTTCTGAGTACTTATACATTGCTGTTTTTATGTATTTTTACTCTATTTTTGTATTTTGCATTTTTAGTTCATATTTTTAGTTATTTAGTTTAGTTTGCAATTCTGACTTATTAGTGGATTAATTAGTATAGTTTACCCTTTTTAGCATAAGATAGCATAGTTAAATTGAAAAATATAAAAAGGAAGTAAGCTAGGAAATTGAACATAATAGATTAAAATCCATAAACTTTGTATATATAGCATTACATCATATAGTTAAGTTGACAACATTTCATCAAGGAGGAACATTAAAACTTTAAAGGCTACCCTAAATAATTTTTTTATGAGAATAATGGGAATTTTTAACTAAACCTGCATAACATATATGAATGATATATGATGCTTGAGTTAGAGAACACATAGCCTGTGAGTATTGAGCTTAATAGTATGGTTGTATTCAAACCATAATTTTAGTCCTGTGTGTTTCGCTTCTTTTTATTCTGATGTTCTTTACTTTGCTTTAATCTCTATGTCCAATTATAGAATATAGATACATGCCAAAAGAATGATTGAGGCCATCATTTGATTTTAGCTCACTCACCCCAAAATAACCTACCTTTCACATCACCCTTGTAGCCCCCTTGAGCCTTTAAAATCCCTTTTATTCTATTTAGCCACACTACTAGCCTTAAGCAGAAAAACAAAATAAAATCCTAAGTTGAATCCTTGATTAGCTTAAGATAGAAAATTATGAATAGATTAAAATGTGAGAAACCTATTGGGAACATGGATGATAGAAACAAAAGGTAGAAAAGTTGAAAGAAATAAAATAATTCAGAAAATTTGAGAAGCATGCTCATGAGAAATCAAAGTGATCAATTACCATGTGCATTAAAAAAAAGAAGTTATTTTTCAGCATTTAATAAAAGGGAATACAAAAGAATTCCCCAATGCAAAATAAAAGCAATGCACATGGGATAAAAACAAAAATTGAAACATGAGCATGTGACAACAAGTGGGATAATATGGGAAAATTGGTAAAGAAGCTTATTCTACTAAATATGTATGTTAGGTGAGATCTTAGTCTAATTAAGGATTCACTTATTAGCTCACTTAGCCTTATACATATATCCTTACCTTTACCTTGGCCCCATTACAACCTTAATTAAAGAGCTCATGACTTTTGGTATGACTGTACTCTATAATTGTTAATTGGTTAGATGAAGAACAAAGTTATAGAAAGTAAGAATAAAAAGAAAAATGGAGTGAATAAACCCAATAAACACTGAGTGACTAGAGGGTAAACACAAAATCCAGTGAGGGTTCAATAACTCATCAACATATATCTGTGCTTAATTTACTAATTGTTTTGCAAGTTTGTACAATATTTTTATTTCCCATCTCATTTGCTAAAATGCTTCATTATTTAAGGGTTGGCTATATATATATATGACTCCTTGAGGATGTAAATTAATTTGACTACATGTAAGCTTTATATATGAGTGGATAAATTGGAATTGCATGACTCATTTAGGTAGATGCATTTAGAATAGGTTGCATTGCATAACATTACACCACTTTAACCTTACCTTATTCTTTACCTTGGATTTAGCATGAGGACATGCTATTGTTTAAGTGTGGGGAGGTTGATAAACCCATATTTTATGATATATTTTATGCTTAATTTGAGTGATTTATTCAATCCTTCACCCACTTATTCATATTAATTGCATGGTTTTACTTTTCCTTCCTTATTATGTGATGTATGTGAAAAACATGTTTCCTATGCTTTAATATTAATTATTTTTTTATTACCTTTATTTCCATTCAATGCCGTGATTAGTGTGTTGAGTAGTTTCAGATCTTCTAAGGTAGGAATGACTTAAAGGATGGAAAGGAAACATACAAAAACGAAAGGAAAGTGCAAAATGGAGCTTCTGAAGAAACTGGCATCCAAGCGATCGCATGGACGAAGCGATCGCGCGCCAAGCGCGAATCAGCAGCGATGCGGCCGCATGACTGACGCGACCGTGCGCCTTAAGCAGAACGCACATGACGCGGTCGCATGACTAACGCGACCGCGTGGAAAAGAAATGCTCCGAATGACGCGACCGCGTGACCCACGCGGACGCGTGACATAGGCCACGCACCAGAAATTGCAGAAAATGCTCATAGCGAATTCTGAAGCCCTTTTTGGCCCAAATCCAAGTCCAGAAGGCATAGACCAGAGGTTACAAAGTGGGGGAACGCATCCATTCAGAGGGAGCTCGCCAATTTTCACTTTCCATGATTTAGATTTAGTTTGAGAGAGGTTCTTCCTCTCTCTCTTAGGATTAGGATTAGGATTTGGGACTTCTCCTAGTTTGTAAGAGTGACTCTCGATCCAGGTTTAATATTTACTTCAATGCTTTTATTCGTACCTATAAATGTTGCCAACTTGACTTATGAAACCTTTCCATGTTATGATTTGAATTAATGATTATTTGAGTGGCCACTGACATCTCATCAATCAGAGCTCTGAATTGAAAGATATGTGATATTGAAGATCAAAGTGACAAGGATTTGTGTTTTGTGTTCAACCATTGCCCCCTTCTTCAGTGTGCTTTTATTTCTTTTGAGGGAGAGAATGTAAGTGTTTGGTTTTTATATGAGGGGCTTTGGTCCTAGTTTGGGTCCGATTTGATTGGTTTGGATCGTTGGCCCAATTTTGGTCTAAAATCTTTAAAATTAGTGTCAAAATTCATATTTTAATTATTTCTACCTCATTAAACTATAAAATTTAACATTCAAATTTCTTTAAATAATAATTAATTTATTGACTAATTATTTATCAATTATCCAGAGTTTACATTCATCATCTTTTAAGTAATTTTGTAGATTATTTGTTTAATTTTTTTTGTTTTTATTCTTGTTAAGAGAGAAAAACAAGAAGAAACATGAGAAGGTAAAACAAGAATAAAAAGATGAATACGAAAAAAGATGATGATGATGATGATGATAATAAAAAAGAAGATGAAGAAGCAGCAGAAGATGTAGTGGAAGAAGATGAAGAGTTCTGAATTATACAAAACTTATCAATACAAATACACCGAAAATTTTTAACAATACACAAAAATATGTTAGTTTTACACTAAAATTTTCTACAAATACACAAAAATATTTTCTTTAATGTTACATTTTTTTTCTTATTTCTTTCTTTCTTTTAGTTGAATGAATGTAGGTTCATCCTCTTCCAAGTAATTTTGTAGCATTATGAGTTTTTCCTTCTTCTTTGTTTGATTTTTTTTGTTTTATTCTTGTTAAGAGAGTAAAACAAGAAAAAACTTGAGAAGGTAAAACAAGAAAAAAAGATGAATAAGAAAAAAAAAGAAAAAAATGATGATGATGATGAAAAAAAGAAGAAGAAGAAGTAACAAAAGATGAGAAAGAGATGGAGGAAGAGGAAGAGTTTTGAATTATGGAGAACTTATCAATACAAATATACCAAAAATTGTTAACAATATACAAAAATGTCTTAGTTTTGCATTGAAATTTGCTGCAAATACACAAAAATATTTTCTTTAATGTTTCATTTTTTTCTTCTTTTTTTCCTTCTTTCTTTCTTTCTTTTAGTTGAATGAATGTATGTTCATCCTCTTACAAGTAATTTTGCATCATTATGTATTTTTTTCTTCTTTATTTGATTTTTTTTGTTTTTGTTCTTGTTAAGTGAGTAAAACAAGAAGAAATTTGAGAAGGTAAAACAAAAAGGAAAAGATGAATATGAAAAAAATAAGATGATGATGATGATGATGATGATGATGATGATGATGAAAAAAGAAAAAAAAGAAGTAGCAAAAGATGAGGAGGAGAAAGAGGAAGAGTTTTGAATTAAGCAGAATTTATCAGTACAAATGCACCGAAAATTTTTAACAATATACAAAAATATCTTAGTTTTACACCGAAATTTTCTACAAATACATAAAAATATTTTTCTTTAATGTCGCATTTTTTCTTCTTCTTTTTTTTTTTCTTATTTTTTTCTATTTTAGTTGAATGAATGTAGGTTCATCCTCTTCCAAGTAATTTTGTAGCTTTATGTGTTTCTTTTTTTTGTTTGATTTTTTTTGTTTTTATTCTTGTTAAGAGAGTAAAATAAGAAAAAACTTGAAAAAATTTTATGGCAAAAATTTTGGATCAGATAATGTCATCAATATGGCAAAAATTCAACGATATTGATAACAATAACAACGATAATGATAACGACGATACATATAAGAAGAAGACGACGTTGACTATACCAATGATGATCATGATGATGAAGATGATGGAGGAGAAGGAGGAAAAGGAAGGAGGAGAGGAAAGACCAATGAGAAAAGAAAGAGGATGAGGAGGAGGTAGTGGTGTTGGTGACGACAATAACGAAAGAGAAAAATAACAAAAAAGAATGAGATGAAGACGACAAATTATCAGGAGTGTGATAAACCCCAATTTTGTGGTTTATCTTGTGCTTAATTTAGGGGATTTTATCAACTTTTCTCACATTTAATCAATAAAATAGCATGGTTTTGTGAATTTCTCCTAATTTGTGCTTAATAGTAAAAACATGCTTTTTAGGCCTTAAAATGGATAATTTTAATTCACTTTAATTCCATTCGGTGCTTTATATATTTTTTAAGTAATTTCAGATTTAGAAGGCAAAGATTGGGTTGAAGGAATGAAGAAAAAGCATACAAAAATGGAAAATTCATGAAGAAATGAGGATTTGCTTAATTGAAGGCCACGCGTGTAACATCCCGCATTTTTGAAATCTAATTATGAATAAATTGTGATTTTATTTTATTAAGTTTAAACTTTATAATTTTAAAAATTATTTTATTAGAAATAATTAAATAGATTCAGAGATAATTTTATTTTAAACCAATTAAGATTCTTAATGTAATTTTATATAATGGAATATTTTGTATAATTTTAGTAATTGAAAAATAAGAAAGAATTATATAATTTAATTTAAGTAACTTTTATCCTGAAAAAGTTACGATTTATTTTATTAATTTGATATCTTATTTTATAAATTAATTAATTAAGAGTAATTAAATTAGTTTACTAATATTTGGAGTTAATTCAATTAATATTCTTGTGTAAATTTTTATAGTTGGTTATTTTATGTATTTTGAAAATTATATAATTTAAATAATTTCTATTATGGATAAATTATGGTTTATTTTATTAGTTTGAGCTCTTTGAGATTAATTTATTAGGAATGATTAAATGGATTTTTATAAATACTTAAAGTTTAAGTAATTTTATTATAATTAGATATTTTGTACATTGAAATTAAAGTTTCGGTGATAGAAAAATAATAAAAAGTTATATCATTTAATTTGAATAATTAATATTGAGTTTAAACTACATTTTATAAAAATGTGATTAATATGCTTATTTTATAATTTAAATGAGAAATAATTAATTCAACTTAGCAATATGTTGATAAATGATGTTCCTAAATATTTTAAGAGAGTATATTTGATTTTAAAATTACTCTACCTTCCAATTTTATCAAAATATCTATTCATATCTATCCATATTCTTTTATAAAATCCTAATTTTAACCCTAATATCACAAATCCCTAATTTGTATACTAAATCCCTAAATCTACAATCAGAAAGGGAAAGAAAGGGAACGGGGAGCTCGAGGGGGAAACAGAAGGGAAGAAAGAAGGAAACAAAGAATAGAGGGAGAGGGAGAGGGAGAGGGTGAGGGAACAGATGAAGAAGAGAGGAAGGAGGATCGCTGCGCCGTGCTGCTCCCTGCGCCGGTTGCCGTCGCTGTCACCAGAGCCAGAGGACAGAGAGAGAACGCTCGCAAGGGAGAGGACAAACGCGAGGAGAAGGAGAGCTCATGCGCGAAGGACAGCGCCGCCACTCCGTCGCCACGCAGCTGTTGCTGCCACCCCGTCACCATCGTTGTCGCGGCTGGAAGCATAAAGTTCGAACAGAGGGGGGAGAAACCGTGAGTGAAGGGTGACGCTGGGCCTCTGTCGCTGCTGCTATCACCAAGCGTCATTGTCGTTGCCGCCGAAGGCCAAGGCCCTATCGTTGTCATCGATTCTGCCTGGAGCCGCCACCCACTTGTCACAGCAAGTTAGTTACTCTGCCACCGCTTAATTTGCCGTGTTGAGACTGAAACTGCCACCTTGACTCTGGTTTGACCTTTTTCTTAAATACGACCCATTTACACATTTTATTATCACTGCCATGCTTGTTCTGAGTTGATTCTGGTATATGTCTTGTCTTGAAATCCTCAGGGCTGTAATTGTTCTTTATTCCCATCCAATTTGAATTCCCTGTTTCGCTGTAACTATCATTACTTTTGTGGAATTGTCGCCATTGTGAGCATGATTAGAGATAGTGCTAGATTCGGATTTGCGTGGGAATTGCCACTGCTGTGAGTCAAAAGGAAAAGCCACTCCCAGCGTTTAATCTAACGAGTTTCGACATCGAGGTAGGGGATTTAAAACGATTTCAATTTAAGAATGCCTACAAGGTTTATTGAATAACTGCAAATAGATTTAATAGCTGTGAGTAATTGATTGATTATGTGAATATTGAATTGTGGCTGAAATTGTGATTGGAATGGTTGAGATTGTGATTTGGAATTGTTGATTAGTGATATTGATTGATTATGTGGATTGGGAATTGTTTGATGACTAATTGTTTAGAATTTCTGAATTTTAATGGGTAATATTGGATTTGTTGTCGCTGAGCTATTATTTGGTATATTGTAATGTTAATGAACTTGGTTGGTGGTTGATTTGGAATTGGTTTTGAGGGGTATTGAAGGGTTGGATTTTGAATACAAAATGGTTTACTGAAAATTAGGTTCTCTTGAAATTAAACAGCAACTTTGAAAGTGAATCAGTGGCTCTATAGTGACTGAAATGATGAGAATTTAAATGTTAAGTAAATTATATTAAGTGTGATTGTTGAGATTTAATTTTGAAGGTTTCATATTCACTGGAACATTAGTTATGATTTTTCAAAGTTAAGTCGTGAATCTGATTTTCTGCACTACTTTAAATGAAATTAGAAACTTTGAAAATCTATAACTAATTCTATGATGATAAGATTTGCGTGGGACTAAGTCTGGATTAAGCTTGGGAATATAAGGAGTTGGACTGGTGAATTTGAGACTTTTTCATTAAGTTTATGATTTATGGTAAATTTTTGAATTATGGATGTCAAATTTGGTTTTTCTGCAGAACGTTTAACACAGCAGAAACTTGTTTCTTCTATTGGAAATTTTCCATTTTGAATTTTGAAATAGAACCAATTTTAAATAAAACTTTATTCCTATTATTTTAATGTCGTAAAATTTCAGAACAATTAGACTTGTAGTTTTAAAGATATGAATTTTTTAAGGATGATGCATTATGCAGAAAAAGCCAGATTCTGTTTTCTTAAATTAGTAACTTTGGATGTTTATAACTTTTGATCCTAGATAGATATTGAGATGCAACTAATTGGAGGTAAAAATTAAGTATGTTTATCATATGTGATTTAAATTTCAGGGTTTTCTATGTTTTAATAAGTGAGTTATGGGACTAGGAAGATGTTGTGTTCAATAATTTGTAAAACAGAATTCTGCAGAGAATTATCTAACTTCGAAGCTACGTTACTTCTTCATTAAAAATGGTATGACCCTGGAACCAATTGAGAAAGAAATTTGGATGAGTTATGTTTAACCACATTAATTTTGAAGGTAGTTGGATTTAATTTGGATTTTATATGAAATTTCGAATGTTGTATGCTGCTGCTGTCTTCTGGTTTTAAAACACTGCAGAGCAGTCACGGTTTTGCTTATATTCCCGAAGCTAGAGTCAGCAAAAAATTATGATTTTTGGTTTAATAGAAAGCTTAATCCGAGACAGTCGCATGGATATAAAGTTTGTGTGATTCCAAATTCATTTGATATTTTAAAAATAAAATGGAAATCAGGCTGCCAAGTTGTGTTGGCAATTATTTTGGATATGGAATTTAAGAAATAGATTTTCTATACTATTATCAAATGTTTTTTGAGAATATATATTGTTGTGGCAACTGCTGAAAGAGGCTGATGAAATGTTGAGAAAGAAGGAACCCGTAAGGGTGGCTAAGTCCTATTTTTAAAGGAGATTATGTCAAAATTTTTATAAAAGTAAAAGGACTTAATCAAAATGAATACTTGAGACTTGTTTAACGATAATAACTTTACTGATTCTTTTGAGAAAATATATTTGGTTTATAAAGTTGTTAGCAAGGACGTGGGTTTTGTCCCGCTTGCATATTTACAATTACAAAAGAGTAAAGAGATAAAGAAAAAAAGAGTAATATAGATACAGATGAAAGAGTAATCAGAGAAAAGTAAAGATATACAGAGAACAGAGCAACTAGAGTAGAGTAAAGAGATGTAGAGAAAAGAGAAACCAGAGCAGAGTAAATAGATATTTGTATATATATATATATTAGTTGCTTGATGCAACCCAGAGTTATATTTATATATATTAGTTACTTAATGCAACCCAGAGCTTCTGTAGGAAAACTAAGTTACCTACAGCCATTTTCTGCTTCCCCAGAGTAGAGCAGAGTATATATATATTTTCCTGCAGTAAGCAGAGGCTGTCTCAAATGAGCAGCTATTATTATATGCGCATTTATTTAGGAACGGAAAATCGTATCCGGGAAAATCGGGACTACTCGTGACCGGATAAATGTCGGGATTGCGGACAGCCAACCGACACATGAGCTCATGGCCTGCACTAGGACTAGACATTCATCATATGCATCTATGTGACATTGTTTGGGTGTGTATATTGTAATTGGTTTGCCTAAGTGAATAATTCTGTTTAATTGCTAATTGCTATACTTGATGTAATTGCTCTTGATTGTGTTTGAACCTCATTACCTGTGTTTGTAACTGATTGTTTGGATTGTGGTGATTGGATGTTGATTGAGTTGTTTGGGCCTAAGGCCGTGACTGGTACGTTTGAGGTCTAGTTCTATATAAAGTATCTGACTGGTTCAGCATAGACTTAATGAACCAATGCTTGGAGCAGGATGATCATTTATACCGCGTAGGTATCTTCTTTTATGTTATGGTCTAGTAAAGTATGAAAAATCAAACTGGTTCAGCATAGACTTAATGAACCTATGCTTGGGACAGGTTGGTCATTCATATAGTCTAGGAAACTTTTAAGAGTTTTATAAAGAAAATATGGGTCTAGGATTTTGAAGAATTAACTAATGCTTTTAAAAAAAAGGGTTAATTTTCTTTTAGATGACTCTGAATGAAATTAACTATTTGTGCTTTATTCTTTACTTTCACGGCATTCTCGACCTTTACTGAGAACATGTAGTTTGGTTTTCACCCCCAAATTTTTCACCCTTTCAGTGACACAGGTTTGAAGACGCAATTTGAAGCTGCGAGCGATTAGTAGGTTTTCTTTATGGTTTTAATTGCTTTCATAGAGTCCCCTCACCATTATCCCTTGATATTTTATTTTAACAGAGGGATAGGTGTTGTATTTGGATTTATATGACTTCTTATGTATAAGAATTACTATTAATAATACTTATATGATTGTTATTATTATTTGCAATGCTTATCTTTGATACATGTCTTGAATGAATAAAAACAAAATTTTCTGGCATATTCTTAAAACTGAAACGCGAAATCGATACAAAGGCTCAGTAATTAAGTAGTTAATATTAGAAAAGGTCACGTAACGTTCTTTCTAGTAGAAATACCCTGACTTAAGCAAGGTATTTTGCTGGACGGGACGTTACAACGCGCACGTGTCACCCACGCGTACGTGTTACCTACGCGTACGCGTGAGATGGAAATTCGCAAGCGACGCACACGCGTCACCCCACGCGCACGCGTGACTAGGAAAATTGCCAATGTCGCGTACGTGTGACCTATGCGTACGTGTGACAAGCGGCACGTGACTCACTTAAAGGCAAAACGCTGATTGCCTGCTGAAGCCTAATCCAACTCATTTCTGAAGCTATTTGATGCAGAATCCAAGCTTGGGCAAGGGGGGCACTTCGTTGTAGGATAGCATCATGTAGATTAGTTTTCTAGAGAGAGAAACTCCCTCCTCTCTCTAGAATTAGGATTCTTAGGTTATTGTGCATCTTAGATCTAGGTTTAATTTCTTGTTTTCATCTTGTTTCTTCTATATTTTCATGCTCTAGTAGTTCAATTCTCTAGTTTCTTAGTGTTAATTTCCCTTTGATGTCACTTTTATGCTTGTGAATGCTCTTGTTGGATCTTGATTTCTTTTAATGCAATTTTATGTTTCCATGTCCTT
Organism: Arachis ipaensis; assembly: GCF_000816755.2. NCBI lineage: Eukaryota > Viridiplantae > Streptophyta > Magnoliopsida > Fabales > Fabaceae > Arachis > Arachis ipaensis. The sequence goes on along the minus strand of NC_029789.2, from coordinate 62,084,647 downwards.
TTATGTTTATCTTAGTTACTATTGTTGATTTCTTGTTCATGTTAGTTATGGATTTTGTTAATTCTTGCAATTTATGATGTTTACTTTTATTGCACTCTAGGTGTTTGTTGAAATGTTTTCTCTAGTTTGTGAGTAGTTTTCTTTAATCTTGGCCTAGGCTAAGGGAATTGAGTGACCTTGAGTTATTGGGTCTCATTGAATTGGTGATTTGAGAACCCTTTGTGGTCAATTTGATAACCATTGACACTAGCCTACTACTAAGTCAATTAGTGGCTAGGTTAGGACTTATGGATTGATGTTGGTCAAGGCATTTGACATACTTCAAGTATAGAAGTAGACTTAATGAGCTCGGTTCCTCATAATTATCAATATATAGTTTGTTGACAAGGATGGTGATCTCAATTCCTATGCTTAGCCAAGAGTTGTTTTCCTTTATTTCATTAGTAAATTGTCATTTACTTTCTTTTTTATTTTCTTGCCCTTTTACAAATCAAACCCCCTTGCATCTTCATACCCAATAATTGATCACTTCATTGTAATTCCTTGTGAGATGACCCGAGGTTTAAATACTTTGGTTAATTTTCATTGGGGTTTGTACTTGTGACAACCAAAATCTATTGAAATTTGAATCGAGCATTACTAGTTGGTTGGGGACTATACTATCAACGGAATTATTTTGAATGAAATTCCTAACCATACGAAAATGCTCTTTCAAATTTTTGGCGCCGTTGCCAGGGAATTGCAATGGTGCTATGTTATTTGCTATTGTGAATATGTGAATATGTTTGTCTTTCACTTGTTTGTTAGCTTTTGTTAGGTTTAGGACTTTATTGCTTCTTTTTGTTAGCTTTTGCTTTTATTTGCTACTATAAATTCTCACCCCTCTGGCTATGAGTTTGGTTCAAATTATGTTCTAGAAAATGGGAACTACGATGACAATATGCATCAAGGATGGAACAATCAAAGGTGGGAAGAGCTTTTATAATCGGACGATGAATGTTTCAGATTAATGCGTCTTGAAAACTTTGTAGAACGTCTAATATATTTTATTTAAAAGAAAATAAAAATATGTGCATATAGAGTTTTTATCCTTTTGAGTCGAACAATTTCTGGATCTCAACTTGGTGCCTCATTAAAAAACCTTTTCAGGAAAAAGAGTGCATCTTATGATGAGATCTTTTACCTTCTCTAGCTATAGTACCTTCTTAGGTTGCAGGCGTGCCACGACCTAGGAAGTTCTCGCCCATCGAGTTCGGATAGTCTGTAGTAGCCCTTCCCAAGTACTTCTATGACTCGGTAGGATCCTTTCCAGTTTGCTGCCAGCTTTCCTTCTCCGGGTCGAGTTGTTCCAATATCATTTCAAATTAGGATGAGATCATTCTCAGTGAAACCTCTTGGCACTACCTTTTGATTATATCTGAAAGCCATTCAACGTTTTAGTGCTTCTTCCCTGATCCGAGCTCTTTCTTGGATTTTAGGAAGTAGGTCGAGCTCTTCCCTTTGAAGTTGGGAGTTGGCTTCTTCATTGTAATGGACCACTCTAGTCGACCCTTCCTCGATCTCTACCGGGATCATTGCCTCCGTTCCGTATGCTAATCGGAAGGGTGATTCCTTTGTGGTGGAATGTGGCGTTGTTCGATATGCCCATAGGACTTGTGGAAGTTCTTCAGCCCAAGCTCCCTTTGCATCTTGTAATCTCCGTTTTAGCCCGGCCAATATGACTTTGTTAGCAGCTTCGGCTTGTCCGTTGGCTTGGGAATGTTCGACGGAGGTGAACTGGTGCTTTATGTTCAAGTCGGCTACTAATTTTCTGAAGCCTACATCTGTGAATTGGGTGCCATTGTCTGTGGTGATGGAGTATGAAACCCCGAACCTTGTGACAATGTTCCTATATAGAAATTTTTGACTTCTTTGAGCAGTGGCATTAGCTAGGGGTTCTGCCTCGATCCATTTTATGAAATAGTCTACCCCTACTATGAGGAATTTTACTTGTCCCGATCCTTGGGAAAAGGGTCCGAGAAGGTCGAGTCCCCATTTCGCGAATGGCCAAGGTGAGGTTACGCTGATGAGCTCCTCTGGTGGGGCGATATGAAAGTTGGCATGTTTTTGACATGGTAAACATGTCTTTACAAACTCTGTGGCCTCCTTTTATAGAGTTGGCCAATAAAATCCTGTCCGAAGTACTTTTTTGGTGAGTGCTTGTGCTCCGAGATGATTGCCACAGATGCCACTGTGTATTTCTTCTAGAACTTCCTTCGTGTTAGAAGTCGGTACACATTTTAGCAATGGTATTGATATTCCTCTTTTGTATAGAGTATTGTTTATGATGGTGTAGTATTGTGCCTCCCGTTTTAACCTTTTTGCCTCCTTTTCATCTGTGGGAAGTGTTGATGTTTTGAGGTAGTTAATTATAGGAGTCATCCACCCTTGATCTAGACCTGTTATGGCTAGGATTTTTTCCTCTTCCGAGATTGACGGGTTCTATAGTATTTCCTGGATGAGGCTTCTATTGTTGCCTCCTAGTTTGGTGCTGGCTAGTTTTGAGAGTGCGTCAGCTCGGGCATTCTGTTCACGGTGTATGTGGCAGATCTCATATTCCCGAAATTTTCTGAGCTGTTTCCTGATTTTACCCAGGCACTTTTTCATATTGGGGTCCTTGGCTTGGTATCTCCCCGTTATTTGTGAAGTGATCACTTGTGAGTCGCTGAAGATAATGAGTCTTTGAGCTCCGACCTCTTTAGCCAGCTTAAAACCAGCTAGTAGTGCCTCATATTCCGCCTGGTTGTTTGAGGCAGGGAACCTGAATTTGAGAGAGAGTTCGATTTGGGTTCCTTGATTACTTTCTATTATCACACCTGCGCCGCTTCCAGTTTTATTCGAGGAACCGTCCACGTAGAGATTCCATTCTGTGGGAGTTTCCAGGGTATCTGTAAATTCTGTAATGAAGTCGGCTAAGTACTATGATTTGATGGCTGTCCGAGCTTCATATTGGAGGTCGAACTCGGATAACTCGACTGCCCATTGTAAAATTCTGCCTGCTAGATCTGTTTTCTGCAATATCCCTTTTATGGGCTGGTTGGTCCGAACCTTAATGGTGTGACCTTGGAAGTACGGGCGAAGTCATCGAGATGTTATTATGAGAGCATAGGCAAACTTTTCTATTTTTTGGTAGTTCAGCTCGGATCCTTGTAATGCTTTATTGATAAAGTATACGGGTTGTTACCCACTGTTCTCTTCTGGAATGAGTGCTGAGGCTATTGCCCGACTTCCTACCGCGAGGTATAATATGAGTGGTTCTCCTTCTCGTGGCCGAGATAGGATAGGTGGCCGTCCTAAAAATCTTTTGAAATCTTGGAAGGCTTGCTCGCACTCGATTGTCCATTCGAACTTCTTTCCTTTCCTTAGAGTAGCATAGAAGGGGAGAGATCTTATCGCTGATCCCGCTAGGAATCTGGATAAGGCTGCTAATCTCCCGTTGAGTTGTTGTACCTCTTTGACACAAGTTGGGCTCTTCATGTTGAGTATGGCCTGGCATTTATCTGGATTTGCCTCAATTCCTCTTTGCGTGAGCATAAAACCTAAGAATTTGACTGCTTCTACTGCAAAGGTGGATTTTGCAGGATTGAGTCACATGCCATGCTTACTTATAGTGTCGAACACTTGGACCAGGTCGGACAATAATGTCTCTTCACTTTGTGTCTTTATCAACATGTAATATACGTAGACTTCCATGATTTTTTCGATATAATCTGAAAATACTTTATTCATTAGCCTTTGATAAGTAGCTCCCGCATTCTTAAGACCAAAAGGCATCACAATGTAGTAGTAATTTGATTTTGGTGTTAAAAACGAGGTCTTTTCTTGATCTGGTGGATACATGGGGATTTGAATGTATCCGGAATATGCATCCATAAATGAGAGGTATTTATATCCGGAGGAGGCATCTACCAGAGCGTCGATGCTTGGGAGTAGATAAGGGTCTTTCGGGCAGGCTTTGTTGAGATATGTATAGTCGGTGCACATTCGCCACTTCCCGTTTGATTTTTTCACCAAAACAACATTTAGCTAACCACAGTGGGTACTTGACTTCTCTTATGAATCCTGCCTCTAGTAGAGCTTGTACCTGCTCTTCCACAGCTTGGGATCTTTTGGGTCCGAGCTTTCTACGCCTCTGTTGTACTGGCCGAGATCCAGGGTAGACTGCTAGCTTATGACACATTAACTCGGGGTCTATGCCTGGCATGTCTGCAGCCTTCCACGCAAAGAGGTCGACGTTATCTCGTAAAAACTGTACGAGTGTTTCTTTTATGTCTTCTTTTAGAGTCATGCCAATATTTGTTGTTTTGTCTGAGGTGTCTCCGATCTGAACTTTCTCCACTTCACCTTCGGGTTGTGGACGGAGTTCTTCTCGTCTCTGAACTCCACCAAGCTCAATTGTATGGAATTCTTCTCTTCCGCCTCTGAGATTTAGGCTTTTGTTATAACAGCGGCGCGCCATCTTTTGATCTGCTTTTATTGTAGCTATTCCTTCTGCAGTTGGGAATTTCATGCATAGATGTGGAGTTGAGACTATTGCGCCGAGTTGATTCAATGTTGTTCGACCTATTAAGGCATTGTAGGCTGAACTCACGTTGACCACGATGTAGTCTATTTTGAGAGTTCTGGATTGGTTTCTTTTTCCGAACGTTGTGTCTAGTGAGATGTATCCAAGTGGTTGTACTGGGGTATCTCCCAGTCCGAACAGGCTGTTCGGGTATGCTCTAAGCTCTTTTTCTTCTAAGCTGAGCTTGTCGAAGGCAGTTTTGAATAAGATGTCAGTGGAGCTCCCTTGGTCTATTAATGTGCGGTGGAGATTGGCATTTGCCAGTATGATGATGATGACCATGGGATCGTCGTGTCCTGAGATGATACCGGATGCGTCCTCTTTGGTGAACGTGATTGCAGGGATGTCGGGCGCTTCCTCCTTTCCTTCGACATGATATACTTCTTTAAGATATCTTTTGCGGGATGATTTAGAGATTCCTCCTCCTGCAAATCCTCCATGTATCATATGAACATGTCTTTCTAGCGTACGAGGTGATCGCTCGGTTCGTCCGACCTCCTCGTCCCTCCTCCTTTTTCTTTGCTCATCATCTCGGGTGGCCAAATACCGATCTAGTTTTCCTTCACTTACTAACGTTTCTATGACATTTTTTAGATCGAAGCATTCGTTGGTGGAATATCCACGGACACGATGGTATTCACAATACTCGTTTCGGTTTTCTCCTCCTCTTTTGCCTTTGAGTGGTCGAGCTAGGGGTATTTTTTCTGTGTGGCAGACTTCCTTGTACACATCCAAAAGAGACACCCGAAAGGGGTGTAATTATGATATTTTTTAATTTTTTCCCCTTGTCGATCTTCCTTCTTTTTGGACTCTTTATCTTTATCCCGGTAGGTGAATCCGGATTTTGAGGTTTCTCCTAGTCGAGAATTTTCTTCCATTTTAATGTATTTCTCCGCTCGTTCTTGCACTTCATCCAGAGATGTGGGGTACTTCTTTGATATGGATTGGCTAAAAGGTCCCTCTTGTAGGCCATTGATGAGGCCCATGATGGCGGCCTCTGTTGGCAAGCTTTGTATGTCTAGGCATGTTTTGTCGAATCTTTCCATGTAGTTGCGAAGACTTTTCCGATCTCCTTACTTGATTCCTAGTAGACTAGGGGCATGCTTAGCCTTGTCTTTTTGGATGGAGAATTTGGCCAGGAATTTTTTGGCTAGGTCATCAAAGCTTGAGATGAAATTCGGAGGTAGGTTGTCGAACCATCTGATTGCTGTCTTCGTGAGAGTAGTTGGAAAAGCTTTGCAGCGAACTGCATCTGAGGCGTCGGTGAGGTACATCCTACTTCTGAAGTTGCTGAGGTGATGGTTGGGATCTATAGTGCCATCCTACAAAGTCATATCCGGATGTTTGAAGTCCTTAGGAATTTTGGTCTTCATGATTTCCCTAGTGAATGGATCTTAATTTTTGCGTGAGTTGTCCTCAGGGGTGGTCCGAGTAGCTTTTGCTTTGAGATCGGCTTCGAGTTTTAGAAGTTTATCTTCTAATTCTCGACGTCGCCTTACCTCTCTTTGTAGATCCTTCCCAACTTCTCGTTGGTGCTGGGTTTCTTTTTCAAGTTGCTTTAAACGATCTTGAAGCACTTCTATCACTCCCGGATTTGATGAGTTTTTGTCCCTGTTGGATTCCGGAGTATCTTTTAGCGTAGTGTCCGCGTTTTTATGTGGTGTTCTATCCTTTAGATCCGAATCGTGGTCGTTGTCATGATCGTCCGCCATGGTGATGGGGTGACTTCCAAGGTTCCCGGTAACGGCGCCAATGTTCCGAGGGTTACCTAAAACTGTAGGTCGATCTCGGACGAGATCTTCTGTACTGGTCGGAGATGACGTGTCCGGCTGATGGGTGGCAGCCGGAGCTGTCGTGTCCGACTTGTTGGACTGGCTGCACTGCTTATCCTTGATCATCGGAAGGTGGGGGGTACCTGCAAGAGACTCCGATGCTTAAGTTATCATGGGTATTAAACAGGTTTTTAGTAGAATCAGAGTATGAATTATACCTGGGTGCTCTAGTGTATTTATAATGGTGTAGAGTGACCTTTTTAGATAAGATAAGTTCCTTATCTTATCTTTGAGTTGAGGTCAGCTTATCTTCAAGGGAACCACCCTTATCTCTATAGGCTTGGACTGCCTTTGGATTTGGGTCGTGTTCCTCTATTTGGGCCCCTTACTGGGCTTTCCTGTCGATTTGACCGACCTCTTTGAGAAGAGATCGGATAGCCTGACCTGAGGAGGTCGGTCGCTTTATTACTGAACATCCCGGATCGGATAGCTCGACCCAGGGTGTGAACAAAATGTAACTCAAGTTCATATCTCAAAGTCATGCTAACATTCAGCCTTATTCATGAATCAACTAATAAATCAGCACATACCACCACATAACCTTATTCTGTCTCATATCAGACCAAACTTTTACTCTTTCTCTATTTCACAATAATTTTTCTTTTATTCAAGCATGAGGAACAATGCAGATAATTCAAGTAAGATGAAAGTGAATCAAGCACCTAGACTAGCAAGCCACAACAGCATGAAAATAAATAAACAGTAAATTAATTTAATAGGATACTAATCACATGGGACATTTGCACTTTCAATTAGCATATTTAAGCTAGAGTCAGTCAGAGAATAATACAACCTCTTAGAGTCCATTTGTTTCCTTTGTGTCATCATTATTGTTGGGTTCTATGTCTTTCCTTTGTCCATCCACATAATGATGTATCTTTCTCTCCAAGAGATTGAATGACTTCCTACAAGAGATATTGAAAGTTGCTTGTTCCCCAAGCACTTGAGAAACAGTCAGCATGCATGTATGCTTGTGATTCTCTGAACCTAAGTTGGTGTGGGAACACCAAACTTAGTTCCTTGCCTACTTCTAGATGCAGCAGAATAGATACATGCATGCAAGTACTTTTTATTAAGAAAGTAAACTATGAACTTAGAAAATAACTATGAACTAAAAAAAACAGACTATAAACTAGAAAATAAACTCTGAACTAGAAACTAAACAATAGTCAAGTAGTTTCTCTGATTGCTTGGAGCTGATACTTAGTCATGATGAGGGTGCAATGTGTTTTTAATAAAATTTTTGGTGGGACACCAAACTTAGCATCCAACATTCACCCCTTAATTACTTTGGTGTGTAACACCAAAGTTAGCTCTTTACAATACAGAGAAACCTACTCAAATCGTTTATTGAAATAACTAAGAAAGGAAAACTACGGACATGTAGCTGATGACTTTCTTCCTCTTCTTCCAGTTTGTCAAGAAGAATGACCTCAAGGGTAAAGAGGAGCTAGTCAGTGCCCCCTTTCTTGGCCTCTTCCCAGCAAGCTTCCTTTTGTAAATGGCTTGATTGAGCTTGCTTGCTGGTGGTTCAGGGGTTGGATTGCTTGTGGTTGACCTCTTCCATTTCCTTGATATGATCAATTGTAGCTTGGTCACAATCCTCTCTTCAGTGCTCTTGTTGGTTGCCTTCACTTCTTGGATTTCAAGACATGGTTGTTGTGTGATTGGTGGAGTGTTCTCTTCATCAAGAGCCTCTTACATTGGTGATTCAATGAGCCCTTCTTCTATGCAACTTTCTGCCTCACTTGAGTATGGACTTCCTTGATTGTCTTCCTCACTTTCTTGTTCTTTCACTTCCTCCTTTGCACTCGACATTTGATTTAATAGCACTTTCATGGAGGAGGTTTGTTGTTCTTCCCAAGATTTCTTCATCTCCTCTTCATATCTTTCAATCACAGATTCAAGTGTTGAGAGTCTTTGGTTCAGGAAAGTTTGTGGGGATTGTGAGTTTTCATGTTCCTTTGTCATCTCAAGTGGCTTCTGTGGATATGCAGCTTTAGGTTCAAATACCTCCACCACCTCATTCTTCATTGAAATTTTGCTTGACACAGGTGCCTCTTCTTCCACTTCCTCACTCACAGATTGGTTTTCATCTTCTATGCTTGGCGATCCTGAGTGTTTTCTTATTTTTTCTAAGTGCCCATCCATCTTTTGGAAGATGATTTCTTGTTCTCTCCAGGATTATTCTTGCCTTTCCAATAATTCTCTAGACTTCTGAAGGAGATCCTCAGCTACTAGCTCAAAAGATGAAGGTTGAGAGAAATTTTGTGGATATGTGGGTATTATGGTGAAGTTGTTTTGAGGGGTATGGAATGAGTCTTGTGAGTTGTGAAATAAATTTTGTGAATGTTGAAATGAGTCTTCTATGTAGTGGAATGAATTTTGTGGTTGGTGAAATGAGTCTTCTGTGTAGTGAAAATGAATTTTGTGGTTGGTGAGATGAATTGTATGGATCTTGGAGGAAACTTTGTGTTGAGGCAAAATCAAGTGATGAAGAATTTGCAAGTGAAAAACTGGGAGATGAGGTTGGACAATTTTGCATAAATAAATTGAAGGCACGCTCAAGTGATGATGGCCCTTGATCAATGGAGTATGGACTATTGATTTCTCCTTGATTTTGATCTTCCCACCCACAACTTGAGTAATTGTTGGATTCATCAAAGTATGGATCATTTTGTGCTATTGAGGAGCAATCTTGCATGAATTTATTCAAAGCACACTCCAGTAATGATGTCTCTTGATGAACAAAGTATGGATCGTTAAGATCTCTTTGATTTTGACCTTCCCAGCCACAATATGAGTAGTTGTTAGACTCATCAAAATCTGAGTCATATTGTGTCTCTGGGAATTGTTCATACTCTATCATTCCTTGTTGATACTCCCATCCGCCATTAGCATAATGACATGAATCATTTTATGGTGTTGGGCAATATCTCATGAAATTGTCTTGCTCATCTTGTGGCTCTGAAGCATATCTCCATTGATTGGATTGCTCAGAATCTGTGATTTCTTGGTGATATTCCCAACCACCATTAGAATAGTCATTTGGTGATGGTGGGTAATATCCCATAAAATTTGTTTGATCATAGGATGAATAAAACTCCATTTGAATTTTGTAAAAACACAATCACCAATGAAAATTAAAATTTCTCATGTCACAGATGAGAATTTTTTAGTGAGGTAATAATACAAACACCTTGGTATCAGCCTAAAACAGAAAATTAAAAGAACAAAAACAAAGAAAATGCTTAAGCTAGACTTATCACCTACTTAATCATTGTCTATCTAAATCAATCCCCGGCAACGGCGCCAAAAACTTGATGAGGGAAAATCGATTCCACACAAACTCACCGGCAAGTGTACCGGGTCACATCAAGTAGTAATAAATCACAAGAGTGAGGTCGATCCCACAGGGATTGATGGATCAAGTAACTTTAGTGAGGTGATTAGTCTAGTTAAGCTAACAGTGGTGAATTGAGTGAAATTTAATCAACAAAATATAAATTGCAGAGAATGTAAAGTGCAGAATATAGATTTGCAGAAGCTTAAATGACAAGAAAAGTAAATTGCGTCAATTGTAAAGGGAATTGGGTGCAGGAAAATTTAAATTGCATAGAAATGTAATTCAAGCTCACGGTAAACTCAAATGTAAAATTGCAGAGGATCAGAATCGCGGGAAGGTAAATCAAGCTCAATGTAAACTGAATTGTAAAATTGCAGAAAGGAAAATTGGTAGAAGAGAATTATCAGAAACTGAAATTGCATAAGCTAAATTGAATTTAATACTGAAATGTAAAAGTGCAGAAAAATAAAAGTGTTTCAAGAGAGCCTTCTATTCTACTCCTACTCCTACTCCTACTGCTGCCTACTACTAATGCAGCCTACTGTCCGTGAAGCCTAACAGACCCCCTTAATGAAATGAAACTGATGCCTTTATATAGGCTTTACAAAATGAAAATGAAATTGCAAACAAATTACAAATAAATGAAATTCCTATTCTAACTGTGTCTTGCGCCTTTGAGTGATGTCAATGGACTCTACTTGCTTTGAATTTTCAATGGGCTTTGAATCAGATTAATTGAACCAGAGTTGCACTTCCAGGAGACCATAGCGTTCATTTAGAGAACGGAGTGTTTTTACACCCACAGGTATGCGTCCCTTACGCTTGCGCGTCATTTTGCTTTTTTGGCCTGTCTACACGTACGCATCACCTATGCGTACGAGTGATCTTTAGAAATTGGACTTGTGATGCGTGCGCGTGCTATACGCTTGCGCGTCCCTTGTAGTGTTCATTAACTGAACGCTACGTTCGCGCCATAAATGCTCCTCACGTGTGCGGGTCCTATGCGCGTGTGCGTGGATAGTAAATCACCACTTCTACGCTCCAGCATCATGTACGCGTTTGCGCCAACCACCACTTTCGTCACATCGACGCGTGCACGTCATGCACGCGTGCGCGTCGGTGACCAAATTCAAATTCCAATTCTGAAAGTATCGCATGCGTTCATTGCTAGTGAACGCTAATCCTCCTTTCTTGCGTGTGCACCGTGCATGCGTACGCGTGGATCTCCAAAAGTGTCATTCTGCGTGTAAGCGCCGTGCACGCGTGCGCGTCACTGGTGAACGTAGCGTTCATCTGCACCTCATTTTTTTGCTTTTTCTTTTCATCATCTTTTCTCCTGTCATCAATCAAACATGCCATCGACGTCTCACCAAAATCATAGGGTTTATGATAATCACCTAATTCTTACATGAATCCCATGATTTTGTACATAATTAATAATGTTTGATTGAATCAAGACAAGCATGAAATTCTCACTCAAACACTTACTTATTGCATAAGAATGCATAAAAACCAAGTAAAAACTAATGAAAAAGGCTTGTGAAACTAGCCTAAGATGACTTGTCATCAGGGAGCACTTAGTTGTAGGATAGCATCATGTTGGTTTATTTTCTAGAGAGAGAAGCTCCCTCTTCTCTCTAGAATTAGGGTTCTTAGGTTATTGTGCATCTTAGATCTAGGTTTAGTTTCTTGTTTTCATCCTGTTTTTTCTATATTTTCATGCTCTAGTAGTTCAATTCTCTAGTTTCTTAGTGTTAATTTCCCTTTGATGTCACTTTTATGCTTGTCAATGCTCTTGTTGGATCTTGATTTCTTTTAATGCAATTTTATGTTTCCATGTCCTTTTATGTTTATCTTAGTTACTATTGTTAATTTCTTGTTCATGTTAGTTACGAATTTTGTTAATTCTTGTAATTTATGATGTTTACTTTTATTTCACTCTAGGTGTTTGTTGAAATGTTTTCTCTAGTTTGTGAGTAGTTTTCTTTATTCTTGGCCTAAGCTAAGGGTATTAAGTGACCTTGAGTCATTGGGTCTCATTGAATTGGTGATTTGAGAACCCTATGTGGTCGTTTTTGATAACCATTGACACTAGCCTACTACTAAGTCAATTAGTGGCTAGGTTAGGACTTATGGATTGATGTTGGTCAAGCCATTTGACATACTTCAATTATAGAAGTAGACTTAATGAGCTCGGTTCCTCAAAATTATCAATATATGGTTTGTTGACAAGGATATTGATCTCAATTCCTATGCTTAGCCAAGAGTGGTTTTCCTTTATTTCATTTTTAAATTGTCATTTAATTTATTTTATATTTTCTTTTATATTTAACTTCATTGCAATTCCTTGTAAAATGATCCGATGTTTAAATATTTCGGTTAATTTTCATTGGGTTTGGTACTTGTGACAACCAAAATCTATTAAAATTTGAATCGAGCATTACTAGTTGGTTGGGGACTATACTATTAATGGAATTATTTTGAATGAAATTCCTAACCATACGAAAATGCTCTTTCAGAGTGACAAAGAAGGAAAAGAAGAAGAAGAAGAGGAACATACAACAAGAGCGTATGAGTGTAAATGACTTATTAAATTTGTTTGGTTAAATGAGTTGTATGTAGAAATTAATTCTTTTTTTAATTAATTCCAATTACTTAAATATATACTATTTAAATATTACTCATTTTGGTATGCAATGAAGTTAGAATAATTAGATACTTTTTAACTAGAACGTAATATATAAAAGTTGCTTAAACTTTTAATAAGTTGAATTGCATCTTAAATTTTGCTTATTACTTGGCACCTGTTCTGATGGTTACCTGAAACTGTAGGTCGATCTCGGATGACATCTTCTATTCTGGTTGGAGATGACGTGTCCGGCTGGTGGGTGGCAGCTAGAGTTGTCGTGTCTGACTTGTTGGACTGGCTGCGGTGCTGATCCTTTGTCACCGGAGGGTGGTGGTACCTGCAAGGGACTCCGATGCTTAAGTTAGCAAGGGTATTAAGCAGGTTTTTTAGTAGAATAAGAGTATGAGTTATACCTGGGTGCTCCAGTATCTTTATAATGATGAGAAGTGACCTTTCTAGAGATAAGGTAGTTATCTTATCTTATCTTATCTTTGGGTGAGGTCATCTTATCTTCAAGGGAACCACCCTTATCTCTATAGGCTTGGGCTGCCGTTGGATTTGGGTTGTGTTCCTCTGTTCGGGCCCTAATTAGGCTTTTCTGGTGATTTGGCCGAGCTCTTTGAGAAGAGATCGGATGGTCTGACCTGAAGAGGTCGGTTGTCTTGTGGTTAAACAGCCCGGGTCGGACAACTCGACCCAGGGTATGAACAGTGCCCCTGCTCGAGCTCGGTTTTTCTTTCTGAGGTCGAGTCTTAGTTTTAGGTCTTCGATCCTTCTTCTGGTGAAGCCGAAATCGAGCATCTGTCGACTTCCTCTTTGTAGAGTTTTCTTTTTGAATGCGGAACATTTTTCCTTTCGCTTCTTCTAAAAGCGCGCGCTTTGCATTAGCGTCCTGGTCTTGGGAATGTGCAAGGGTTTAATACCCTCATTAATTGAATTTTAATGCCCCGTTTCTCTTGGCTCTTTTATTTTGAACTTTACACACAAAAAATGGTTTCCTCTTCTCTGTAACTTCCACCCTTTTCTCTCTATCTTTCTGTTTCGTGTTTTTCTTCTGCGACGCTGTGATTGTGGGTGCTTTGCTCGAAAGGTGATTCTGAATTTTGTTGCTCCGTCTTTCGACTTCTTCAGGGCTTTCTCCTTTTTTTTCAGGTTGCCTTTTATTTCTTTACTCCTTTCGTCGCTCCTTTTATTTCTTGGTAAATTTTGAATTTTTGTTTGAGTGCATTGTTGGAAAGCTTGGACCTTTTCATGTTTTTGTGCCTGCCTGTCATTGTGATGTACCTTTCTGGCTTCCTTTCGACCTTGTGTATATTTTGGTATTTCTTCTGATGGTTAAGGCTTCTTTAGGGCTTTGCATGTTGGTTTTACTGCTTCTGTAGATTTTGTTTGATTCTGAAAAAAGGTTGCGTCTTCCTTGGCGTGTTCTATTTGCTTGTCAGTTTTCTTTTTTGCTGATAGACCGAAACTGTAGTTGAGAGATAGCTTTATCAAGGTTTTTTTTTCTTCGCGGAGTGTTGGTTGTGAGAGGGTTCTTTCTTTGTTGGGATAGCTTTATAGGGGACGATGGGCTTTTGATAATCTTGCTTTGATTTGCGTCTTTCGTGTTGCCTAGAATCTTTTGCTGGGAAGTTTTAGCCTTTGTCGCCTTTCCTGAGTCTTTTGCTCTGTATCACTGCCTCCAAAGGATGCCCCTGGACCTTGGTGTGTGTCTTGGAGCTTTCCTTTTACTATTTATTTTGCTCTGAGACATATTGTCCGAGTTGTTTTGATATCGCCCGAGCTGTATTTGGTTAGTAATTCATTTTCTTTTCTTGTTTCTAGGACTAGTTGGCCATGTCATCTCGCAAAAATATTGTTGAGGCGTCTTCTAAGGTTCCTGAGGGGATGTCCGACTGGTTCGACTCCCTTGTGTTGCTGTGTGTTTCTCTAGCCAACTTTGAATTTTGTGTGGAGCTTAGGAAACATCACTGAATCTGTAGTAGTAGGGATCAGGAGAACAACTATGAGCTGGTAGCACCTGATTCTGATGAAAGGGTTTGCTTCCCCGTTCTGACCCAAGGAGAGCGTTCCTTTTTCTACGCATACGACTTTTTTTTTAGCCAGATGAACATCACCCTTCCTTTACTCCTTTTGAAACCGACTTGTTATGGTCGTGTAATGTGGCCCCCTCTCAACTTCACCCGAATTCTTGGGGTTTCATTAAGATTTTTCAGTTGATTTGTCAAGAATTTGATGTTAAACCTTCTCAAACTCTTTTTCTGTATCTCTTTGTGTTGACCAAGCCTGGGACTACCAAAAAGAAAGCTTATTGGATTTCTTTTAAGTCTGCCCAGGGACATAAAATTTTTTCCATGTATGATGAGTCTTTCAGGGATTTTAAGAATTACTTTTTTAAGATCCGAGCTGTTGAAGGAGCTCGTCCTTTCTTTATGGATGAGAATGGCGAGCCTCGTTTTCCCTTAGAATGGCAGAAGAATGTAGTGGTGTCTAGGTATACTTGGGAAATATTGGACGAGGTCGAGCAGGCTTTTGTCACTGTCTTGGAGGATATTTGGGGGGAACCTCCCCATCTTGATACCAAGAAATTCTTGGGGAATCCATCCCTTGTCCGAACTGTGCTGGGTATTCATTAGGTTTTGCTCCACTTTACTTTGCTTTCTTTGTTTTCTGGTTTGTAATCTGCTTCTATGGTTGGTTTTGTTTTTTCAGATATGGTTAAAATAATGACTCCATGAGGGCCTTCAAAAAGGCGAGGAAGGCTACTGCTGTCCAGAACATCTCGGCCAAGGTGGCTGGGGAGGGATCCTCTCATGTTCTGCCGAAGACATCAGTATCGAGTTCTCCTGGACCGAGAAGAATGATTCCTACCCCTCGGGTCCATGTGCTCAACCCTCCCCAGTCTTCTGCTGCCGTTTCTTCTCCTCCGGCAGTTCCTCCTTCAAAAAGACCTCGGACCGTTGAGCTCTTCAATCTGGACGCTCCTGATTTTATTGCCATTGGGTTTGTCGACCAGCAGATTGGTCCCTATGGTGCCCTTCCTATGGATGATGTTTCTCTTCTTCGTCACTTGGATTTCATAACTCGGAGTAGCATCAAGATGGCTCGTATGGGGGCGGCTTTGTATCAAACTGCCCAAGATCTTCCTATCCACGCAACGAAGGCCTTCACGGAGGAGGCCAAATCATAGTTTGACTGGATTAAGGGTTTAAAGGAGGAGCTCGAGGTGAAGGTGACCAAGTTGGAGAAAGAACTGAGGGTGAAAAGACCAGAGCTATTGCCTTGGTGGCTTCTGCAAAGCTGGCTGAGGATACGGCTTTGAAACACAAAGAGAGCTATGTCACGAACTACAGGGAGATGATGCGTCTTAGGGAGAATTTGGAGTCTGCTCGGGCTAATTATGCCGAGCTCCAGGGTCATCTTGTGGGCAGCGTCAATGCTGCTTATGAGAATTTAAAGGATCAAGTTCGAGTCCTTGCGCCCGATCTCGACCTCTCTCTCTTCAGCTTGGACAACATTGTGAAGGATGGTAAAATTGTCCCTGATGACCCTGATGATGATGACGACATTGAGCCTCCTCCTGTGCCTGCCCCACAAGGTCTCTGTTGCGCCGACTTCTTCAGCCCCTGCAGTTTTTCATTCCGAGTCGAATCCTGATTATCAGGTCCTGAACCGGGATGATGGGACGGTGGATGCGGTACCCCTTCAGACTCGTCCTCCTTCACCCCGGGATGCTGCAACTGGGAACTCTTTGGATCCTCTTTGACTATTCTGGATGTTCTGTATATAGCCTGGCTTGTGGGCTTTTGAACCTTTTATATTTTATAATTGGTGGTTCTGGCTTCTTGATACTCTTTAGTTGCTTTTTTAGCAACTTTATTTTGAAAAAAACAAAGTAGTTTCTCCATCTCTTGGGGCTGACTTTTGGTGACCCCTTGAGTTCTTGTTATTATTATAACTTGTACTTTTCATGACGTGTTTGTCTACACTTTGTCTTATACCTTTTAGGTTTTTGGGAGTGTTGGAGCCTTGTTGTCTGACCTCTTTTGATTGCCTTCGTATTTTCATACTTGTAGCTTGATTTTATTTTTGAGGTTGTGGATTTTTGGGTCCAACTTGTATGCCTTCTGTCGGCTGACTTCTTCACTTCGGCCTGAAGTTATTTCTAGTGATCCATTTTGTTTGGACCTTTGTTAGGTCTTTTACTTTTAATTTTCGGCATCTTGGTCGGGCCGACTTTATCATGTCGGTCCCTTCTAAGTTATTTCTAGTAATCCTCTTTCTTGGACCTTTGTCAGGTCTCTTTTAGGGATTACTTTTTATAACTTTTTGGTTTTGGGCCGACTTCTTTACGTCCCTTTTTAAGTTATTTCTAGTAATCCTCTTTCTTGGACCTTTGTCAGGTCTCTATCAGGGATTACTTTTTATAACTTTTTAGTTTTGGGCCGACTTCTTTACGTCGGTCCCTTTTAAGTTATTTCTAGTAATCCTCTTTCTTGGACCTTTGTCAGGTCTCTTTCAGGGATTACTTTTTATAACTTTTTGATTTTGGGGCCGACTTCTTTACGTCGGTCCCTTCTAAGTTATTTCTAGTAATCCTCTTTCTTGGACCTTTGTCAGGTCTCTTTCAGGGATTACTTTTTATAACTTTTTGATTTTGGGGCCGACTTCTTTACGTCGGTCCCTTCTAAGTTATTTCTAGTAATCCTCTTTTTTATGGCTGGCCAAGCCTCTTTCCAGGGATTGACTTTTTATAACTTTGGTTATTGTGGTCGACTGGTCTGACTTTTTTATGTCAGCCTGTCTTTTAAGTTATTTTTAGCAACCCATTTTATTAAGACCTCGTCAGGTCCTTTCTATGGATCACTTTCGATAACTTCTTGCATTATTCTGTTTTTGTCACAGTTTCATCTTTGCCGACATTGTAGAGATCAGGTTTTGCTCCCTGTTTGGTCGACCTTTTGATGAATTTGGTTTTCATCTTCTTTGGTCTTTATCGTGATTAAGCAGTGAATTTGATTTTCACTTTCTGCTGACCTTGTAGCTTTATAATCGGGCGATAAATTTTTAGCGTTTCAGATTAATGCGTCTTAAGAATTTGTAGAAAATCTAAAAAATTTTATTCAAAATAGAAATATGTAAATATGTACATGTGGGAGTTTTACTCCTCAAAGTCGAGCAATTTGTAGATCTTGGATTGGCACCTCATTAAAAAACCTTTTCAGGAAAAAGAGTGCGCCTTATCCTAAGATCTTTATTACCTCTAACTATAGTACCTTCTTAGGTTGCAGGCGTGCCATGACCTTGGAAGCTCTCGTCCTTCGAGTTCGGACCGTCTGTAGTAGCCCTTTCCAACTACTTTTATGACTCGGTAGGGTCCTTTCCAGTTTGTTGCCAGCTTTTCTTCTCCAGGTCGAGTTGTTCCGATATCATTTCGGATTAGGATGAGTTCATTCTCGGCAAAACCTCACAGCACTACCTTTTGATTGTATCTTGAAGCCATTCGACATTTTAATACCTCTTCCCTGATCCAAGCTCTTTCTCGAATTTCTGGAAGTAGGTCGAGTTCTTCCTTTTGGAGTTGGGAGTTGGCTTCTTCATTATAGTGGATCACTCTGGGTGACCCTTCTTCGACCTCTACTAGGATTATTGCCTCCATTCCGTAAGCTAATCGGAAGGGTGATTCCGTAAGCTAATCGGAATGTGGCGTTGTCCGGTATGCCTATAGGACTTGTGGGAGCTCTTCAACCCAAGCTCCCTTTGCGTCCTGTAATCTCCATTTTAACCCAGCCAATATAACTTTGTTGGCAGCTTCGGCTTGTCCATTGGCCTGGGAATATTCTACGAAAGTGAATTGGTGTTTTATATTCAAGTCGGCCACTAACTTTCTGAAGCCTGCATCTGTGAATTGGGTGCCATTGTTTGTGGTGATGGAGTATGGGACCCCAAACCTTGTGACAATGTTTCTATATAGGAATTTTTGACTTCTTTGAGCAGTGACATTAGCTAGAGGTTCTGCCTCGATCCATTTTGTGAAATAGTCTACCCATACTATGAGGAATTTGACTTGTCCTGATCCCTGAGGAAAAGGTATGAGAAGGTCGAGTCCCCATTTTGCGAATGGCCAAGGTGAGGTTACGCTGATGAGCTCCTCTGGCAGGACGATGTGAAAGTTGGCATGTTTCTAACATGGTGAACACGTCTTTACGAACTCTGTGGCTTCTTTGTGTAGAGTTGGCCAATAAAATCCGGCCTGGAGTACTTTTTTGGTAAGTGCCTACGCTCCGAGATGATTGCCACAGATGCCACTGTGTACTTCTTCTAAAACTTCCTTTGTGTTGGAAGTCGGCACACATTTTAACAATGGTATTGAAATCCCTCTTTTGTATAGAGTATTGTTTATGATAGTGTAGTATTGTGCCTCCCGTTTTAACCTCTTTGCCTCCTTCTTATCTGTGGGGAGTGTTTCTATTTTGAGGTAGTTAATTATGGGAGTCATCCATCCTTGATCCAGACCTGTTATGGCTAGGACTTTTTCTTCTTCCAAGATTGACGGGTTCTGCAGCATTTCCTAGATGAGGCTTCTATTGTTGCCCCCTGGTTCGGTGCTGGCTAGCATTGAGAGTGCATCAGCTCGGGCATTCTGTTCTCGGGGTATGTGGCGGACTTCGTATTCCCCGAGTTGTCTGAGCTGTTCCCTGGTTTTGTCCAAGTACGTTTTCATGGTGGGGTCTTTGGCTTGGTAGCTCCCTGCTATTTATGAAGTGACCACCTGTGAGTCACTGAAGATGATGAGCTTTTGAGCTCCAACCTCCTTAGCCAGCTTCAAACCAGCCAGTAGTGCCTCATACTCAGCTTGGTTGTTTGAGGCAGGGAACCCGAGTTTGAGGGAAAGTTCGATTTGAGTTCCCTGGTCGCTTTCAATTATCACGCCTGCGCCACTTCCAGTTTTGTTTGAGAAATCGTCTACATAGAGATTCCATTCTGTAGGGATTTCTGGGGTGTCTGTAAATTCTGCAATGAAGTCGGCCAAATATTGCGATTTGATGGCTGTCTGAGCTTCATATTGAAGGTCAAATTCAGATAACTCGACTGCCCATTGTAAGATTCTTCCTGCTAAATCTGTTTTCTGCAAAATGCCTTTTATTGGCTGGTTGGTCCGAACCCTGATAATGTGGGCTTGGAAATATGGACGAAGTCGTCGAGATGTTAGTATGAGAGCATATGCAAATTTTTCTATTTTTTGATAGTTCAGTTCGGATCCTTGTAGTGCTTTGCTGATGAAGTATATAGGTAGTTGCCCACTGTCGTCTTCTTGGACCAATGCTGAGGCTACTGCCCGACTTCCTACTACGAGGTATAATACAAGGGGTTCTCCTTCCCGTGGTCGAGTTAGGACAGGTTAAGTCGCATGCCATGTCTTCTTATAGTTTCGAATTCTTGGGTGAAGTCGGATAGTAACGTCTCTTTACTTTATGTCTTTATTAACATGTTGTCCACATAGACTTCCATGATTTTTCTGATGTGGTCTGCAAAAACCTTATTCATTAATCTCTGATAAGTAGCTCCCACGTTTTTTAGTCCAAAAGGCATGACGATGTAGCAGTAGTTTGCTTTTGGGGTTAAGAATGAAGTTTTTTCTTGGTCCAGTGGGTACATCAGAATTTGATTGTATCCTGAGTAGGCATCCATAAACGAGAGGTATTTGTATCCGGAGGAGGAATCCACCAGAGCGTCGATACTTGGGAGTGGATATGGGTCCTTTGGACAAGTTTTGTTGAGATCAGTGTAGTCGGTGCACATTCGCCACTTCCCATTTGATTTTTTCACCAAGACGACGTTAGCTAGCCATAGTGGGTACTTGACTTCTCTTATGAATCCTGCCTCCAGTAGAGCCTGTACCTGCTCTTCCACAGCGTGGGATCATTCTGGTCCGAGCTTTCTATGCCTCTGCTGTACTAGCCAAGATCCTGGGTAAACTGCCAGCTTGTGGCACATTAGCTTAGGGTCTATGCCCGGCATGTCTGCGGCCTTCCATGAAAAGAGGTCGACATTATCTCGTAAGAACTGTACGAGTGACTCTTTTATGTCTCCTTTTAAGATCGTGCCAATATTGATTTTTTTGTCTGGGACATCTCCGATCTGGACTTTTTCTACTTCGCCTTCGGGTTGTGGACGGAGTTCTTCTTGCCCTCAAACTCCAGCAAGTTCGATGGTGTGGCATTCCTCTCCTCTGCCTCTGAGGTTTAGACTTTCGTTATAACAGCGGAGCGCCGTCTTCTGGTCTGCTTTTATTGTAGCTATTCCTTCTGTGGTTGGGAACTTCATGCACAGATGTGGAGTCGAGACTACTGTGCCAAGCTGATTTAACGTTGTCCGACCTATTAGGGCATTCTAAGCTGAACTCACGTCGACCACGATGTAGTCTATATTGAGTGTCCTTGACCGGTTTCCTTTTCCAAAGGTCGTGTGTAGTGAGATGTACCCCAGGGGTTGAATTGGAGTGTCTCCCAGCCCGAACAGGCTGTTCGGATATGCTCTGAGTTCTTTTTCTTCCAGGCCGAGCTTGTCGAAGGCGATTTTGAACAAGATGTCGGCCGAGCTTCCTTGGTCTACCAGAGTGCGGTGGAGATTTGCATTGGCTAATACGATAGTGATAACCATGGGATCGTCATGTCCGCGATGATGCCGGTTGTGTCCTCTTTAGTAAAAGTGATTGTGGGGATATTGGGTGCTTCCTCTTTTCCCTCTACGTGATATACATCTTTAAGATGTCTTTTGCGAGATGATTTGGAGATTCCTCCTCCCGCAAATCCACCATGTATCATGTGGACATGTCTCTCTGGTGTACGAGGTGGTCGTTCAGCCCGTCCAACATCTTCATCCCTTCTTCTTTTTCTCGGATCGTCTGCTCGGCTGGCTAAGTACCGATCTAACTTTCCTTCTCTTACCAGTTTTTCTATGATATTTTTTAGGTCAAAACATTCGTTGGTGGAATGTCCATAGATTCGATGATATTCACAATATTTCGCCCGATTTCCTCCTCCTTTTTTGCTTTTGAGTTGTCGAGCTGGGGGTATCTTTTCAGTATGGCATACTTCTCGGTAGACATCTACAAGAGATACCCGAAGAGGGGTATAAGTATGGTATTTTTTGATCTTTTCCCCATGTTGATCCTCTTTTTTCTTGGATTCTTTGTCCTTATCTCAGGAGGAGTAGGAGAATCCGGATTTTGGGGTCTCTCCTAGTCGAGAGTTTTCCTCTATGTTGATGTACTTCTCTGCTCGTTCTTGCACTTCGTTTAAAGATGTGGGATGTTTTTTCGATATAGAGTGGCTAAAAGGTCCCTCTCGTAAGCCATTAATGAGACCCATAATGGCGGCTTCTGTTGGCAGACTTTGTATGTCCATACATGCTTTGTTGAATCTTTCCATGTAGCTGCGTAGACTTTCTCGATCTCCTTGCTTGATTCCTAGTAGACTTGGGGCGTGTTTAGTTTTGTCTTTTTGGATGGAGAATCTGGCCAGAAACTTCTGGGCTAAATCGTCGAAGCTTGAGATGGACCTAGGGGGTAGATTGTCGAACCATTTAATGGCCGTCTTTTTTAAGGTAGTTGGGAAGGCTTTGCAGCGGACTGCATCTGAGGCATCAGTGAGGTACATTCTAGTTCTGAAATTACTGAGATGATGGCTGGGGTCTGCTGTGCCATCGTATAAAGTCATGTCGGGAAGTTTGAAGTCTTTTGGGATTTTGGTCCTCATGATCTCCTTGGTGAATGGGTCTTGATCCTTACGAGAGCTATCTTCGTGACCGGATCGAGTAGTTTTGGCCTTGAGATCTGCTTCGAGTTTTAAGAGCTTGTCCTCTAACTCGCGGCGTCGCCTAGCTTCCCTTTGTAGGCTTCTCTCCGTCTCGCGTTGGTACTCGACCTCTTTTTCAAGTTGTTTTAGTCGATCCTGAAGTGCCTCCATAGCTCCCATGTTCGGCGAATCCTTGTCTTTGTTAGGTTGAGGAGTATCTTTTGGTGTAGTGTTCGCATTTTAATGCGGCGTCCTATCTTCTAAATCAGAGTCGTGGTCGTTGTCAAGGTTGCCCGCCATGATGATGGGATGACTTCCAGGTTCTCCGGCAACGGCGCCAATGTTCCGAGGGTTACCTGAAATTGTAGGTCGATCTTGGACAAAATCTTCTGTTCTGGTTAGAGATGACGTGTCCGGCTGGTGGGTGGCGGCCGGAGCTGTCGTGTTCAACTTCTTGGACTGGTTGCGCTGCTGATCCTTTGTCATCGGAGAGTGGTGGTACTTGTAAGGGACTCCGATGCTTAAGTTAGCAAGGGTATTAAGCAGGCTTTTTAGTAGAATCAGAGTATGAGTTATACTTGGGTGCTCCAGTGTATTTATAATGATGAGGAGTGACCTTTCTGGAGATAAGGTAGTTATCTTATCTTATCTTATCTTTGGGTGAGGTCATCTTATCTTCAAGGGAACCGCCCTTATCTCTATAAGCTTGGGCTGTCGTTGGATTTGGGTCGTGTTCTTCTGTTCGGGCCCTTATTGGGCTTTTCTGGTGATTTGGCCGAGCTCTTTGAGAAGAGGTCGGATGGTCTGACCTGAAGAGGTCGGTCGTCTTGTCGTTAAACAGCCTGGGTCGGACAGCTCGATACAGGATATGAACAGCACCTGCTTATGTGTTATTGATATTTTACTCGATATCTCTTATTTTGCTATATTTATACTTTATATTTTTTTAAAAATAGTTGTGGTAAAGTTAAAAATTACTCAAATAGAGTATTGATGAGCTATAAAAGAATAGGAGAGTTGCATAAGATAACTTAAACACATATGATGAGCATATGGACGACTAATAAGTAATAACTATTAATGTGCGGATACAATTCTCATGTGATATTTTATTCGTTAAGGTGATGCTGTTTCACAAAATACTAGTACGAACTGTATCAAGTATCAACATTTTTTGTTTATATTGACGGCGATTACGGTTTTTTACCCAAATAAATATATCTAAATGATTATTTTCCTAAATCAAAAATACATCGAGCCATTTTATAATAATAATAATAATAACGGTGGTGAATAATAATAATAATAATAATAATAATAATAATAATAATAATAATAATAATAATGTTAATAATAATAATAATAATAATAATAATAATAATAATAATAATAATAATTACAAAATTGTTAGTCGAAAATAATTAATTTCGAAGAAGGGAGTTATTTGGAAGTCAGTGGGCGTGTATTTTTGAAAGGAAGCTTGTATCGAGAAGGCATTTCGACATTGACTCGAAGTTTGATTATTATAGTTGGTTGATGAAGTAAATCGAAGACCTCAACATTCGAAAATTGCTTTTTGGACGTTACGTTATAAAGCAGAAGAAGTGGGAACAGTTACATACATTTTTAATAAACGCGGGAGTTACGCTTCGATCTAATTGATTGAAGATGGCTATAAGTAGGAGAAGGCTAAAAGATACAACGATTGGAACTTTGCTTAAGAAATTATTCACGCATACTCACATCCTAGGGACTTTCTGAGTCTGCTTCGAGTCAATTTTCTGTAGGATTCCTTCCAATCATTTTTACTTTCCATTTACATTTTCTGTAAAAAACTTTACTCTTCTCGCAAATTTATCTTTCAAGCAACATTTAACATTCTTGCCCGATTTACATTCCTGTGCTGTTAATTTTGAATTCAATGTCCTTTGATTTAATCGAAGGCATTTATTTCTTTATTTAAATTAAATGCAAATTATTTCAAATTTAGTCAAGTTTATTTTCAGAGTCTTTATTAATATATTTCAGATCTTCTTAAATCTTGTCTAATTTAAGGGTCTTTAATGCACTTTTAGAAAACTGGTACTCGCAAAGAGGAGTAGGTTTCGCTCCCAGACCACTAGATATCGAACCAATATCGATTTGCTAAAAATCGATAAAACAAATTGGGACGACCGATGGGACGGTTTTAAATTTAAGTGTGTCAAATGATTTTGGTATTACTTAGTGTAAGCAATTGAGGAGTGGAAGGATTATTTGCATGGCTGATGAAGTTTCGAATGTGAATGGTTGTTCATCCACAAATGATAGTGCACTAGTAATTGTACAACCTTCGGACATTACTTCACGTTCGAAAGGTGTGGTTGTAAGTGAGAGTGTGGCGGTTACTAATGTGCAGACTGAAAATAACGGGCGTAATACTCGCCCACGTGGTAACCCAACACCAATACAGCCCCAAGTATCTGTAGGTTGGCCTTCTTATGGGCTTCCTCCAGGTTTACGCCACCAGTAAGTGGCTTCGGCCCTCCGATCTGATTTGGAGGTGCGAGTAGAGTAAATAATGTTCAGATTCCACAACAACATCACGAATATTCTCGATATTATAATGTGGGTTCTACATCAAATACTTCTAATTCAATAGTAGCATTTCGACAACATGTTGAAGAAAGTCATCATGATTTGGTCAATTTATTGACTCAACAAATGACTACAATTCTAAATCTCATGATGGCTTATCACGAAACAAAATTTGATCGTCTTGCGAGGCAAGTCGAACGAATTGCTCAAATCGTCGATTATGATAGAGAGGAAAGGCAGAATGCAAGGGGAGTTAACGAGGATTTTGAAAATTTGTTTCAAAATGAAAATGATCTTAGGGGAAGAGCAAATCCTCAGTTAATTTCTTGTGGTCAAAATGCTGATGACATCTTGGCTCGATTACGTGCTAACCAAGTTGGTGAGCGTTATGAAGTCACAAGAATTGTGGAAGATGTCCTCAATCGGGTTGGATTCAATATAGGATTCATGAACCGACCTCACTTTGTGTTAGCTTTTCCTCATAATGTTCAAATGGCTAAAGTACCAAGAGGAGTAAAAAATCCCAAAATAATTACAAAGTTTGTAGGAGAGGTTGGGGAGTCGACTACTGAACATGTTACTCGGTATTTGGCTGAGATTGGAAATTTATCCAATGATAAAAATTTGAAAATGAAGTTTTTTCCTTCTTCAATGAAGAAGAATGTATTTACTTGGTTTTTGAATCTTAGACCAAATTCGATAACAACATGGGATCAGTTAGAAACTGTTTTTCATGCCCAATTCTACCGAGGGGAGTTGAATGTGGCAGTTACTGATTTAGTGGCTTTGAAACGTGAAGATGGTGAAACCATCGATGATTATATGATTCATTTCAAAAATTCTAGGAGTTGATCTTATGTGTCTCTCCCTAAAAGTGAAGTGGTAAAAATAGCAATTATGGGCATAGGATTTTATATGCGTTGGTGCACGAAATCACAATCACACTCTTGCAATTCCGCACAACTAACCATCAAGTGCACTGGGTCGTCCAAGTAATACCTTACGTGAGTAAGGATCGATCCCACGGAGATTGTTGGCTTGAAGCAATCTATGGTTATCTTGTAAATCTTAGTCAGGAGATTAATAATAAAAATTACTTTTGTTTATGAAAACTAAATAACATGAAATAAAGGTTACTTGTTATGCAGTAATGGAGAACAGATTGAGGTCTTGGAGATGCTCTGTCTTCTGAATCTCTGCTTTCCTACTGTCTTCTTCTTCACGCACGCAGATCTCCTTGCATGGCAAGCTGTATGTTGGTGGATGATGAGCGGATAATTTATATGCTTTTTGGCATTGTTTTTAGTATGTTTTTAGTATATTTTAATTAGTTTTTATTAAGTTTTTATTAGTTTTTAAATAAAAATCACTCTTCTGGACTTTACTATGAGATTGTGTGTTTTTCTGTGATTTCAGGTATTTTCTGGCTGAAATTGAGGGACCTGAGCAAAAATCTGATTCAGAGGCTGAAAAAGGACCGCAGATGCTGTTGGATTCTGACCTCCCTACACTCAAAGTGGATTTTCTGGAGCTACAGAAGCCCAATTGGCACGATCTCAATTGCGTTGGAAAGTAGACATCCTGGGCTTTCCAGAAATATATAATAGTCCATACTTTGCCCGAGATTTTATGGCCTAAACAGGCGTTCCAAGACAGCTCAAGAATTCTGGCGTTTAACTCCAGAACTGGCACAAAAGTTGGAGTTAAATGCCCAAACAGGCACAAAAGCTGGCGTTTAACTCCAAGAAAAGTTTCTACACATGAAAGCTTCAATGCTCAGCCTAAGCACACACCAAGTGGGCCCGGAAGAAGATTTCTGCATTAATTACTTATTTCTGTAACCCTAGGCTACTAGTTTTCTATAAATAGGACCTTTTGCTATTGTATTTTCATACTTTGATAGACCTTTTCACGTTTGGGGGCTGGCCTCATGGCCATGCCTAGACCGTGTTCTTATGTATTTTCAACGGTGGAGTTTCTACACACCATAGATTAAGGTGTGGAGCTCTGCTGTTCTTCATGAATTAATACAAAGTACTGTTGTTTTTCTATTCAACTCAAGTCTATTTCTTCTCCAAGATATTCATTCGTTCTTCAACTTGATGAATGTGATGATCCGTGACACTCATAATCATTCTCACCTATGAACATGTTCCTGACAACCACCTCTGTTCTACTAGCAATGGCTTGAATGCGTATCTCTTGGGTTTCTAATCTAAGATTGGAACCTTCGTGGTATATGCTAGAATTATTGGCGGTCATTCCTGAGATCCGGAATGTCTAAACCTTGTCTGTGGTAATCTGAGTAGGATCTGGGAAGGGATGACTGTGACGAGCTTCAAACTCGCGATTGTTTGGCGTGTGACAGACACAAAAGGATCAATGGATCCTATTCCAGCATGATCGAGAACCGACAGATGATTAGCCGTGCGGTGACAGCGCATTTGGAACGTTTTCACAGAGAGGACGGGAAGTAGCCATTGACAACGGTGATGCCCAACATAAAGCTTGCCATGGAAAGGAGTATGAATGATTGGAAGAAGGCAATAGGAAAGCAGAGGTTCAGGAGGAACAAAGCATCTTCATATGCTTATCTGAAATTCCAACCAAAGAATTACATAAGTATCTCTATCTTTATTTTATGTTTTATTCATCTTTTAATTATCAATTCTCCATCACCATCTGAATTAGCCTGACTGAGATTTACAAGGTGACCATAGCTTGCTTCAAGCCGACAGTCTCCGTGGGATCGACCCTTACTCACGTAAGGTATTACTTGGACGACCCAGTGCACTTGCTGGTTAGTTGTGCGGAATTGTGACAAAGTGTGATTCACGTTTGAGAGCTCCAAGTCCTTTGGCGCCATTGTTGATGATCACAATTTTGCATACCAAGTTTTTGGCGCCGTTGCCGGGGACTGTTCGAGTTTGGACAACTGATGGTTCATCTTGTTGCTTAGATTAGGTACTTTTCTTTTTATTTTTCAGAATTTTTAAGAATGAATTCTAGAGTTTCAAGGTGATGCTCTTATCATCACAAAAGCTGATTGATTCTCATTAATTTAGCTGCTGAATGTAATGTCCTGCTTAAGCTTGGCCAAACATGTCTAATCTTTTCAGACTGAAGCTTTAGACTAACATTGCATGATTCCTGGAATTCTTATTAAAAGTTTTGAATCCCTTTATTTTCTTTTCCATATAAGTTTCGAAAATCATAAAAAAAATTATAAAATCATAAAAATTAAAAATATTTTATGTTTCTTGTTTGAGTCTAGTATCAATTTTTAAGTTTGGTGTCAATTGCATTCTTCCTGCATTTTTCGAAAACATGCAATATGTTCTTCATTAATCTTCAAGTTATTCTTGATGATTTCATTGCTCTGATCTTTAAATTCTCTTGTTTTGTGTGTTTCGTTATTTCTCATATGCATTCTCAATTTGTTAGTGTCTCCTATATGAAAATTTTTAAGTTTGGTGTCCTGCATGCATTGTTTATTTGAACTTAGTTGCAATTTTTATTGTTTCTCATCATTAAAAATTCAAAAATATTTTCAAAATTGTGTCTTTTCAAGTCAATAATACAGAGAATTGAAGATTCAGAACATTCAGCAGAGGAATTAAACAGAAAAAGCTGGGCGTTCAAAACGCCCAGTGAAGAAGGAAAACTGGCGTTTAAACGCTAGCCAGGGTACCTGGCTGGCCGTTTAACGCCCAAAAAGGTAGCATTTTGGGCGTTAAACGCCAGAATGGATGCCATTCTGGGCGTTTAATGCCAGGACGACACTAGAGGGAAGATTTTGTTTTTAACTCAAATTTTTTTCAAATCTTCATAATTTTTTAAAATAAAATCTTTTTCAAATCATATCTTTTCAATCACATCTTTTCAAAATCAATTTCTTTTCAATTTTTCTTATTTATTACTATTTTTGATAATCCTTGCTAAAATTAATGATTTACTTCAAAATTTTCAAGTTGTTACTTGCCTATTAAGAAAGGATCAAATTTTAAATTTTAAGAATCATATCTTTTAATTTCTTGTTAGTCAAGTAATCAACTTTAATTTTAAAACTTTTTCTTTTTAATTTGATTTTCAATCATATTTTCTCAATCATATCTTTTCAATCACATCTTTTTCAAAATCAATTTTCAATCATATCTTTTTAATTTCTAATTTCAAAATCTTTTTTCAAAATCACTTAATATCTTTCCCAATTTTAGTTTTCGAAAATCATCAATCAAATTTTCAAAATTTCTTTCAATTATTTCAAAATATTTTACTTTAATTTCGAAAATTCTTCCCCTCTTCTCACATCCTTCTATTTAAAGGAGTAACACTCTTCCTCAAGGTGCAATTCAAACTCCCTCCTTCTTTTTATGTTCGAATTCTCTTCTATCTACCTCCTCTTTCTATTCTTCTTTTCCTCTGACACCTCAAGGAATCTCTATACTGTGACATAGAGGATTCCCTACTTTTTTGTTCTCTTCTCTTTCATATAAGCAGGAACAAAGATAAAGGCATACTTGTTCAAGCTGATCCTGAACCTGAAAGGACCTTGAAGAGAAAGCGAAGAGAAGCTAAAGCACAATTCTCTCTAGAGGGCCTAACAGAGCTTTTCAAGGAAGAAGAAACAATGGCAGCCGAAAACAACAATGCCAACAATGCAAGGAAGGTGCTTGGTGACTTTACTGCACCTACTCCCGACTTCTATGGGAGAAGCATCTCAATCCCTGCCATTGGAGCAAACAACTTTGAGCTTAAGCCTCAATTAGTTTCTCTAATGCAACAGAATTGCAAGTTTCATGGACTTCCATTGGAAGATCCTCATCAATGAACGCCTACAGAAGCTCAGGAACTCATTGAGATGGTTGCGAATAACCAATTCATGTACACTTCTGAAAGAGAACCCTGTGAATAATGGGACAAATCAGAAGAAAGGAGTCCTTGAGATTGATACTCTGAATGCCATATTGGCTCAGAATAAAATATTGACCCAACAAATCAATATGATTTCTCAGAGTCTGTCTGGAATGCAAGCAGCAACAGGCAGTACTAAGGAAGCTTCCTCTGAAGAAGAAGCTTATGATCCTGAGAACCCAGCAATGGAAGAGGTAAATTACATGGGAGAACCCTATGGAAACACCTATAATCCTTCATGGAGAAATCATCCAAATCTCTCATGGAAGGATCAAAAGAGACCTCAACAAGGTTTCAACAACAATGGTGGAAGAAACAGGTTTAGCAATAGCAAGCCTTTTCTATCATCTTCTTAGCAACAGACAGAGAATTCTAAGCAAAGCCACTTTGACTTAGCAACAATAGTCTCTGATCTAATCAAAACCACTCAAAGTTTCATGACTGAAACAAGGTCCTCCATTAGAAATTTGGAGGCACAAGTGGGTCAGATGAGTAAGAAAATTACTGAACTCCCTCCTAGTACTCTCCCAAGCAATACAGAAGAGAATCCAAAGAGAGAGTGCAAGGCCATAAACACGTCTCACATGGCCGAACCTGGAGAGGAGGAAGAGGCAGTGATCTCCACTGAGGAAGACCTCAATGGACGTCTACTGACCTCCATGGAGTTCCCTAATGAGGAACCATGGGAATCTGAGGCTCAGACTGAGACCATAGAGATTTCATTAAATTTACTTTTGCCATTCATGAGCTCTGATGAGTATTCTTCTTCTGAAGAGGATGAAGATGTTACTGAAGAGCAAGTTGCTAAGTACCTTAGAACCCCCACATTCGAACTCTAATTTTGGTGTTGGGAGGTTCCAACATTTCTCTGAACATCTGTGAGGCTCCATGAGAGCCCACTGTCAAGCTATTGACATTAAAGAAGCGCTTGTTGGGAGGCAACCCAATCTTTAATTATCTATGTTAAATTTCTACTTTCTTTTGTTATTTTATGTTTTCTGTAGGTTGATGATCATGTGAAGTCACAAAAATAATTGAAAAAGAAAAAATAGAAGGAGAAATAGAATGAAAAATAGAACACCCTGGAGGAGAAACTTACTGGCGTTTAAACGCTAGTAAGGGTAGCAGAATGGGCGTTAAACGCCCAGTCTGGCACCATTCTGGGCGTTTAACGCCAGAAATGGGCACCAGACTGGCGTTTAACACCAGGAATGGGCAAGAAGCTGGCGTTAAATGCCAGAAATAGGCAGCAACCTGGCGTTTAACGCCAGGATTGGCAGCAAGGGGCATTTTGCATGCCACATGGTGCAGGAATGAGAAATCCTTGACACCTCAGGATCTGTGGACCCCACAGGATCCCCACCTACCCCACCTCTCTCTCTTTTCTTCACCCATTCACCAATCACCTCAATACCTCTTCCTTAAAAACCCCTCACCTATCAAATCCCACCATTCTCTTCACCACTCACATCCATCCTTCATAAAACCCCACCTACCTCACCATTCAAATTCAAACCACTTTCCCATCCAAACCCACCCATAATGGCCGAACCATACCCCCCCTCCACTCCTATATAAACCCATCTTCACTCCTTCATTTTCACACAACGTACACACTACCCATCCCCCTTGGCCGAAACACAAAGCCCCCTCCGTCTCCTCTATTTCTTCTTCTTCTACTCTCTTCTTTCTTCTTTTGCTTGAGGACGAGCAACCTTCTAAGTTTGATGTGGTAAAAGCTAAAGTTTTTTTTGTTTTTCCATAACCATTAATGGCACCAAAGGCCGGAGAAACCTCTAGAAAGAGGAAAGGAAAGGCAAAAGCTTCCACCTCCGAGTCATGGGAGATGGAGAGATTCCTCTCAAGGGTGCATCAAGACCACTTCTATGAAGTTGTGGCCAAGAAGAAGGTGATCCCCGAGGTCCCTTTTAAGCTCAAAAAGGGCGAATATCCGGAGATCCGACATGAGATTCGAAGAAGAGGTTGGGAAGTTCTCACCAACCCCATTCAACAAGTCAGAATCTTAATGGTTCAAGAGTTCTATGCCAATGCATGGATCACCAAGAACCATGATCAAAGTGTGAACCCAGACCCCAAGAATTGGCTTACAATGGTCCGGGGGAAATACTTAGACTTTAGTCCGGAAAATGTAAGGTTGGCGTTCAACTTGCCCATGATGCAAGGAGATGCACACCCATACACTAGAAGGGTCAACTTTGATCAAAGGTTGGACCAAGTCCTCATGGACATCTGTGAAGAGGGCGCTCAATGGAAGAGTGATTCAAGAGGAAAGATGGTTCAACTAAGAAGGCATGACCTCAAGCCCGTGGCTAGGGGATGGTTGGAGTTCATCCAACGCTTAATCATTCCTACTAGCAACCGATCTGAAGTTACTATAGACCGGGCTATCATGATTCATAGCATCATGATTAGAGAGGAAGTAGAAGTTCATGAGGTTATATCCCAAGAACTCTACAAGGTAGCGGACAAGTCCTCTACTGTGGCAAGGTTAGCCTTTCCTCATCTCATTTGTCACCTTTGTAATTCAGCTAGAATTGACATAGAGGAAGACATCCTCATTGATGAGGACAAGCCCATCACTAAGAAAAGGATGGAGCAAGTGAGAGAACCTCACCAAGAGCATGAGGAAACTCCTCATCATTAAATCCCTAAGATGCCTCAAGGGATGCATTTTCCTCCACAAAACTATTGGGAGCAAATCAACACCTCCCTAGGAGAATTAAGTTCCAACATAGGACAACTAAGGGTAGAGCACCAAGAGAAACAGTTTAATTATTTTGATGTGGTGGCAATACTATTGTTTTTCTGAATGAATGCTTGAACAGTGCATATTTTTTAATTTGATTGTTTATAAATGTTAAAATTGTTGTTTCTTGAAAGAATGATGGAAAAAGGAGAAATGTTATTTGATAATCTGAAAAATCATAAAATTGATTCTTGAAGCAAGAAAAAGCAGTGAAAAGCTTGTAGAAAAAAAGGATATATGCGAAAAAAAAGAGAGAAAATAAAAAAAGAATGAAAAAGAAAAAGCAAGCAGAAAAAGCCAATACCCCTTTAAACCAAAAGGAAAGGGTGATAAAAAGGATCCAAGGCTTTGAGCATTAGTGGATAGGAGGGCCCACAGGAATAAAATCCTGGCCTAAGCGGCTAAGCGAAGCTGTCCCTAACCATGTAAGCTAAAAGCCCCGCTCATCTAATTAATACTGATCTTCGTAGATGTTTTTGGAATTCATTGTATATTCTCTTCTTTTTATCCTATTTGATTTTCAGTTGCTTGGGGACAAGCAACAATTTAAGTTTGGTGTTGTGATGAGCGGATAATTTATACGCTTTTTGGCATTGTTTTTAGTATATTTTAGTTAGTTTTTATTATGTTTTTATTAGTTTTTAAATAAAAATCACTCTTCTGGACTTTACTATGAGTTTGTGTGTTTTTATGTGATTTCAGGTATTTTCTAGCTGAAATTGAGGGACCTGAGCAAAAATCTGATTCAGAGGCTGAAAAAGGACCGCAGATGTTGTTGGATTCTGACCTCCCTGCACTCAAAGTAGATTTTCTGGAGCTACAGATGCCCAATTGGTGCGCTCTCAATTGCGTTGGAAAGTAAACATCCTAGGCTTTCCCGCAATATATAATAGTCTATATTTGCCCGAGATTTGATGGCCCAAATAGGCGTTCCAAGACAGCTCAAGAATTCTGGCGTTTAACTCCAAAACTGGCACAAAAGCTGGAGTTAAACGCCCAAACTGGCACAAAAGCTGGCGTTTAACTCCAAGAAAAGTCTCTACATATGGAAGCTTCAATGCTCAGCCCAAGCACACACCAAGTGGGCCCGGAAGAAGATTTCTGCATTAATTACTTATTTCTGTAATGCTAGGCTACTAGTTTTCTATAAATAGGACTTTTTGCTATTGTATTTTCATACTTTGATAGACCTTTTCACATTTGGGGGCTGGCCTCATGGCCATGCCTAGACCTTGTTCTTATATATTTTCAATGATGGAGTTTCTACACACCATAGATTAAGGTGTGGAGCTATGCTGTTCTTCATGAATTATTGGCGTATCTCTTGGGTTCTACCACCTCTATTATATATTTGAGAAAAGTATGAACTATTATATATTTCTGGAAAGCCCTGAATGTCTAATTTCCAACGCAATTGAGAGCACGCAATTTGGGTTTCTGTAGCTCCAGAAAATCCATTTCGAGTGCAGGGAGGTCAGAATCCAACAGCATCTGCAGTCCTTTTTCAGCCTCTGAATCAGATTTTGCTCAGGTCCCTCAATTTTAGCCAGAAAATACCTAAAATCACAAAAAAACACACAAACTCATAGTAAAGTTCAGAAATGTGAATTTTGCTTGAAAACTAATAAGAACATAGTAAAAACTAATTAAATTATACTAAAAACTACCTAAAAACAATGCCAAAAAGCGTATAAATTGTCCGCTCATCACAACACCAAACTTAAATTGTTGCTTGTCCCCAAGCAACTGAAAATAAAAGACGATAAAAAGAAGAGAATAATCTATAAATTCCAAAATATCAATGAAACTTAGCTCCAATTAGATGAGCGGGACTCGTAGCTTTTTACCTCTGAACAGTTTTGGCATCTCACTTTATCCTTTGAAGTTCAGAATGATTAGCATCTATAGGAACTCAGAATTTAGATAGTGTTATCAATTCTCCTAGTTCAGTACGTTAATTCTTGAACACAGCTACTTTATGAGTCTTGGCCGTGGCTCTAAGCACTTTGTTTTCCAGTATTACCACCGGATACATAAATGCCACAGACACATAACTGGGTGAACCTTTTCAGATTGTGGCTTAGCTTTGCTAGAGTCCCCAATTAGAGGTGTCCAGGGTTCTTAAGCACACTCTTTTTTTCTTTGGATCACGACTTTAACCGCTCAGTCTTAAGCCTTTCACTTGACACCTTCACGCCACAAGCACATGGTTAGGGACAGCTTGGTTTAGCCGTTTAGACCAGGATTTTATTCCTTTGGGCCCTCCTATCCATTAATGCTCAAAGCCTTGGATCCTTTTTATTTTACCCTTGCCTTTTGGTTTAAAGGGTTACTGACTTTTTGCTCTTGCCTTTTGGTTTAAAGAGCTCTTGGCTTTTTCTGCTTGCTTTTTCTTTTTCTTTCTTTTTTTTCGCCTTTTTTTTTGCAAGATTTTGCTTTTCACTGCTTTTTCTTGTTTCAAGAATCAATTTTATGATTTTTCAGATTATCAAATAACATTTCTCCTTTTTCATCATTCTTTCAAGAGCTAACAATTTTAACATTCATATACAACAAATTCAAAAGACATATGCGCTGTTCAAGCATTCATTCAGAGAAACAAAAAGTATTGTCACCACATCAAAATAATTAAACTAATTTCAAGGATGAATTCTAAATCATGTACTTCTTGTTCTTTTGTGATTAAAAACATTTTTCATTTAAGAAAGGTGATGGATTCATAGGACATTCATAACTTTAAGGCATAGACACTAGACACTAATGATCATGTAAGAAAGACACAAACATAAATAAACATAAAGCATAGAGAACGAAAACAGAAAAAATAAATAGACAATGAGATTAAGGAATGGGTCCACCTTAGTAAGGGTGGCGTCTTCTTCCTCTTGAAGAACCAATGGTGCTCTTGAGCTCCTCTATCTCTCTTTTTTTCCTTTGTTGCTCCTCCCTCATAGCTCTTTGATCTTCTCTAATCTCATGGAAGGTGCCATATGGTTATGGAAAATTAAAAAGCGGGGCTTTTTCCATACCAAACTTAAAATGTTTGCTCGTCATCGAGCAAAAGAAGAAAGAAAGGAGGTGATGGAGATGTGTGGTGGGTTCGGCCAAGGGAAGGTGATAGTGTGTATGAGGGGTTTATGATGGATGGATGTGAGTGGTGAAGATAGTATGGAAAAGAGGGTGGGGTAGGTGGGGATCCTGTGGGGTCCACAGATCCTGTGGGGTCAAGGACTTAGCATCCCTGCTCCATTGAGGCGTGCAAAACGCCCATAGAGTGCCATCCTGGTGTTTAACGCCAGACTGCTGCTTGTTTCTGGCGTTAAACGCCAGCTTTTCCCCCTTTCTTGGCGTTGAACGCTAACTTGGTGCTTGTTTCTGGCGTTATACACCAGATTGTAGCTTGTTTCTGGCGTTTAACGCCAACTTGATGCTTCTTTCTGGCATTAAACGCCAGTCTGATGCTTCTTACTAGCGTTTAAATGCAAGTAAGCTCTTCCTCCGGGGTGAGCTGTTTTTGATTTTGCTTTGATTTTTGTGACTCCACATGATCATCATCCTAAAGAAAACATAAAATAAAAATGAAAAACAGAAAATTAACATAGATAAGTAAAAATTGGATTGCCTCCCAATAAGCGCTTCTTTATTGTCTTTAGCTGGACCTTACTGAGCTTTTAATCTAGTCTCAGCTTTGAGCATTCTTGCTCAATATTGCCTTCAAGATAATGCTTGACTCTCTGTCCATTAACAATGAACTTCTTATTAGAATCAATGTCTTGAAGCTCCACATAGCCATATGGTGACACACTTGTAATCACATATGGTCCGCTCCACCGAGATTTCAGTTTCCCAGGAAATAATCTGAGCCTAGAGTTAAACAGCAGAGATTTTTGTCCTGGTTCGAAGACTCTAGGTGACAGCTTTCTGTCATGCCACCTTTTTGCTTTCTCTTTGTAAAGCTTGGCATTTTCGAAAGCAGTGATTCTGAATTCCTCTAGCTCATTCAGCTGGAGCAATCTTTTTTTTCCAGCTAATTTGGCATCAAAGTTTAGGAATCTGGTTGCCCAGTAGGCCTTATGCTCCAGTTCCACGGGCAGATGACAGGCCTTACCATACACAAGTTGGTATGGAGAGGTCCCTATAGGAGTCTTGAATGCTGTTCTGTATGCCCACAGAGCGTCATCCAAGCTTCTTGCCCAATCCTTTCTATGGGTACTTACAGTTCGTTCTAGGATTCTTTTTAGTTCTCTATTAGAGACTTCAGCTTGCCCATTTGTCTGTGGATGATATGGAGTTACCACCTTATGGCTAATTCCATATCGGACCATAGTAGAGTAAAGCTGTTTGTTGTAGAAGTGAGTGCCCCCATCACTGATTAGTGCTCTAGGGACTCCAAACCTGCTGAAGATATGTTTCTGGAGGAACTTCAGCACTATCTTAGTATCATTGGTGGGTGTTGCAATGGCCTCTACCCATTTGGATACATAGTCGACTGCCACCAGAATATAAGTGTTTGAGTATGATGGTGGGAAAGGTCCCATGAAGTTAATACCCCATACGTCAAACAACTCAATCTCTAAGATTCCTTGCTGAGGCATGGCGTAACTATGAGGCAGATTACCAGCTCTCTGGCAGCTGTCACAGTTATGCACAAACTCTCGGGAGTCTTTATAGAGAGTGGGCCAGTAGAAGCCACATTGGAGGACTTTTGTGGCTGTTCGCTCACCTCCGAAATGTCCTCCATATTGTGATCCATGACAATGCCATAGGATCTTCTGTGCTTCTTCTCTAGGCACACACCTACGGATTATTCTGTCTGCACATCTCTTAAAGAGATATGGTTCATCCCACAGGTAGTACTTTGCATCAGTAATTAATTTTTTCTTTTGTTGCCTACTGTACTCCTTGGGTATGAATCTTGTAGCTTTATAGTTTGCAATATCTGCAAACCATGGTGTTTCCTGAATGGAAAACAATTGCCCATCCAGAAAGGTTTCAAAGATCTCAATAGAGGGAAAGGACGCTCCTCCTATTGGTTCTATCCGAGACAGATGATCAGCCACTTGGTTCTCTGTCCCTTTTCTGTCTCTTATTTCTATATCAAACTCTTGCAGAAGCAACACCCATCTTATGAGCCTGGGTTTTGAATCCTGCTTTGTGAATAGATATTTAAGAGCAGCATGGTCAGTGTACACAATCACTTTGGATCCTACTAAGTATGATCTAAACTTGTCAATGGCATAAACCACTGCAAACAATTCTTTTTCTATGGTTGTGTAATTTTTCTGGGCATCATTTAAAACACGGCTAGCATAATAAATGACATGCAGAAGCTTGTTATGCCTCTGTCCCAGTACTGCACCAATGGCATGGTCACTGACATCACACATTAGTTCGAATGGTAATGTCCAGTCTGGTGCAGAAATAACTGGTGCTGTGACCAGCTTAGCTTTCAGGGTTTCAAACGCCTGCAGACACTCTGTGTCAAACACAAATGGCGTGTCAGCAGCTAGCAGATTGCTCAGAGGTTTTGCAATTTTTGAAAAATCCTTTATAAACTTCCTATAGAATCCTACATGCCCCAGAAAGCTTCTGATTGCCTTAACATTGGCAGGTGGTGGTAATTTTTCAATTACTTCCACTTTAGCTTGATCCACCTCTATTCCCTTGTTTGAAATTTTATGCCCAAGGACAATTCCTTCAGTCACCATAAAGTGACATTTTTCCCAATTTAAAACTAGGTTGGTCTCTTGGCATCTTTTCAGAACAAGTGCTAGATGGTTAAGGCAGGAGCAGAATGACTCTACAAATACTTAAAAGTCATCCATGAAGACTTCCAAAAATTTCTCTACCATATCAGAGAAGATAGAGAGCATGCACCTCTGAAAGGTTGCAGGTGCATTGCACAGACCAAAAGGCATCCTTCTGTAAGCAAACACTCCAGAAGGGCATGTAAATGCTATTTTCTCTTGGTCCTGAGGATCTATTGTAATTTGGTTAAAACCTGAATAGCCATCCAAAAAGCAGTAGTAGTATTCATGACTTGCTAGTCTTTCTAGCATCTGCTCTATGAATGGTAAAGGAAAGTGATCCTTCCTGGTGGTTGTATTGAGCCTTCTGTAATCAATACACATACGCCACCCTGTAACTATTCTTGTAGGAACCAGTTCATTTTTTTTTATTATGAACCACTTTCATGCCTCCCTTTTTGGGGACAACTTGGACATGGCTCACCCAGGGGGCTATCAGAAATGGGATAAATAATCCCAGCCTCCAGTAAATTGGTGACCTCTTTCTGCACCACCTCCTTCATGGATGGATTTAGCCGCCTCTGTGGTTGAACCACTGGCTTAGCATCATCCTCCAATAGGATCTTGTGCATACATCTTGCTGGGCTGATGCCCTTAGGATCACTTATGGACCACCCAAGGGCTGCCTTGTGTGTCCTTAGCACTTGAAGTAGTGCTTTCTCTTCCTGTGAATTTAAAGCAGAGCTTGTGATCACTGGAAAAGTGTCACCTTCTCCCAGAAATGCATATTTCAGGGATGGTGGTAGTGGTTTGAGCTCGGGTTTAGGAGGTTTTTCCTCTTCCTGATGAATTTTCAGAGGCTCTTTTATTTTCTCTGAATCCTTCAGATCAGGCTGGACATCTTTAAAGATGTTTTCTAGCTCTGATTCGAGACTCTCAACCATGTTGATCTCCTCTACCAAAGAGTCAATAAGATCAACTTTCATGTAGTCTTTTGGTGTATCTGGATGCTGCATGGCTTTGACAGCTTTTAACTTAAACTCATCCTCATTGACTCTCAGGGTTACTTCCCGTTTTTGGACATCAATGAGAGTTCGTCCAGTTGCTAGGAAAGGTCTTCCTAGAATGAGAGTAGCACTCTTGTGCTCCTCCATTTCCAGCACTACAAAGTCAGTAGTAAAGGCGAATGGCCCAACCTTGACAATCATGTCTTCAATCACGCCTGATGGGTATTTAATGGAGCCATCAGCAAGTTGGAGACATATCCGGGTTGGTTTGACTTCTTCAGTTAAACCAAGCTTTCTGATAGTGGATGCAGGTATTAGGTTGATACTAGCCCCAAGATCACATAAAGCTGTCTTGGTGCAATTACCCTCTAATATGCATGGTATCATAAGGCTCCCGGGATCTTTAAGCTTTTCTGGTAAGCTTTTCAGAATGACTGCACTGCATTCTTCAGTGAGGAGAACTCTTTCAATTTCTCTCCAATCCTTCTTATGACTTAAGATCTCTTTCATGAACTTGGCATAAGAGGGTATTTGCTCAAGTGCCTCTGCAAACGGAATCTTTATTTCAAGAGTCCTAAGATAGTCTACGAAGTGAGCAAATTGCTTATCCTGCTCCTCTTGGCAGAGTTTTTGAGGATAAGGCATCTTGGCTTTGTATTCCTGAACCTTAGTTGCTGCAGGTTTATTTCCTACAGAGGTGGTTGGAGAAGCCTTTTTAGAGGGGTTGCTATTAGCACTTGTGTGTGTCTGATCCCTCATTGGCGTTTGAATGCCAGGGTTGGAAGCTGGATTGGCGTTGGATGCCAACTTCTTACTTGTTTCTGGCGTTTGAACGCCAAAACTGAGCTTTTATTGGGCGTTTGACGCCAGCTCCTTGCCTGTTTCTGGTGTTTGAATGCCAGAACTACGCGTGGGTTGGGCGTTTAACGCCAACTTTGCATCCTTTTCTGGCATTTGAATGCCAGAGTTATTCCTCTCTGGGCTCTTACTGTCCTCGAAGGGATTTTGGATAATATTTTGCTCATCCTCTGTCAGTTATTCTTTTCTTGGCTTTCTCCTGCTCTGAAGTGAGGTATTTAATGTTTTTCCACTTCTTAATCGAACTGCTTGGCACTCCTCTGTTATCTATTTTGATAACTGCTGTTTTGTCTGATTCAATTGTGATTCCATATCCTTGTTAGCAATTTTGGTCTCTTGTAGCATCTCCTTAAATTCTGCTAACTGCCTTGTTATAGAAGATAGCTACTGATTGAGTTCAGCAACTTGTTCCTGAGGACTAAAGTCAGTTGATACTGCCTTAGCTTCTTCTTTCATGGAGGACTCATTACTTATGTACAGATGCTGATTTCTAGCAACTATATCAATAAGCTCTTAAGCCTCTTCAATAGTCTTTCTCATGTGTATAGATCCACCAGCTGAGTGGTCTAGAGATATTTAAGCTTTTTCTGTAAGCCCATAGTAGAAGATGTCTAATTGCACCCACTCTGAACATATTTCAGAGGGGCATTTCCTTAGCATTCCTCTGTACCTCTCCCAAGCGTTATAAAGGGATTCATCATCCTCTTGTTTAAAGCCTTGGTTGTCCAGCCTTAGCTGTGTCATCCTTTTTGGAGGAAAATATTGATTTAGGAATTTGTCTAATAACTGTTTCTATGTTCTTATGCTTGCTGTGGGTTGGTTATTTAACCACCTCTTAGCTTGATCTTTTACAGCAAACAGAACAGTAACAGCCTGTATACATCCTGATCTACCTCCTTGTCACGCACTGTGTCAGCAATTTACAAGAACTGCGCTAGAAACTCAGTAGGTTCTTCCTGTGGAAGACCGGAATACTGGCAATTTTGCTGCACCATGACAATGAGCTGAGGATTTAGCTCAAAACTGCTTGTTTTGATGGGAGGTATACAGATGCTACTCCCATATGCAGCAGTAGTGGGGTTAGCATATGACCCCAGAGTCCTTCTGGACTGTTCATTTCCACTTAGGTCCATGATGGAGAAAGGGAGATGATGCGGATTGTAAATAAATTTTTTTTTTGAAAATCGAAATTAAAATAAAATAAAATAAAATAAAATAAATAAAAAAAAGAAAAGATATGAAAAAGATTTGATTTTAAGATTTGAAATTAGAAAAGATAAGATAAGCTAGGTAAGAGAAGATAAGGAATTTAAATTAAAAAGTTTTGAAATTTAAATTTTAAATTTGAAAATTATATTTTGAAATTTGAAATTTCAAATTTTAAATTTGAAATTTGAAATTTGAAATTTTAAATTTTAAATTTTGAATTTTGAATTTTCGAAAAAGTCAACAATATAAGATAGGGATTTGAAAAAGATTTAAATTTTGAAATTTTTAAAACTAAGATAAGATGAAATAGAAATTTTAAAATAAAAATCTGAAATTCTTATGTAAATTTCGAAAATTAACTTAAAATAAAGAGAAAAGATATTTTTTGAATTTAATGAGGTAAGAGAAAAATAATAAAATGACACCAAACTTAGAGCTTTTAGATCAAAACAAAGAAAACAAATAAGAAAACTTTGAATGTCAAGATGAACTCCAAGAACACTTTGAAGATCAAGATGAACACCAAGAACAACAAGAATAAAATTCAAAGACTCAAGAACATAAAAAGAACACCAAACTTAAAACTTTTAGAAAACTCAAAATAAATTTTCGAAAATTAAAGAAAAATAACAAGAGAACACCAAACTTAAAAGTTTGACACAAGAATTAATCAAAGAAAAATTATTTTTGAAAAAGTTTTAAAAGGAAGATACCCAATTACCAAGAACATAAGCACAACGCTCTAGCCAACTGAGATATAAATTTAACGTGTTTTTAAAAAAAAGTATTTAATGTATAAAAATTTTTATATTTTGGATACTAATAATTCGAAAATGCACAAGAAAAACAAGAAAAAATACAAAACAAGAAAAACTAAAGATCAAACAAGAAAAATAAACAAGAACAATTTGAAGATTAAGAAAGAACTAAGAACACATAATTCGAAAAATTGAAAGAAAAATAAAATCATGCAATTGACACCAAACTTAAAATATGAAACTCAACTCAAACAGAAGACTAAATCATGAAGTTATTGGTTTTAAAAATTTTCGAAAAAAATTTAGAAAAATAAAATAAGGATTTTAAAATTTTAACCAAAAACAATAACAGAAGACTCTAAA
Source organism: Arachis ipaensis (assembly GCF_000816755.2). Lineage (NCBI taxonomy): Eukaryota > Viridiplantae > Streptophyta > Magnoliopsida > Fabales > Fabaceae > Arachis > Arachis ipaensis. The sequence goes on along the minus strand of NC_029789.2, from coordinate 62,042,237 downwards.
CCAAAAAGAAAAATTTTTCCTAATCTAAGCAACAAAATAAACCGTCATTTGTCCAAACTCAAACAATCCCCAGCAACGGCACCAAAAACTTGGTGCACGAAATCACAATCACACTCTTGCAATTCCGCACAACTAACCAGCAAGTGCACTGGGTCGTCCAAGTAATACCTTACGTGAGTAAGGGTCGATCCCACGGAGATTGTTGGCTTGAAGCAATCTATGGTTATCTTGTAAATCTTAGTCAGGAGCTTAATAATAAAAATTACTTTTGTTTATGAAAACTAAATAACATGAAATAAAGGTTACTTGTTATGCAGTAGTCTCTGTCTTCTGAACCTCTGCTTTCCTACTGTCTTCTTCTTCACGCACGCAGATTTCCTTCCATGGCAAGCTGTATGTTGGTGGATCACCGTTGTCAATGGCTACCATCCATCCTCTCAGTGAAAATGGTCCAAATGCGCTGTCACCGCACGGCTAATCATCTGTCGGTTCTCACTCATGTTGGAATAGAATCCGTTGATTCTTTTGCGTCTGTCACTACGCCCAACACTTGTGAGTTTGAAGCTCTTCACAGTCATCCCTTCCTAGATCCTACCCGAAATATCACAGACAAGGTTTAGACTTTTTGGATCTCAGGAATGGCCGCCAATAATTTTAGCCTATACCACGAAGACTCTGATCATGAACCAAGAGGCTGAGAGATATACACTCAAGCTAGTGCAGATAGAACGGAGGTGGTTGTCAGGCACGCGTTCATAGGTGAGAATGATGATGAGTGTCACGGATCATCACATTCATCAGGGTGAAGTGCGAGTCCTTCCTAGATCCTACCCGAAATATCACAGACAAGGTTTAGACTTTTTGGATCTCAGGAATGGCCGCCAATAATTTTAGCCTATACCACGAAGACTCTGATCATGAACCAAGAGGCTGAGAGATATACACTCAAGCTAGTGCAGATAGAACGGAGGTGGTTGTCAGGCACGCGTTCATAGGTGAGAATGATGATGAGTGTCACGGATCATCACATTCATCAGGGTGAAGTGCGAGTGAATATCTTAGAATAGAAACAAGCGTGATTGAATGAAAAACAGTAGTAATTGCATTAATTCATCAAAACACAGCAGAGCTCCCTACCCCCAATCATGGAGTTTAGAGACTCATGCCATCAAAGATACAATATGGAATGTAAAAATGTCATGAGGTACAAAATAAATCTCTAAAAGTTGTTTAAATACTAAACTAGTAACCTAGGTTTATAGAAAATGAATAAACTACGATAGATAGTGCAGAAATCCACTTTCGGGGCCCACTTGGTGTGTGCTGGGGATGAGACTTGAGCTTTACACGTGCCTAAGCTATTTCTGGAGTTGAACACCAGGTGGTAACCTGTTTTGGGTTTAACTCCAACTTGTAACCTGTTTCTAACGTTTAACGCCAGAATGGAACATGGAACTGGAATTAAACGCCAGTTTACGTCATTTATCTTTGAGCAAAGTATGGACTATTATATATTTCGGGAAAGCCCTGGATGTCTATTTTCCAACGCAATTGAGAGCGCGCCATTTGGGTTTCTGTAGCTCCAGAAAATCCATTTCGAGTGCAGGGAGGTCAGAATCCAACAGCATCTACAGTCCTTTTTCAGCCTCTGAATCAGATTTTGCTCAGGTCCCTCAATTTTAGCCAGAAAATACCTGAAATCACAGAAAAACACACAAACTCATAGTAAAGTCTAGAAATGTGAATTTTTCTTGAAAACTAATAAAAACATAGTAAAAACTAATTAAATTATACTAAAAACTACCTAAAAATAATGCCAAAAAGCGTATAAATTGTCCGCTCATCATGCGTCGAAAATTGCTTACATATACCTGACTTGGCTCATTTGGCTGAGAGAGTTCGTCAGGTTGAAATTTTGAAGAAAGAAAAAGAGAAATATAAGAATGATGAGAAAATGTTAAAGAATAAATCTTTTTCTCAAACAGCGAAAGTCTCTTATGTGGCAATGGAATCCTCCGATGAGGAGTTCGATTTAAAAGCAGAAGTTGATTTGGCTGAACTTAAAAAAGGTCCACCTTATGTTTGTTCCTTACTTAAGAAAATCTCGAATAATAAGAAGTCGAATGATTTAAAGCAAAAAAGCAAAAAAAGATATGTTTTGACATTTCAAAATTGGATCAGATATTCGATGTGTTGCTTAAAGATAAACAGTTAATTTTACCTGAGGGCAGAACTTTGCTTTTGGTAAAATATTTGAAAGGGAAACCTTATTGTAAGTTTCATCAAGCAACTAGTTATTCGACTAATAACTATGTCCGTTTCAGGGACTTGATACAAGAGGCTATCAGGGAAGGGATATTGAAATTCGATGATGGGAAAAAGGGGATGAAAGTTGATTCTGATCCCTTTGATAGTGAAGCCAATTTTGCTGAGCCATATTTTGGCATGAATATAGTGGGGATGTCTTATAACTTCGATATGTCCCTGGGAATCTTTTGCGTTCATTCGATATGAAGATGAACCTGGTTATTTTCTGAGATCTTCCAAAAAGCAGAAATCTCATTTGTGCCCACTGCATATCACAGTAGTTATGAGTGGGATCAAGATAAATAAAGTTTTGATTGATGGAGGAGTAGCTATTAGCCTTCTGCCAGAGAGAATGATGATGAAGGTGGGGAAACACCTTGATGACTTAATTACTAGCAACATTTCTGTGACAGATTATAGTGGTGTTTCGACCCCTACGAAAGGATTGGTTACTCTTGTGGTGAGAGAGTTGAGTCTTTTGATCGAAACACTGTCTTCGTGGTAGTGTCTTCGAAGGCTAGTTACAATGCCTTGTTGGGACGGGATTGGATCCATGGGGTTGGGGCTGTACCATCCACTATGCATCAACTGTCCTTATTTGGACAGATGATGAAAAACCTGAAGTAGTCAAGGCTGATTCGAATTTATACGTCAAGCAGTTACATGTTGATTTCAGGGTGTATAGTCCTAAATTAAAGCCTTTGAATGTTGACAGGGTACTCAATTCTTTCAATTGTGAAGATTGCTATTTGAGTTTGGAGGGTTTAAACGTGAAGCTCCGTTATCCACAACTCAGTGTTCCTCTGACTGGGTGGGATTGCTCGTTATAAGTAGTAGTCAGAATATGTTCTTTCATGGTAGGTGGTCAAGACGTCTCGAATTATCTAGTAACTTTAAATAAGTATTTAAGTAATTTTTCTTTAGTTGAAAATAAAAGTGATTCTTGTGATAAAGTCGAATCCTTTAGGAATGTAGCTTCGTCTTGTTCTATGTTCAGTATAGATTTGATTCTGTCAATCGAATTTAGTCATGGTTTAAATTCTTTCTGTTCACATAGTTTGAATGATGTTGTCAAACAAACTGCTGCCATTATAGCAGAAGTACATTGTATTGAAAATGGTATTATTGTTAATTCGATGGATAAACAAGTGTGTTTCAATCCCAGTGAACCTATTGATTTTTCTTTTGATTGCATCTATGATTTAGAACCTTTGGGCTTTGAAAAATATTCAGTAAAGGATAATGAATATACAAAGGGTTTTGAGTCACTGATGGGTGAAAATTAGATTTCCACATAAACTCACCGGCAAGTGTACCGAGTCGCATCAAGTAGTAATAACTCACAAGAGTGAGGTCGATCCCACAGGGATTGATGGATCAAGCAACTTTAGTGAGGTGATTAGTTTAGTCAAGCTAACATTGGTGAATTGAATGAAATCGAAGCAACAGAAAGTAAATTGCAGGAATTATAAATTGCAGAACGTAAATTTAGCAGAAACTTAAAGTGCAAGAAAAGCAAATTGCATAAGATCTAACTTGTAGGGAGTAAATTGACAGAATCTTAAAGAACAAGAAATGTAGATTGCAGCAAATGAAAAGGGAATTGGGTGCTGGGAACATAAATCAGAATTCAGAATAATTGCAGAAGATGAAAATTGCAGGAAAGTAAATTGGAGCAATGTAAACAGAAAAGTAAAATTGTAGAGGAGGATATCATTGCCGGAAAAGGAAATTGTAGCAGAGAAGTGTAAGCAATGGTAATTTCATAAAGCTGAATTGAATTCTGAAATATAGATGATGCAGAAAACAAAAGTGTATCAAAGAGAGCTTTCTATTCTATCCTACTCCTACTCCTACTGCGGCCTAGCAGCCTAACCGATCTTCCCAAATGGAATGAATCTGATGCCTTTATATAGGCTTTACAAAATAAAAATAAAATTGAAATTTAAAATAAATTACAATTTAAATAAAATTCCTAATTTAACTTTTTCTTGTGCCTTTCAGTGATGTCAATTGGGCTCTGCTTCCTTTGGGGCTTTTGTTGGTTTGGCCTTGTATGAAGTGGGTCAGGATGGTGTTTGGGTGTGCCTCTAGTGGAACGCTCAGTTGACAAAATGAGCGCAGCATTCACTCCTTGCGTGCTTCTCTCACGTACTTTGAGCGCTCATTGTTTGGAGCGTTGAAGCGTTCCTTGTTTTAACGCCACAAATATTATTAATGCCTTTAGCAATTTATATTAACGCATGGTTCATCATGGCATTAATAATATTACATGCATGCTTTCATTAACGCCTTGGAAAAGAATTGATTGCGTTAATAATATTACATGCATGCTTTCATTAACTTTATCAGTAATGCCAATTACTTAACGTAGCGTTCATTCATTTCATTCATTCTTAATTGGCATTAATAATTAAATGCATGCATGCTTTAATTATTAATTCATGATAATGCATGCATAAGTATTAATGCATATGTATGCATGTTACTAATGACAAGGCTTCATGGTCATGAGCTACGTTTTTAAAAGCGTGGCCTAAGGTTCCAAGGCGTGCTCAAACTTCAAAGTGTGCCCCAAAATTCTTCTTTCCTTTTTTTGAGCTTAATTTGTACTTTTTTGCTTCTTTTTCCACTTATTTCCTTCAAGATTTATAAAATCAAAAGATCAAAAAATATACCAATTAAGCACAAAAATATTCAATATTTAAGCACTAATCATCAATTTCTTGTATGAATAAGCATAAAAAAACATGACATGATGACATGTCATCAGTCACAGGATCCCTTAGAAGAGATTAACTTGGGATCTGTTGATGATGTTCGAATTACTTACATATGTAAGGGCCTTGAAGCCCCGTTTTGAACAAAATTATTCAATCTCTTGCATAAATTTAAAGATTGTTTTGCTTGGAATTATCATGAGATGCCTGGTCTTTATCGTTTTCTTGTGGATCATCTATTAGCATTAAAACCAAGTGCTCGACCTGTGAAGCAAACGCCTCGGTGATTTGCTCAAATTAAAGAGAGATTGAACGTTTGATTAAAGCAAAATTTATTCGAACCACATATTATGTAGAATGGGTTTTGAATACTATCCCTGTAATGAAGAAAAATTAAAAATTAAGTGTATGCATTGATTTTCTAGACTTGAATAATGCTACTCCGAAAGATGAATATTTTATGTCCATAGTAGATATGTTAATCGATTTTGTTGCAGGTAATAAAATTTTAAGTTTTATGGACGGTTATTCGGGGTATAACCAGATTTTCATTGCAGAAGATAGTGTGTCTAAAACTATTTTTTGATGCCCTAGAGCATTAGGGACGTATGAGTGGGTGGTTATGCTGTTTGGTTTAAAAAATGCTGATGCTACATACCAATGCGCCATGAATACTATTTTTCATGAGTATATTGGAAAATTTATGGAAGTGTATATTGATGATGTTATGGTTAAGTCGAATTCAGTAACCCAACACATCGACCATTTAAGAAAGGCTTTTAATACGATGCGGAAGAAGGGATTAAAAATGAATCCTTTAAAATGAGCATTTGGTGTTTTAGCAAGAAATTTCTTGGGATTTGTTGTCCATAAAAAGCGAATTGCTATTGATAAGAACATGGCCAATGCAATCTTAGAGTTATCCTCTCTTAGATCAAAAAAGAAGGTGCAGTCGTTACTAGGAAAAGTTAACTATCTTAGAAGGTTCATATCGAACCTCTTAGGTGGAACTCGAGTATTTGCACCCTTGGTAAAGCTTAAGAGCAAAACGTAATTCGAGTGGACAAACGAACATCAAGAAGCTTTTGATTCAATCAAAGATTATTTATTTAAAGCCCGTGTAATGGCAAATGCTCATCCTCATGAACCTTTAAAGTTGTACATTGCAGCAACCAAGAATATGATCAGATGTATGTTGGCTCAAGATGATGAAAACGGACATGAACGGGCCATTTATTATCTTAGTTGGGTATTAACTGACATAGAAACAAGGTATTCACCTATCAAAAAGTTGTGTTTGTCTCTTTATTATGCTTGCACAAAATTAAAGTGTTATATGGTTGCAAAATCGGTGAAGGTAATTGCACAGACTGACTTAGTTAAATATATGCTAACTTATCCTATGCTGAGAGGTCGATTAGGGAAATGGATGTTAGCTTTAACAGAGTTTGATTTGCAATATGTTCCAGCAAAGGTTGTGAAAAGCCAGTGTTTCGAGGGTTACCTGAAACAGGGAGGTCGATCTCGGATGAGATCTTCTGATCTGGCCACGGTTGCTGTGCCCGACTTGTTGGAGCTTGAGATGTTGATGATCCTTGATCACCGGAGGGGGGTGGTACCTGCAAGAGACTCCGATGCTTAAGTCAGTACGGGCTTTAGGCAGGTTTTTTGTAGAATTGGAGTATGAGTTATACCTGGATGCTCCAGTGTATTTATAGTAGCGTCTTGATGATCTTCCTTTGAGATAAGTTGGTTATCTTATCTTATCTTTTGAGGAGGAGATCTTTATCTTTTGCCCAACTTTCCTCTAGTAGGCGGTGGTTCCTTTACTCTGGGCCTTTGGTAAGAGACCAAAGCGTAGGTTAAGAATTTCCTCAAAATTGGAAATAGCGTTGTAAGTATAGTCCTAACCCAACAAGTTGGCCACCGATCAAATTGGAAATTCACAAGATATGACACAAGCAAAACCAAATTAAAACCGAGAGTATTAGACTCCGGAGTCGTCTCCCTAGGAGCACTTTAGAACAACGAGTGTGCAATTCCAGTTGTAATGATCAACGGGTTGTGAATGAAGAAATGAACATATAAAGCAACAAAAGAACATGCAAAATTGTAATGATTGAACTAATTAAGAAATTAAAGAACCGACTATGTAATACAAACAAGTAAAGTATAAAAGAAATCAACATATAAAGATATAAAAGATTGAAAGCATCAAAAATAGTCTTTGCTTGGAATGAGCTAAGGGTCCTTTCCTTGTTGGAACCATAACTATGACAATTATGATGGATTAGTCTTACTTGATCAACCCTCACATCGGAAAGTAAGTTAAATGAGCATAAGTGTCCTTAACCCACAAATCCTAAATTGCTTGCTAATTACTTTAGCAACAAATTAGCGTTAGTGGGAACAAGAACAATTAACAACCCAAAAATTGAAACTAAATGTTGGACATTCCAACTCTAGGAACCCAATTGCTCACTTACCCAAGCCACGAACCAAAAATTTAGCCTAAAACCATGTTTGACATTTTGTCAAACACTTGGTGGGCAAAAAGCTTAAACATGAGGAAAATGAGTAAAGACTTGAAACTAAAGACAACAATTGATCTCAATCAACAAGAATAACCCAAGGAAGCATGTAATAATCATCAAACATCAAATTCATTAACAAGAAAATTAAATTTCAAGAGAGAGGCAAAATTAAACTATAACTTGAATTAGAAGAAAGAGTAATAGCAATGTAACTATAAAGAGTAATAATAAGAGAATACTTATAATGAAAGCTTGCAAAATCCAAGATCAAAAATGAAAATGGCACTTGAATGTAAAATCCTAATATAAACCCTAATTGAGATGATGAAAAACTTAGAGAAAAACTAAACTAAAGCTTCCTACCACTACTCCTAAACTATACTAAATGATATGCTATGTTATGTCTTCATTTCCCCCTCCAATATGAGCTAAAAGACTTCAGAAATGGGCCTCCAAAGCCCCCAAATCATGAGGCACGTGCTATTTTAATGAAGTTATGTGCGGACACCTGTGCGGAGCACAGATGCGTGCGTCCGCACACTTCGCGAGAAATCCAGGTCTGTGCGTACGCACAAGCAGCCGTGCGTACGCACACTATGCGATGCTTGGCTGGACGCGCGACGTGCTCGATGCAATCCACGCGCTTTGCGTGGGTGGCTGTGCATACGCACAGGTAGCTGTGCGCATGCACACGTCTCTGAGCTCATCTCCTTTGATTTCTCTTGCTTTCTCCACTTTGCATGCTCTTCTTCCATTTTCTCCTACCCATTCCTACCTTATATACCTGAAAGCACTCACCAACAACATCAAGGCATTGAATGGAAGGTAAATTGAATAAAATAGATCTAATTAGGTATAAAAGAGCATATTTTCATGATCAAGCACAAATTGGGAAGAAAGTTCAAAAGCATGCTATTCAAGGGGATAGGTGTGAGTTTATGTGATAAAAATCCCTTCAATTCTAACCAAAATTCATCATCAAATATGGATTCATCAGCCTTCTTGGGCCTCTGAGACGTTTGTCTGAGCTCTTTGCGAAGAAGTCTGCGATGGTCCCACCTTTCATGAGGTCGGTCCCTTTGTCTTCATCCAACTCGGCCCTCATACCTCAGACCGATGTATGAACAGTGCCCCTGCTCGAGCTTCGATCCTTTAGGGAAGTCGTGCTCGAGCATTGATCTGGTTGGTTTTTGAGTAACTCCTCTTCATGCGAGTCTGGCGTTGCTTTTGTTTTGAAGCGTTTTTAACAGTGTGCTTTTGGAGTGCGTTTAACTTCCTTGGGAACGTGCGAGTGCTTTAAAAGCCCATTGATGAGGTCTTTTATTGCTCTTTACCATTTCGTTTCCCTCTTTAACTTTGTTTGAAATCAAAGAAGAAGAAAAAAGGTTTTTACTTTCTCAGCCTCCTTCTTTCCTCTGCTTCCTTGCTTTTTGCTTCTCCGCAAAGATTTTTGTTCGTCTGGCCCTTTCGATTTTTGCCCAAGCTTCCCTTTTTCTTTCAAGCGGTGCTTGTGGATCGTTGGTGCTTTCACTGCTCACCCATCGTTTCTGTTCTTCCCTTTTCTGCAGGTTGGTTCTTCTATTTCATACCTCTTTGTATTACTCTACTATTCTGCTTGGCTTCTGATGATTGTTGCATGCTTTATTTCTTTGAAATCTTTTTATCTTTATTGCTTCATTTTTGCGAAAATGTTGATGCTTGGGTGAACCATTTGCATTTTTCTTTGGGTTTGGGTGACGGGACTAGGGTTTTGTTTTTTATTCCCTATATTCCTCCTTTTGCTGCATCTGTGCTGTTGCCTCCAAAGGATGTTCCTGGGTGTTGGTGATAATCTTCTTGTTTCTTACAAACCCCTGGGACACCCTTTTGGTTGCTATGTGCTTGCTTCACTTTTTCGTCCTGGTTTTGATCTTGTCCGAGTTGTTTGGTAGTGATATTTCTTATTTTCTTGCTGTAGGTGTAGTGTTCTATATCTTCACGTAGAAATATTATTGAGATATCTACAAAAGTCCCCTCTGGTATGGCTGACTGGTTAGATTCTATAGTGTTGATGTGTGTTACTGTGACCGATCCGGAGTATTGTGAAAAACTTAGGAGATTTCATAGAATCTGTAGTAGTAGAGATGATGAAAAGAACTAAGAGCTGGTGTTGCCTGATCCTGAAGAGAGAGTTAGTTTTCCTCCTATAGGTCGGGCAGAGCGTCCCTTTTTTCTATGCTTATGACTACTTCTTTTCCCAACTAGGTATAAGCCTTCCTTTTACCAATTTTCATAATGAAGTTTTATGGAACTGTAATGTAGCCCCACCGCAGCTTCACCCGAACTCTTGGGCTTTTATGAATATTTTCCAGCTGTTATGCCAAGAGCTATGTGTCCGACCTACCATATCTCTTTTTCTCTTCTTGTTTGTGCTGACTAAACCTGGGGCGACCAAGAAGAAAGCTTCTTGGATCTCCTTTTGAGCTACCCAGGGTAGAAAAGTCTTTTCCATGTTTGATGACTCCTTTTGAGACTTTAAAAATTATTATTTCAAAGTCCGAGCTGTTGAGGGTGTTCGTCCCTTCTTCCTGGTCGAAAATGATGAGCCGCCCTTTCCTTTATGGTGGGAGAAAGATCCCGTAGTTCTTAAGTATCCCTGGGAGAGTTTAGATGAGGTAGAGCAAGCTTTTGTGGGTGTTTTAGAGGAGCATTGGGGGGAGCCTCCTCACCTAGACATTAAAATGTTCTTAGGGGATCCCGCTTTTCTCCGTTCTGAGCTAGGTAGTATCCGATCTTATCTTCATATTAGTTTTCTTTTATTGATTGTGATCTCGTCATTATCTACTGTGTGACTGTTTTGCTGGGTTTGTTTCAGAAATGGTTTCATCGTCAGACTCAATAAAGATGTTCCACAAAGCAAAAAAGGCAGTAGCTGCTCAAAATTTGTCAAGGAAGACGTCGGGGGAGAGCTCTTCTCAATTGCCTCCGAAGAAGCCAGCATCTAATCCTCAGGAGCCAAGGAAAGTCATCCCGACCCCTAGAGTCCGGACGGTTCCTATTGGTCCCCCTTTTTCGACCTCTGGCACTTCCTCTTCCCCTACTTCAGCTGGTCCTCCCCCCAAGAAGCCGAGAACTATCGGCCCTTATAATCTGGAGGATAAGAAGTTTGATGATGTGGCCTTTGGCACAGAGCGGATTGCCCCTTATGGTAAGGTTCCTTTCGACGATGTGTCGATCCTTCACCATCTGGACTTTATATCAAGCAACAGTAACCGGATGGCCAATCTTAGTGCGGCCTTATCTCGGGTTGTTCGGGAGTCCCCAGTCCATGCTACCAAGGTGTTTATGAAGGAGGCCAAGACTGATTATGACAGGGTGAAAGGTCTGAAGGACGAGCTGGATGCCAAGGTTGCCAAGTTGGAGATTGATGTAGAAAGGGAGAAGGCTCGGACTACTGCGGTGGAAGCAGCTATACTCAGACCTATGGCGAGCTGTTGGAAACTAAGGAGAGGCTGCAGTCTGCTCAGGATGACTATGCCGAGCTTCAGGGCCACATGATGAGTAGTATGACTGTTATGTATGAAAATATGAAGGCCCAAGTTCGGGTTCTTGCTCCAGATGCCGACCTCTCCTTGTTCAGCATGGATAACATGGTTGAGGATGGTCGAATTATGCCTGCTCCAGATGATGATGATGAGGGTCCTCCCCCTACGTCGATAGTTAAGGCTTCTACTGCTCCTGCTGCCGAGTCGTCCGCAGCTCCTTCTGCCGAGGTGGTTCCTCCCGAGCTCGAACCTAATGTGGAGATCCTTAATGGCCCGGACAGTGTTATTGGAGCCACCCCGATCTCGATGATTCCCCCTCCTTCCAAGGATGCAGCTACTGGGGCAGTTTTGGAGCCCTTATAATTCTCTTTTTATATCTTTTTCAATGTGTATTTGATGTGGTCCGGTCTGTGGACTTTTTGAACTTCTGATTTTGTACTGTTTCTGATAACTTTCTCCTGACACTTAGTTGCTTTTTAGCAACCTCTTTAATCAAAACACGTTGGTCTCTTGGGTTGCTGTTAGGCAGCCTTTGAGCCTTTGATGTTTTAATTTTATTGAATGATGCATTGACTTTGCTTGTGTCGAAGAAGTGCTATTCTTTTAAGCCTTATGTTCCTTGTGGGTTTCTTTATGCTTTTTTACATGTCTGATACTTGTCTATCCCGACCTCTTTTTGGAATACTGTGAATTTCCACCCCTGCCTTTTGGACCTCGCCCTATTTTAGTTGTGTTGACAACTTTTTGCTTTTGGCGCTGTTATCCTTACGGCCTGCTGCCCGGGCTTTTAGTCGATGTCCAATAAATTTTTAGTGTTCTTTGCATAGAACCTTTTTAGTTTTTGTGACGACTTTTTATCCCTGTTTGGGGGTTGTGCTTTCACTTTTTTAGGTAACGCCCCTTTTTTAAGACTTATACCCTTTTGGCCAAGTACTTTGGCCGTAGGTTTTTTCAACACTTTTGGCCCTTGTGTGATGCTTATTCCCTTTTCAGTGATCCTTTCTTTTGGTCCGACTTCTCTGTTGGTCCTTCTCAAGTTATTTTTAGTAATCCCATTTCTAGTCTGACCTCGTCAGGTCGCTTTATATGGGTTACTTTTTATAACTTCTTACATTAACTTGAGTTTTGTCGCTTCACCTTGCCGACCTCTTTTGGTCAGGCGATGAATTTTTTGTTTTTGAGCGTAAATTAATGCGTCTTGATAGGAAATTTTTTAGGGAATCTAAAAATTTTATTCGTATGACAAGATAAAAGAATAAATAAGAGTGTGTACATGCAAGTTCTTACCCTGCTATTTCAGGTAGCTTGTAGATCTTGGCTTGGCGCCTCATTAAAAAACCTTTTTAGGAAAAAGAGTGCACCTTGGCCTAAGATCTTTACCTTTTTCTAGCTATAGTACCTTCTTAGGTTACAGGCGTGCCATGACCTTGGTAGCTCCCACCCTTCGAGGTCGGCCACCCTATAGTAACCTTTCCTTAGTACTTCTATAACTCGGTATGGCCCTTTCCAGTTGGCTGCTAGCTTCCCTTCCCCTGACCAACTTGCTCTGATATCATTTCGGATTAAGATGAGGTCGTTGGTGGTGAAGCTTCGCTAGATTACCTTCCGATTATATCTTAAATCCATTCGACGCTTTAGCTCTTCCTCTCTAATCCGAACTCTTTCTCGGACATCTGGAAGTAGGTCGAGCTCTTCCCTTTATGCTTGGGAGTTGGTGTTGTCATTGTAGAGGATCACTCCAGGGGATCCTTCTTCTATCTCTACGGGGATCATTGCCTCCATTCCATATGCAAGTCAGAAAGGTGATTCTCCGGTTGTGGAGTGCGGTGTTTTCCGGTATACCCAGAGGACTTGCGGTAGCTCTTCAGCCCAAGCTCCTTTTGCATCCTGTAGCCTCCGTTTCAGCCAGGCCAATATGATTTTGTTGGTGGCTTCTGCCTGTCATTGGCTTGTGGGTGTTCCATAGAGGTGAATTGGTGCTTTAGTTTTAAATCATCTACCAAATTCCTAAAGCCTGTGTCTGTGAACTGAGTGCCATTGTCTGTGGCGATGGAGCATGGGATTCCAAACCTTGTGACAATATTTCTATACAAGAACTTCCGACTTCTTTGGGTGGTGGGAGTGGCCATTGGTTTTGCCTCAATCCATTTTGTGAAATAGTCTATTCCTACAATGAGGAACTTGACTTGTCCTGACCCCTGGGGGAATGGTCCGAGGAGGTCCAGCACCTATTTTGCGAATGGCCAAGGTGAGGTGACACAAATGAGTTCTTCAGGAAGATCTACATGGAATTGGCGTGCTTCTGACATGGGGAGCACATCTTGACAAACATTGTTGCTTCTTTTTGTAAGGCCGTCCAGTAAAAACTAGCTCAGAGTACCTTTTTAGAAAGATCTCGTGCACCAAGGTGGTTGCCGCACATGCCACTGTGGACTTCCTCCAGGACTTCCTTTGTGGCAGAGGTCGGAATGCACTTGAGGAGGGGTGTTGAGATCCCTCTTCTGTATAGGATGTCATTTACCAAGGTGTAGTACTGTGCCTCCTTTATGAGCCTTTTTACTTCCTTTTTCTCCGTGGGAAGTATTTCAGATTTGAGGTAGTTGATTATGGGTTTTATCCATCCTTGGTCTTGGTTCGATATGGTTAGGACCTTCTCCTCTTCTGAGGTTGACAGATTTTGCAGTGTTTCTTGGATGAGGCTTCTATTATTACCTACTGGTTTGGTGCTGGCTTATTCCAAAAGTGCATCAGCTCGGGCATTTTGTTCCCGAGGTATATGTCGGATCTCGTATTCCATGAATTTTTTTATCTATTCTTTGGTTTTGTCTAGGTACTTTTTCATGGTGGGATCCTTGGCCTGATAGCTCCCTTCTATTTGTGAAGTGACTACTTGTGAGTCGCTGAATATGGTAAGCTTTTGAGTTCCAATTTTCCTAGCCAGTTTCAAACCAGCCAGTAAGGCCTCATACTCGGCTTGGTTATTTGAGGCAGGGAACTCGAACTTTAAAGAGAGTTCGAGTTAGGTTCCCTGGTCACTTTCCAGGATGACACCCGCTCCACTTCCGGCTTTGTTTGATGAGCCGTCAACATAGAGGTTCCAGTTAGCGGGGGTGCTTGGGGTGTCAATGTATTCTGCGACGAATTCGGCCAGGTGTTGTGACTTGATAGCTGTCCGAGCTTCGTACTTAAGGTCAAATTCAGATAACTCCACTGCCTATTGCAGGATTCTTCCAGCTAAGTAAATTTTTTGTAGGATACCTTTTATGGGTTTGTTGGTCCGTATTCTTATGGTGTGGGCTTGAAAGTATCATCGGAGTTGTCGGGAGGTGAGTATGAGGGCGTAGGCAAACTTTTCTATCTTTTGGTAGTTTAGCTCATCCCCTTGTAAAGCCTTACTGATAAAGTAGATGGGCTGTTGTCCGTTCTCGTCCTCCCTGACTAGGGCTGAGACTATCGCCCAGTTTCCCACGGCGAGGTAAAGGATCAATTCCTCTCCTCGCCGGGGTTAAGTTAGAATGGGTGGCTGTCCCAGAAATGTCTTGAAGTCTTGGAAGGCTTGTTCACATTCTGGGATCCATTCAAACTTCTTTCCTTTCCTCAATGTTGCGTAGAAGAGAAGAGATCTTAAGGCCGATCCGGCTAGGAATCTAGATAGAGCCGCTAGTCTTCCGTTGAGCTATTGTACCTCTTTAACACAGGTCAGGTTTTTCATGCTGAGTATGGCCTGGAATTTATCTAGGTTTGCTTCAATCCCTCTCTGCGTGAGCATGAAACCCAAGAATTTGCCAGCCTCTACCGCAAAAGTGTACTTTGCGGGATTTAGCCTCATCCCGTGATTTCTTATAGTGTCAAACACTTTAGCGAGGTCGAGTAGTAGCGCTTCTTCACTTTGTGTCTTTATCAACATGTCATCGACGTAGACCTCCATCGGTTTTCCGATGTGGTTAGCAAAAATTTTGTTCATCAACCTTTGATATATAGCCCCTGCATTCTTGAGTCCGAATGGCATAACTACGTAGCAGTAGTTTACTCTTGGGGTTAGGAACGAGGTTTTATCTTGGTCGGGTTGATACATCGGTATTTGGTTGTACCCTGAGTAAGCGTCCATGAAGGAAAGGTACTTGTATCCTGATGAGGCGTTTACTAAGGTGGCTATATTCAGGAGTGGATAGGGATCTTTTGGGCATGCTTTGTTGAGGTCGGTGTAATCAGTAAACATCCGCCTCTTTCTATTTGACTTTCTGACCAGTACGACATTGGCCAGCCATAATGGGTACTTGACCTCCCTTATGAACCCTGCTTCTAATAAGGCATGTACCTGTTCCTCCATAGCTTGCGATCTCTCTGGGCCGAGCTTTCTACATTTCTATTGTACTGGCCGAGATCCAGGGTATACTGCTAATTTATGGCACATTAGTACAGGATCAATACCGGGAATGTCGGCGGCCTTCCAGGCGAATAGGTCAGAATTCGCCCTTAAGAACTCTTTCAACAGCTCCTTTAAGTCTCCTTTTTAGGTTCACCCCTATGTTTGTTGTTTTGTCTTGGGTATCATCGATCTGAACTTCCTCGATTTTGCCTTCCGGTTGGGGCCGAAGTTCTTCGCGAGCTCCAATTCCCCCGAGTTCAATAGTGTTGGCTTCCTTTCCTCTGGTGTCACCCTTAAGATTCAGACTTTCGTTGTAACAGCGTCGCGCATGTTTTTGGTCTCCTTTTACGGTGGCGATCCCTTCTGGTGTTGAAAACTTCATGCACAGGTGTGGAGTGAAGACTCATGCACAGGTGTGGAGTGGAGACCACCGCGGCGAGCTGGTTTAGCGTTATCCGACCTATGAGAGCATTGTATGTGGAGCTCACTGATGTGTGGAAAACGATCCAACACGAAACTAACCGACAAGTGCACCGGGTCGCATTAAGTAATAAAACTCACGGGAGTGAGGTCGATCCCACAGGGATTGAAGGATTGAGCAATTTTAGTTTAGTGGGCGACTTAGTCTAGCGAATCAAGAGTTGATTTGAGTAGTTTGTATTCGACAGAAGCTAAATTGCATGAAATTAAAAGGGAGAGGGACAATTGGCAAGAATTTAAAGTGCAGAGAAATTAAAGAGGCTGAATCTTAAAGTGCAAGAAATGTAAATGGCTTGAATTATAAAGGGAATTGGGAAGTGGATTTGTAGAAATTAAACAAGGAAAAGTAAAATGCAATAAACAGAAAAGTAGAAGATGACTTGAATTAAACCGGATCTAAAACGGAAATGAGAAAAAGCTTGGTGTAGCAATGAAATAAGGAAATTGAAAATTTAAAACTGTAGATCTCAGGACTCAAGAAACTAGATAGCTGAGTCTAGATCTCACTGCCTTCCTAGATCCAGCAAGAATCAATTGCAAAGGAAATAAAGAAATGTAAATTGCAGAAAGAGTAGAAGAAGAGGCAATTAACAGAAATGGAAATTCAATTATGCAGAAATTTAAACAAGATCTCAAGGTGAGATTGAAACAGAAGTTCTTCAATTCTCCACCCAAGATCCAAAGCAAGAAAAGTAAAGAATGCTCAAGCAAGAACAAGGAAGAAGAGAGATCAATTCTCCTTCCTAATTCTCTAGAATTCTAAAGCAACAATTCAAAAATGTAAAGGTGAGCTCTCTGTAAGTGCTCTAAGAATTTTCCAGGAAAAGCTCTCGAAAGACTTAAATCCTAAGCTATTTATACACTTTCTTCAAATGGTCTTCAAGCCTTGAATTGGGCCTTTGCTCTTGATTGAATTGGGTTGATAAAGGCCTTGGTTGATTGCTCTTGGAGTTGGAGAGAAATCCATTGTGAACCGGGCTATAAATCATAAAAGCTTGAGTCAAAGTTTGAGGCAAACTTTGGCTCAAGCATTTCATATCAGATGCCCCCATTTGCTACTACCAACGTTTGGGCTAAAGTTTGAGGTCAAACTTTAGGCCAAACATTGATCCCCTTGTGTGCATGTGTGGCGCCAACGTTTGCCAAAAAGCTTGAGGCAAACGTTGGCGCAAGCTTTTTGCTCCAACCAATGTGAATTCACTCTTCCAAAAGCTTGAGCTAAAGTTTGAGGCAAGCTTTGCAAGCTTTTTTTTGTTCTCTCTTGCTCCTTGCCCTTTCTTCTTTCTTCAACCTTCTTCAAAGCTCTTTTCGCCTATCATTAATCAACCAAGCACATCAAAGCTATGCTCAAAATCATGAGATTGTTATTCTTTCATAATATATGATAATTATACCACAAAATCTCATGAAATTGCATTAATTCATCCATGGTTGATTGAATCAAAGGAAATATGAAATTCTACCCAATTGGCTTACTTATGGCTCAAGAAAGTGCATAAAAACAATTGAAAACAAAAGAAAAAGACTAGTGAACTAGGCTAAGATGACTTGTCATCACAACACCAAACTTAAAGCTTGCTTGTCCCCAAGCAAGAAAGGAATTATTGAGAAGAAAG
>NC_029789.2:62017669-62022792 GCF_000816755.2 Arachis ipaensis | reverse complement strand
CACCACAGGCATATATTCTAAGGTTCAAGCTATTGGTGTCTAGCTTTGTTTCTTTTTATTTTTCTTTTATTCTATTGCCAATTTTTGGCTTTTTTTTCTTTTCTCTTTTTGTTTTTCTTTTTAACCAAGGACTTTTATTTGATTGAGATTCATAGACAGTAGGCCACTTTCTACTTAGAAGGAGACATCCTAGTTCTCTTATTCACTAAAAGTGAGCTATCATACAATCACACATACATACCACCACTTACTTTTATTGTACTTCTATCTAACAGAGAACTATCTTACTTCACATTCAAACATTTCTTTTATTGAATTAAAGATGCAGGGGACAAAGCATGCTTTTTGTTAAGTGAAAGTAAACACACAAGCACACACTTAGACTAGCTTAACTATTTAAGGGAAACAAACATAATGCAAAGACTATTTTAAACAGATAGGAAACATAATGCAAAGACTATTTTAAACAGATAGGATGCATGCTTTTTTTTTCTTTGTAATGATGAACAAGGAGCAAGTCCACCTTTCATTTGTCATGCCTTTTCTTTCTTCTTTCATACACTTGGTTGTTGGTGTTCCCTGTGTCCATGTCTGTTGTCTGTTGACCCCGCCAGAACCCAGCTCTATTCATCGCCTCCTCTACTCTATCTTCAAGTCTCATAGCCTTGCTCACTTCTATCTCACTTTTCCCTTTGAAGAACTCATCGAAAGTTGGAAACGCTGGATCCATATTGTGCAGATGCTCTCCAATATAGTTCAATTTGATTTGACTGTTTATGTTGTAATCAGCTTGGACTTCATATCTTGCATCTTGAAGGGCCGTGAACTCCTTGAGAGCCCTCATGTTTTCAGCTTGCATTTGTGCCAACAATCCAAATGATTCGTGAGATTGAAAAGCATGCTCCTCTTGCATCACGAAGAATTTTGATTCAAACTCACTTTGTTTGTTCATCATTCTCACCTGCCATTCCTCTTGTTCTTGTTGGTGTTTCATATACTGTGAATGATACTCTTCTTGCCTTTCCTGAATTCTCATGTACTGTTGTGATAATCTCCCAATCGCTTCCTGCATCTGAGTCATGTCCAGATTGTTATGTGGTTGGGGGTGTTGCTGTTCTTCTTCCTCTTGTATCTCTTCTTCCTCTTGTAACTCTTCTTCCTCCATTGGTTCTTCTCTTTGTCTTCTTCCGTGTGGTCTTCGGCTTTGCTGCGCTTCAGTAACCATCATCATTCTTTCAATGGTTATAGGCATGCCCGGGTTCAACCATGTTGGGTTATCGTCCTCCATTGGCACTTTAGCTCTTGCGCACAACCGCATAATGGTGCTTGGGTAGTATAACCAAGACCCAGCCGAGTTCTTCTCTGCAAGTTTTTGAATATCCTTTGCAAGGATTTCATGAACTTTCACCTCTCCTCCCACCATGATCCAATGCAACATAACAGCTCTTTTCCTGTTGACTTCTGAGGTGTTTACTGTGCCCAGAATTGATCTTTTCAATAGCTCATACCATCCCTTTGCTTCCGGTATAAGGTCTCCTCTCCTCAGATACTTGTATTTGTTTTTGGCATCTCCTTCCCACTCTGAGTTCACCATACAAATATCTCTAGAAATTCTATCATAATCCGGATCTCCATTTATCCTTTGGTGGTATCCCGGTTCACCAAAGCGGACTACTTTTAGTCCTAAGACTTTCTTGATGGCATCTGAACCAAAGTCTACTTCCACCCCCCCGTACATAGTTTTTGTATGTTGGGGCTTCACCCGTGTTGAGTCTTGGGATGTTGGCAAAGAATTCTCTTATGATATTTGAATTGACCCGAGTGATGGGTGAGACGAGTTCTTCCCATTTCCTCTTTCTAATATTGTCCTTCATTTCTTGGCACCCTTCATCTGGTAGCAAGAGTGGAACCTCTGGATATATCTTCTTCTCATTCATCCATTGAAGTTGTAATTGATGGTACCAAGATCTAAACCTCCATCGGTCATATTCCGGTGTATTCTCTTCCTCCTCGGGTTCTTTTCCTTTTCTCCTTTTGGTTCTTGAGGAAGAGGCCATGATCACTTGATTGGTTGACCTTCTTTGAGGTTAATGGGTTTGTGAAGAATATTGGAGGTTTTGATTTGCTTTTGGGGAGGAAAATGTTTGAGGCTGAGCTTATGTGATGAAAGGTGATAAAGGAATTAGAGTTTGAATGGTTGGAGTGCAGGGAGTGTGCAACCTTTTTGTTTCTGTGCATGGCTTGAAGGTGACATTTTATATTTACTTGATTTGAACAATGGATGGCTGGGATGCACTTGGAAGTTCTGCAAATCAAAGGTGTGCATGCAAGGTTGAATGAAGACAAAACTTGCTTCTTCAAGGGTCTGCAATGTGATCATTCCCAAGAGTGGGAAGATTCACTTTTTGAGGCATGTGATGGAATTTTGTCTTCATGCTATGCTCCCCCTTTGTCTTGTCTCTTTCATTGAATGTTCTTTGACCACCTAACCATCACAACAAGACAATAAAGATCAACATTATCAAACCGTGGCAAGAAGGCTTCCTTTATTAACCCCATGCTGCATTATCTACTTCTTGCTTTGGAAGGTGACTGCTGATCATCTTGTCAATTTCTTCCTTCCTCTGCAGTTCTATCTCGTCAGTTTCCATGCTATCTTCTTTTTCATTGATGAACTTTATTTCTGGAGAGACACTCAGTGTGACACGTTCATCATGTAGCCTAAGGGTCAACTCTCCTTTTTCTACGTCTACAATGGCCCTAGCAGTGGCCAAGAATGGCCTTCCCAGTATAATAGAGTCACTATCATCCTCATTAGATTCCAAGATCACAAAATCAGCAGGGAAAATGAATCTGTCTACTTTGACTAGAAGGTTCTCAACTATACCCCTTGGGTAAACTACTGATTTGTCCACCAATTCTAAAGACGTATGTACTGGTTTCACTTCTTTCATGCGCAGCTTTTTCACTAGAGAGGAGGGCATCAGATTGATACTAGCCCCTAGGTCACACAGCGCCTTGCTGATGGTCATGTTACCAATGGCACAGGGTAGAAAGAAACTCCCAGGATCTTCACGTTTAGGGGGAAGTCCCTTTTGAATCAGTGCTCTGCATTCTTCAGTGAGCATCACAGTTTTCTTTTCTAGCCAACTTCTTTTCTTGTTAATAAGCTCCTTCAAAAACTTGGCATACAAAGGCATTTGCTCAAGTGCTTCAGCCAAGGGAATGTTGATCTCTAGCTTCTTGAAAGTCTCAAGGAACATATGAAAGTGTTGATCCTTAGCCTCCTTGTTGAATCTCTTGGGATATGGCAGTGGAGGTACAAAGCTCTTCTCTACTTGTTGCCTTTGATTCTTGGTTGGCTCTTCATTTGCTTCATTCCCCTTTTTTGGAATTTTTGTTTGTTCCTCCTTTTCCTGAGTTTGCTTGCTTGCCATTGCATCATCACCATTGGCTTCCTCTGCGTATGTTGGCTTTCCCCCCTCTATTGGCCTTTTGCTGTTCTCCGCTTGCTTCCTTGTAGTGTCATTGTTGCTCATCAATGTTCTCCCACTTCTTAACTGTATTGCCTTGCATTCTTCCTTAGGATTTGGAATTGTGTCACTTGGTAGGGAACTTGATGGTCTTTCAACAGAAATCTGCTTGGAGATTTGCCCAATCTGCCTCTCTAGGTTCTTCATGGAGGCTTCATGGTTCTTGGTTGTCATTTCTTGGTGTTTCCACATTTTGTCTATCAAGGTTTCCAGGTTAGTGATTCTTTGAGAGTCATGTGAAATTGGCTGGTTATGGGGTGTTGAGGGTTGGTGGTAAGTGTTTTGGTTTGTGGGTTGGTTATTGGATGGATAATGGTTGGAGTTGGGGTGGTTGTTTTGGGGTTTTCTGTAATGGTTTTGGGTGGTCTGCTGGTTGTTGTTTTGATTGTTTCTTGAAGTATTTTGATTTGAATTTCTTTGCCATGGTTGTTGGTTTTGGTTATGGTTGTCTCCCCACCTTAGGTTTGGATGGTTCTTCCATGAAGGGTTGTAAGTATCACCATAGACTTCATTTGACCAGAATTTTGGTTGTGCATGTACTGGACTTGCTCCTGCTGTTGCTCCTCTTGAGTTTCTTCATTTGTTCCCCATGTGGTTGATGGTTGATTGGTGCTTACTGCTGCAACTTGGAGGCTATCAATCCTCTTGGCCATGTTTTGGAAATACATCAAAAACTTGAGAGAAAATGGAGACAGCAGTAGCTTATAGCTGTCAGGATGCACTCTATTGGTTTTAACAGTGCCACAAATCCTCAAGAAAGTGGATAAGTGTTGATTTGGATCTTCAAGTGGTCCTCCTCCATAAGAGCAATTATTTTGAACTAATGTGATTAGTTGTGGCTTTAGTTCAAAGTTATTTGCATTAACATTTGGGGTATGAATGCTACTCCCACAATGTCTAGGATTTGCAAATGTGTAGGAAGCCAGAACTCTTCTCTGTGGTGGATTGTTGTTGTTATTAGCTGCTCCTCCTTGTGGATTAGTTGGAATTGTTGTATGTTCCTCCATATCTTGGAACTCTTCTTCTTCCGAATCCTCTTCTCCAACAATGTTTTTCCCTCTTTCAGCTCTTCTTAATCTCCTGAGGGTTCTTTCGTCTTGTTCACAAAAGGTTGGTATAGCTCTCATTGTCCCTGACATGCAAACAAGACATAAAAATCATACCAAACCAGAAGGATAGCAATACTTCAATCCATGATTAAATTGTAGTTAGCTCAAGCAAAAATTCAAATAGTTAGTGGGTTAGTCTAAAGTTAGAGAAACAGAAAATAAAAATGCTAGATCTAGATCTCCACTTCACTTAATCATTGTCAATATATTTCAATCCCAGGCAACGGCGCCAAAAACTTGATGTGTGGAAAACGATCCAACATGAAACTAACCGGCAAGTGCACCGGGTCGCATCAAGTAATAAAACTCACGGGAGTGAGGTCGATCCCACAGGGATTGAAGGATTGATCAATTTTAGTTTAGCGGGTGACTTAGTCTAGCGAATCAAGAGTTGATTTGAGTAGTTTGTATTCGACAGAAGCTAAATTGCATGAAATTAAAAGGGAGAGGGACAATTGGCAAGAATTTAAAGTGCAGAGAA
>NC_029789.2:62012909-62016056 GCF_000816755.2 Arachis ipaensis | reverse complement strand
CGGAAAACTTAAATCCTAAGCTATTTATACACTTTCTTCAAATGGTCTTCAAGCCTTGAATTGGGCCTTTGCTCTTGATGGAATTGGGTTGATAAAGGCCTTGGTTGATTGCTCTTGGAGTTGGAGAGAAATCCATTGTGAACCGGACTATAAATCATAAAAGCTTGAGTCAAAGTTTGAGGCAAACTTTGGCTCAAGCTTTTCATATCAGATGCCCCCATTTGCTGCTACCAACGTTTGGGCTAAAGTTTGAGGTCAAACTTTAGGCCAAACATTGATCCCCTTGTGTGCATGTGTGGCGCCAACGTTTGCCAAAAAGCTTGAGGCAAACGTTGGCGCAAGCTTTTCTCCTCCAGGGTGTTGGTGTGTGGCGCCAACGTTTGCCAAAAAGCTTGAGGCAAACGTTGGCGCAAGCTTTTTGCTCCAACCAATGTGAATTCACTCTTCCAAAAGCTTGAGCTAAAGTTTGAAGCAAGCTTTTGCTCAAGCTTTTTGTTCTCTCTTGCTCTTTGCCCTTTCTTCTTTCTTCAACCTTCTTCAAAGCTCTTTTCGCCTATCATCAATCAACCAAACACATCAAAGCTATGCTCAAAATCATGAGTTTGTTATTCTTTCATAATATATGACAATTATAGCACAAAATCTCATGAAATTGCATTAATACTTTTATTGTACTTCTATCTAACAGAGAACTATCTTACTTCACATTCAAACATTTCTTTTATTGAATTAAAGATGCAGGGGACAAAGCATGCTTTTTGTTAAGTGAAAGTAAACACACAAGCACACACTTAGACTAGCTTAATTATTTAAGGGAAACAAACATAATGCAAAGACTATTTTAAACAGATAGGAAACATAATGCAAAGACTATTTTAAACAGATAGGATGCATGCTTTTTTTTTCTTTGTAATGATGAACAAGGAGCAAGTCCACCTTTCATTTGTCATGCCTTTTCTTTCTTCTTTCATACAGTTGGTTGTTGGTGTTCCCTGTGTCCATGTCTGTTGTCTGTTGACCCCGCCAGAACCCAGCTCTATTCATCGCCTCCTCTACTCTATCTTCAAGTCTCATAGCCTTGCTCACTTCTATCTCACTTTTCCCTTTGAAGAACTCATCGAAAGTTGGAAACGCTGGATCCATATTGTGCAGATGCTCTCCAATATAGTTCAATTTGATTTGACTGTTTATGTTGTAATCAGCTTGGACTTCATATCTTGCATCTTGAAGGGCCGTGAACTCCTTGAGAGCCCTCATGTTTTCAGCTTGTATTTGTGCCAACTTTCCAAATGATTCGTAAGATTGAAAAGCATGCTCCTCTTGCATCACGAAGAATTTTGATTCAAACTCACTTTGTTTGTTCATCATTCTCACCTGCCATTCCTCTTGTTCTTGTTGGTGTTTCATATACTGTGAATGATACTCTTCTTGCCTTTCTTGAATTCTCATGTACTGTTGTGATAATCTCCCAATCGCTTCCTGCATCTGAGTCATGTCTAGATTGTTATGTGGTTGGGGGTGTTGCTGTTCTTCTTCCTCTTGTATCTCTTCTTCCTCTTGTAACTCTTCTTCCTCCATTGGTTCTTCTCTTTGTCTTCTTCCGTGTGGTCTTCGGCTTTGCTGCGCTTCAGTAACCATCATCATTCTTTCAATGGTTATAGGCATGCCTGGGTTCAACCATGTTGGGTTATCGTCCTCCATTGGCACTTTAGCTCTTGCGCACAACCGCATAATGGTGCTTGGGTAGTATAACCAAGACCCAGCCGTGTTCTTCTCTGCAAGTTTTTGAATATCCTTTGCAAGGATTTCATGAACTTTCACCTCTCCTCCCACCATGATGCAATGCAACATAACAGCTCTTTTCCTGTTGACTTCTGAGGTGTTTACTGTGCCCAGAATTGATCTTTTCAATAGCTCATACCATCCCTTTGCTTCCGGTATAAGGTCTCCTCTCCTCAGATACTTGTATTTGTTTTTGGCATCTCCTTCCCACTCTGAGTTCACCATACAAATATCTCTAGAAATTCTATCATAATCCGGATCTCCATTTATCCTTTGGTGGTATCCCGGTTCACCAAAGCGGACTACTTTTAGTCCTAAGACTTTCTTGATGGCATCTGAACCAAAGTCTACTTCCACCCCCCCCCCGTACATAGCTTTTGTATGTTGGGGCTTCACCCGTGTTGAGTCTTGGGATGTTGGCAAAGAATTCTCTTATGATATTTGAATTGACCCGAGTGATGGGTGAGACGAGTTTTTCCCATTTCCTCTTTCTAATCCTGTCCTTCATTTCTTGGCACCCTTCATCTGGTAGCAAGAGTGGAACCTCTGGATATATCTTCTTCTCATTCATCCATTGAAGTTGTAATTGATGGTACCAAGATCTAAACCTCCATCGGTCATATTCCGGTGTATTCTCTTCCTCCTCGGGTTCTTTTCCTTTTCTCCTTTTGGTTCTTGAGGAAGAGGCCATGATCACTTGATTGGTTGACCTTCTTTGAGGTTAATGGGTTTGTGAAGAATATTGGAGGTTTTGATTTGCTTTTGGGGAGGAAAATGTTTGAGGCTGAGCTTATGTGATGAAAGGTGATAAAGGAATTAGAGTTTGAATGGTTGGAGTGCAGGGAGTGTGCAACCTTTTTGTTTCTGTGCATGGCTTGAAGGTGGCGTTTTATATTTACTTGATTTGAACAATGGATGGCTGGGATGCACTTGGAAGTTCTGCAAATCAAAGGTGTGCATGCAAGGTTGAATGAAGACAAAACTTGCTTCTTCAAGGGTCTGCAACGTGATCATTCCCAAGAGTGGGTAGATTCACTTTTTGAGGCATGTGATTGAATTTTGTCTTCATGCTATGCTCCCCCTTTGTCTTGTCTCTTTCATTGAATGTTCTTTGACCACCTAACCATCACAACAAGACAATAAAGATCAACATTATCAAACCGTGGCAAGAAGGCTTCCTTTATTAACAACTATGTGAACTCTCATTCCTTATATCCATTTTAACCGTGACTTGTCCCTTTTTTTTCTTGGAGGACACCAAACTTAATGTTTGGTCATATAGTCTAAAATGTTTCTTCCTCCAACTAGTGTTCTTGAAATCTCAATGTCACTCTTGGTTAAATGTTCATAAGAACTGCTTTTATT
>NC_029789.2:61997358-62012651 GCF_000816755.2 Arachis ipaensis | reverse complement strand
AGAATTGATCTTTTCAATAGCTCATACCATCCCTTTGCTTCCGGTATAAGGTCTCCTCTCCTCAGATACTTGTATTTGTTTTTGGCATCTCCTTCCCACTCTGAGTTCACCATACAAATATCTCTAGAAATTCTATCATAATCCGGATCTCCATTTATCCTTTGGTGGTATCCCGGTTCACCAAAGCGGACTACTTTTAGTCCTAAGACTTTCTTGATGGCATCTGAACCAAAGTCTACTTCCACCCCCCCGTACATAGTTTTTGTATGTTGGGGCTTCACCCGTGTTGAGTCTTGGGATGTTGGCAAAGAATTCTCTTATGATATTTGAATTGACCCGAGTGATGGGTGAGACGAGTTCTTCCCATTTCCTCTTTCTAATATTGTCCTTCATTTCTTGGCACCCTTCATCTGGTAGCAAGAGTGGAACCTCTGGATATATCTTCTTCTCATTCATCCATTGAAGTTGTAATTGATGGTACCAAGATCTAAACCTCCATCGGTCATATTCCGGTGTATTCTCTTCCTCCTCGGGTTCTTTTCCTTTTCTCCTTTTGGTTCTTGAGGAAGAGGCCATGATCACTTGATTGGTTGATCTTCTTTGAGGTTAATGGGTTTGTGAAGAATATTGGAGGTTTTGATTTGCTTTTGGGGAGGAAAATGTTTGAGGCTGAGCTTATGTGATGAAAGGTGATAAAGGAATTAGAGTTTGAATGGTTGGAGTGCAGGGAGTGTGCAACCTTTTTGTTTCTGTGCATGGCTTGAAGGTGACATTTTATATTTACTTGATTTGAACAATGGATGGCTGGGATGCACTTGGAAGTTCTGCAAATCAAAGGTGTGCATGCAAGGTTGAATGAAGACAAAACTTGCTTCTTCAAGGGTCTGCAACGTGATCATTCCCAAGAGTGGGTAGATTCACTTTTTGAGGCATGTGATTGAATTTTGTCTTCATGCTATGCTCCCCCTTTGTCTTGTCTCTTTCATTGAATGTTCTTTGACCACCTAACCATCACAACAAGACAATAAAGATCAACATTATCAAACCGTGGCAAGAAGGCTTCCTTTATTAACATCCATGCTGCATTATCTACTTCTTGCTTTGGAAGGTGACTGCTGATCATCTTGTCAATTTCTTCCTTCCTCTGCAGTTCTATCTCGTCAGTTTCCATGCTATCTTCTTTTTCATTGATGAACTTTATTTCTGGAGAGACACTCAGTGTGACACCTTTCATCATGTAGCCTAAGGGTCAACTCTCCTTTTTCTACGTCTATAATGGCCCTAGCAGTGGCCAAGAATGGCCTTCCCAGTATAATAGAGTCACTATCATCCTCATCAGATTCCAAGATCACAAAATCAGCAGGGAAAATGAATCTATCTACTTTGACTAGAATGTTCTCAACTATACCCCTTGGGTACACTACTGATTTGTCCACCAATTCTAAAGACATCTGTACTGGTTTCACTTCTTTCATGCGCAGCTTTTTCACTAGAGAGGAGGGCATCAGATTGATACTAGCCCCTAGGTCACACAGCGCCTTGCTGATGGTCATGTTACCAATGGCACAGGGTAGAAAGAAACTCCCAGGATCTTCACGTTTAGGGGGAAGTCCCTTTTGAATCAGTGCTCTGCATTCTTCAGCGAGCATCACAGTTTCCTTTTCTAGCCAACTTCTTTTCTTGTTAATAAGCTCCTTCAAAAACTTGGCATACAGAGGCATTTGCTCAAGTACTTCAGCCAAGGGAATGTTGATCTCTAGCTTCTTGAAAGTCTCAAGGAACTTATGAAAGTGTTGATCCTTAGCCTCCTTGTTGAATCTCTGGGGATATGGCAGTGGAGGTACAAAGCTCTTCTCTGCTTGTTGCCTTTGATTCTTGGTTGGCTCTTCAATTGCTTCATTCCCCTTTTTTGGAATTTTTGTTTGTTCCTCCTTTTCCTGAGTTTGCTTGCTTGCCATTGCATCATCACCATTGGCTTCATCTGCGTATGTTGGCTTTCCCCCCTCTATTGGCCTTTTGCTATTCTCCATTTGCTTCCTTGTAGTGTCATTATTGCTCATCAATGTTCTCCCACTTCTTAACTGTATTGCCTTGCATTCTTTCTTAGGATTTGGAATTGTGTCACCTGGTAGGGAACTTGATGGTCTCTCAACAAAAATCTGCTTGGAGATTTGCCCAATCTGCCTCTCTAGGTTCTTCATGGAGGCTTCATGGTTCTTGGTTGTCATTTCTTGGTGTTTCCACATTTTGTCTATCAAGGTTTCCAGGTTAGTGATTCTTTGAGAGTCATGTGAAATTGGCTGGTTATGGGATGTTCAGGGTTGGTGGTAAGTGTTTTGGTTTGTGGGTTGGTTATTGGATGGATAATGGTTGGAGTTGGGGTGGTTGTTTTGGGGTTTTCTGTAAGGGTTTTGGGTGGTCTGCTGGTTGTTGTTTTGATTGTTTCTTGAAGTGTTTTGATTTGAATTTCTTTGCCATGGTTGTTGGTTTTGGTTATGGTTATCTCCCCACCTTAGGTTTGGATGGTTCTTCCATGAAGGATTGTAAGTATCACCATAGACTTCATTTGACCCAGAATTATGGTTGTGCATGTACTGGACTTGCTCCTGTTGTTGCTCCTCTTGAGTTTCTTCATTTGTTCTCCATGTGGTTGATGGTTGATTGGTGCTTACTACGGCAACTTGGAGGCTATCAATCCTCTTGGCCATTTGCTCAAATTGTTGTTGAATCTGCTGCTGCATCAATTTGTTTTGAGCTATTGAGGGTTCTTTCGTCTTGTTCACAAAAGGTTGGTATAGATCTCCTTGTCCCTGACATTCAAACAAGACATAAAAATCATACCAAACCAGAAGGATAGCAATACTTCAATCCATGATGAAATTGTAGTTAGCTCAAGCAAAAATTCAAACAGTTAGTGGGTTAGTCCAAAGTTAGAGAAACAGAAAATAAAAATGCTAGATCTAGATCTCCACTTCACTTAATCATTATCAATCTATTTCAATCCCCGGCAACGGTGCCAAAAACTTGATGTGTGGAAAACGATCCAACACGAAACTAACAGGCAAGTGCACCGGGTCGCATCAAGTAATAAAACTCATGGGAGTGAGGTCGATCCCATAGGGATTGAAGGATTGAGCAATTTTAGTTTAGTGGGTGACTTAGTCTAGCGAATCAAGAGTTGATTTGAGTAGTTTGTATTCGATAGAAGCTAAATTGCATGAAATTAAAAGGGAGAGGGACAATTGGCAAGAATTTAAAGTGCAGAGAAATTAAAGAGGCTGAATCTTAAAGTGCAAGTAATATAAATTGTAGAAACTTAGATTGCAAGAAATGTAAATTGCAAAATCTTAAAGTGCAAGAAATGTAAATGGCTTGAATTGTAAAGGGAATTGGGAAGTGGATTTGCAGAAATTAAACAAGGAAAAGTAAAATGCAATAAACAGAAAAGTAGAAGATGACTTGAATTAAACCGGATCTAAAACGGAAATGAGAAAAAGCTTGGTGTAGCAATGAAATAAGGAAATTGAAAATTTAAAACTGTAGATCTCAGGACTCAAGAGACTAGATAGCTGAGTCTAGATCTCACTGCCTTCCTAGATCCAGCAAGAATCAATTGCAAAGGAAATAAAGAAATGTAAATTGCAGAAAGAGTAGAAGAAGAGGCAATTAACAGGAATGGAAATTCAATTATGAAAAAATTTAAACAAGATCTCAAGGTGAGATTGAAACAGAAGTTCTTCAATTCTCTACCCAAGATCCAAAGCAAGAAAAGTAAAGAATTCTCAAGCAAGAACAAGGAAGAAGAGAGATCAATTCTCCTTCCTAATTCTCTAGAATTCTAAAGCAACAATTCAAAAATGTAAAGGTGAGCTCTCTGTAAGTGTTCTAAGAATTTTCCAGGAAAAGCTCTCGAAAGACTTAAATCCTAAGCTATTTATACACTTTCTTCAAATGGTCTTCAAGCCTTGAATTGGGCCTTTGCTCTTGATGGAATTGGGTTGATAAAGGCCTTGGTTGATTGCTCTTGGAGTTGGAGAGAAATCCATTGTGAACCGAGCTATAAATCATAAAAGCTTGAGTCAAAGTTTGAGGCAAACTTTGGCTCAAGCTTTTCATATCAGATGCCCCCATTTGCTGCTACCAACGTTTGGGCTAAAGTTTGAGGTCAAACTTTAGGCCAAACGTTGATCCCCTTGTGTGCATGTGTGGCGCCAACGTTTGCCAAAAAGCTTGAGGCAAACGTTGGCGCAAGCTTTTCTCCTCCAGGGTGTTGGTGTGTGGCGCCAACGTTTGCCAAAAAGCTTGAGGCAAATGTTGGCACAAGCTTTTCTCCTCCAGGGTGTTGGTGTGTGGCGCCAACGTTTGCCAAAAAGCTTGAGGCAAACGTTGGCGAAAGCTTTTCTCCTCCAGGGTGTTGGTGTGTGGCGCCAACGTTTGCCAAAAAGCTTGAGGCAAACGTTGGCGCAAGCTTTTTGCTCCAACCAATGTGAATTCACTCTTCCAAAAGCTTGAGCTAAAGTTTGAGGCAAGCTTTTGCTCAAGCTTTTTGTTCTCTCTTGCTCCTTGCCCTTTCTTCTTTCTTCAACCTTCTTCAAAGCTCTTTTCACCTATCATCAATCAACCAAACACATCAAAGCTATGCTCAAAATCATGAGTTTGTTATTCTTTCATAATATATAACAATTATACCACAAAATCTCATGAAATTGCATTAATTCATCCATGGTTGATTGAATCAAAGGAAATATGAAATTCTACCCAATTTGCTTGCTTATGGCTCAAGAAAGTGCATAAAAACAATTGAAAACAAAAGAAAAAGACTAGTGAAACTAGGCTAAGATGACTTGTCATCACTCACGTCGACTACGATATAGTCTATACTTAGCGTTCTAGACTGAGTCCCTTTTCTGAAGGTTGTGTGCAGTGGGATGTACCCAAGTGGTTGGATCGGGGTCTCTCCGAGCCTGAATAGGCTATTAGGATATGCTCTTAGCTCTTTTTCTTGTAGACCGAGTTTGTCAAAAGCGGATTTGAACAGGATATCTGCAGAGCTTCCTTGGTCTACCAGTGTTCAATGGAGAATGGCATTGGCGAGTATGATGGTAACGACCACGGGGTCATCATGCCCCGGGATGATGCCTGTGGTATCTTCTTGAGTGAAGGTAATAGTGGGGAGGTCAACCGACCTATCCCCTCCTCCAACATGGTACAACTCTTTAAGGTGTCTTTTACGGGATGACTTAGAGATCCCTCCTCCTACGAATTCTCCATTTATCATGTGAATATGTCTCTTAGGGGTGTGAGGGGGACGTTCAGCTCGTTCGCCCTCTTCATCCCTTCTTCTCTTTTTTGGTTCGTCCGCTCTGTTGGCTACGAATCGATCTAGTCTCCCTTCTCGTGCTAATTTTTCTATGACATTCTTCAGGTCGTAGCACTCGTTAGTATGATGCCCATAGATTCGGTGGTATTCGCAATACTCTGTCCGACTTCCTCCTCTCTTGTGCTTAATCGGGCGAGGGGGTGGGATCTTCTCATTGTTACATATCTCTCAGTAGACATCCATAAGGGACACGCAAAGAGGGGTGTAGTTATGGTACTTTCTAGGTTTCTCATCGGGTTGGTCTTCTTTTTTCCTGGACACTTTATCCTTGTCCCGTGGTGGATAGGAGAATCCGGTCTTTGAAGCTTCTCCTAGTCAGGAGTTCTCCTCCATATTGATATATCATTTTCCGCCCGTTCTTGTACCTCGTTCAGAGATGTGGCGTGTTTTTTGGATATGGAGTGGCTAAAGGGTCCTTCCCACAGACCGTTGATGAGTCCCATAATTACTGCTTCTGTAGGGAGATTCTGTATGTCAAGGCATGCTTTATTAAACCTCCCCATATAACTGCGGAGGCTTTCCCGATCTCCTTGCTTAATCCCTAGCAGGCTTGGAGCGTGCTTGGTTTTGTCTTTCTGGATAGAGAACCTGGCTAAGAATTTCTTGGCGAAATTATCAAAGCTTGTGATCGACCTGGGTGGCAAGCTGTCGAACCACTTTATCGCCGTTCTGGTTAAGGTGGTCGGGAAAGCTTTGTAACGGGTTGCGTCTGAGGCATCCGTGAGGTACATCCGGCTTCTAAAGTTGCTGAGGTGATGACTTGGGTCGGATGTACCATCATATGGGGTCATGTCAGGGGCCTTGAAGTCCTTCGGGATTTTAGACTTCATGATTTCTTTTATGAATGGGTCTTGGTCTTTGTACGGGCTATCTTCGCGGTTGGACCGGGTGGTTTTAGTTTTGAGGTCAATTTCGAGCTTCAAGAATTTGTCTTCTAGCTTTCAACGCCGTCTTGTTTCACTCCGGAGATCTCACTCGGCTTCGCGTTGATGTTCGACTTCTTGTTCGAGTTGTTTGAGGCGATCCTGCTGCTGACGAATGGCATCTAAAATTTCAGCGTTCTGAGTCTGCTTGTCGCCCTTGGATTGGTGTGGGTTCTTCGGGGAGTTTGGTGTAGCATTCGTGTTCTTAAGAGGCATTCCTTCTTCTAATCCTGAGTTGAGGTCGTTGGCAGGGTTGCTTGCCATGGTGATGGGATGACTTCCAGGTTCCCCGACAACCGCGCTAATGTTCCGAGGGTTACCTGAAATAGGGAGGTCGATCTCGGAAGAGATCTTCTGATCTGGCCACGGTTACTGTGCCCGACTTGTTGGAGCTTGAGATGCTGATGATCCTTGATCACC
This sequence comes from Arachis ipaensis, assembly GCF_000816755.2. Lineage (NCBI taxonomy): Eukaryota > Viridiplantae > Streptophyta > Magnoliopsida > Fabales > Fabaceae > Arachis > Arachis ipaensis. The sequence goes on along the minus strand of NC_029789.2, from coordinate 62,005,928 downwards.
GGAGGGGGTGGTACCTACAAAAGACTCCGATGCTTAAGTCAGTACGAGTTTTACGCAGGTTTTTTGTAGAATTAGAGTATGAGTTATACCTGGATGCTCTAGTGTATTTATAGTAGCGCCTTGATGATCTTCCTTTGAGATAAGTTGGTTATCTTATCTTATCTTTTTGGGAGGAGATCTTTATCTTTTGCCTAACTGCCCTCTAGTAGGCGGTGGTTCCTTTACTCTGGGCCTTCTTGGGCCTCTGAGACGTTTGTCCGAGCTCTTTGCAAAGAGGTCTGCGATGGGCCCACCTTTCATGAGGTTGGTCCCTTTGTCTTCATCCAACTCGGCCCTCACACCTCGGATCGATGTATGAACAGCCAGGTCACTGCAGATTTTCTAATGGATCATGCGAATAATCTGAATGACCAGGGGGCAAATATAATTGATGTACATGTTGATCCTTGGAAATTATATTTCGATGGTTCGAAACATAAAGACGATGCTGGAGTGAGGATTTTAATTATCTCACCAGATAGGATTCCATCGGAATTTTTGTTTGAGTTAAAGTACCCTTGTTCAAATAATATGGCCGAATACGAGGCTTTAATATTAGGCCTTGAAATCTTTGGAGATTCTCAGTTAGTTTTGAAATAGTTATAAAAAGAATTCAAATGTAATAACGAGAAGTTACAAAAGTATCTTCTAATGGCTTGGGAATTGTTAGCGTCTTTTCGAAAAGTGTCATTGGTTTATTGATGATGCTGATTTATGCCGATTCAAAATTTAATAAAACAATTCCGTTGATAGCATAGTCCAAACCGGCCATGGATCCTCACATCAAAGTTTAAATCAAGAATTGTCATAATTCAAATCAAAATAACCAGGAGTTTTAATTCTCGGATCATTCTCCCTAGGAATTGTAATGAAGTGCTCAATTATTGGCTATGAGGGAAGGGGGTTTGATAGCAAGAGGCAAGTAATGTAAATAGCAAGGAATGAAAGAAACAAACAATAACTAAAAATCAAAAGTAATTAAAATCAAGGCAATTAATAAGAAGAAAGGAAAATTCAAGTGCTAAGAAACCTCTTGGCAAGGAGTGAGAGTTAAGGTTACCCATTCTAGCCATTGACCATAAACATATAATGATCATGAAGAGAGAATCCTACTTAGTCAACCCTAACATCGAGGATAAGTCAAATAGGCATAATTGATCTCAATCCATAAGTCCTAGCCAACTCACAAATTAGCTTAGTGAAGACTAGCATTAATGAAAATCAAATCAACTAAGTACCCTAATATATCAATCAAGAATGGATATCAATGACTCAAGGTCACCTAGGTCCTCAATTTCAAGCCAAGAGTATGAAAAAAAACTACACTAAAACTGCCAAGCATTTATTAAATACTTGGTGTGCATGAAAATCAAAGCATATAAAATTGCAATAAAAATAAATTCTAAAGCTATCAAGTGCAAGAAATTAATAACCAACAATTAAAGAGAGCAACAATAACATGAAAACATAAATTGCATTAAATGAATTGGAAATTAACAAGGGTTCATCAACATAAAAAAGTAACCAAAATGAGAAATTAACAAGATAAACAAAGAAAATTAAAGCAATAGAACAAAGAAAGGTAAAAGAAACTAGATAAAAATAAGAATTAAAAAGAGAAATTAAAGAGAAATTAAACTAATAACCTTAATTTCTAGAGAGAAGGGGAAGCTTCTCTCTCTAGAAAATGCCCTACAACATGATACTAAGCTAAACCTAATTGTTTCCCTCTTGTTTCCTCTTGAATTAGGGTTGAAATAGCTTCAGAAATGAGTTTGATTGGGTTCTGGAGGCCCAAAAATCGTTGCCAACATTTTGCATTTAATGAGGTCACGTGTTGGGACTTGTGTGTACGCACAGGTGTGTGCGTACACGTGCCTGCATGAACCCGATCGTGTGTACGTACGCATTATTGTGCGTACGCACAGTTGCTGAAAAGCTCCAAACTCCATTTCTTCATGATTTCTCCACTTTTGCATGCTTTTTCCTCACTCCTTCAATTCATATTAGCCTTGTAAGCCTGAAATCACTCAACAAATATATCATGGCATCAAATAGAAGTGAACAAAATTTAGCTATTAAGGGCTTAAAAAGCATGTTTTCACTTTTAATCACAATTTAGGGAGAATTTACAAAATCTTGCTATTTCATTGAATAAGTGTGAGAAAAGTCAATAAAATTCACTCAATTAAAGCAAATAAATACCATGAAATGTGGATTTATCATTCATATTCCGAGAATTCGAAATGAAATTGCGAATGACTTAGCCAAAATTGCATTAAGATATAAAGTATTCTCAGAGATGTTAGGAAAATTGGCAAAGGTTCGACGGATCCTAGTTCTTGTCGATGAAAGAGAAGCTTTGGCTTTGGATGACTGGGAAGATGATGATTGGAGAAAGGCAATTACTGAATATTTAAAAGATCCAATTATTCGAGTTGACAGGAAAGTAAAGTTGAAAGCAATAAATTTTGTGTTGTTAGCTGATGAATTATACAAGAAAGGTCTCGATGGAAGCCTTTCTAGGTGTTTAAGTCAGTCAGATAAAGATATTTCTTTGGGAGAAGTTCATAGAGGTATATGTGGTGCTCATCAGGCTGGGATAAAAATGAAATAGATACTACATCGAAATCATGTCTATTGGCCTTCTATGATTAAATATTGCATTGATTATGCAAAAGCATATTAAGAATGTCAACGCCATGGAGTAATACAATAGATCTCAGCATCTGAATTACATTTGATTATTAAACCATGGCCTTTTCGAGGATGGACCTTGGATCTAATTGGGGTGATACATCCTCCTTCATCGAAGAATCATAAATTTATTTTGGTGGCACTTGATTATTTCATGAAATCGGTCGAAGTCGTTCCTTTAATAAAGGCTGGACAAAATGAAGTGATAAACTTCATTGAGGAATTTATAATCCATCGATTTAGAATTTTCCAAACTTTAAGTACTGATCAAGGGACTATGTTCACTGGTCAGCAAATTAAGAATTTCGTAGCTTCAAGAAACATTAATATGGTAGCTTCAACTCCATATTATGTGCAAGCCAATGGGCAAGTCGAGGTAGCAAATAAAATATTGAGAAATTTGATTAAGAAACAAATTGGTAGCAAACCTCGAACTTGGCACGAGACTTTGAGTCAAGCACTGTGGGCTTATCGAAACTCACCTAGAGGGTCAACAAGTACTTCTCCTTATAAATTAGTTTATGGTCATGTTGTAGTTTTGCCATTAGAGATTAATCTCAATACATTAAGAATATTAAGGCAAGATGATTTTCCGGTTGATGATTACTAGAATGCAATGTATGATGAGTTGAATGATTTGAACTCAGAGTGTATTCTAGCACTTGAAAATACGATTCGATAGAAAGAAAATATTGCTCAAAGTTATAATCGTCGAGTAAAAAGAGAAATGTTTCAATATAGGAGAATTTATTTTAAAAGTGGTGTTGCCGACGGAAAAGAAGTCTAGATTTCTTGGCAAATGGTCCTATACTTAGGAAGGACCTTTTCAAGTGATTGATTTATACTCTGGAAATGCATATCGAATTAAGGATATTGATTATGGGAACGTGATTAAATCGATAAATGGGAAATAGTTGTAATAGTATCGATATATGCAGGATCAAGATTAGGGATATAAATAAATATATAAGAGCACACAAAAAGTCATTATACATAGAAAATGTTCTAAGTAGGTGAATAAGAGATGCTAGAAGTTCAGATAATTCGGAATGAAGTTGAATCCTCTCACTGTCCAAAGTGGAAAGTGATTTGATTTGCTCGTATTCTTCATTTTAAGCCTTGTCAAGTTGCTTGTTGAATTCTTCTTGTTTGCCTTTTGAAATGCAAAGTTCTTTGAAGATTGCTTGTTACTTATGTTTAACTGTGGCTAAGGGGATCGCTAAGTCAGCCTTTCTTTTTCAAATTTTAGCTAGTTTTTATTTGATTTGGGCTAATTCTGCTTCAAGTTCTTCTTCTTGTTTGTCGTAGTAGGCTTGAGCATTGAAGGCTTGAGTGATCCTCAAATCATATTTTTCGCATGATGCTTGCATTGGTTGAAGAACTTTATCAATTTTTTCTGATTCAGTCTTGATGTTGGCCACTTTCTCCTTGGCTTCTTACAACTTGTCTTGGACAGTGATACAGTCATTTGAAACTCTTATAAACTTTTTGACTATAGTAAAAAATTGGGGAAGAACTTGAAATTCGAGAGAAGAGCTCGGAAAGTCAGAAAGGAGAGAATTCAAGTTTGATTAATTGGTCCATTCTGAGGGTGCATGTGTTAAAAGCCTCAGAAGAGTGTTTAGTTGTTGGAGAGTGTGTCGGTTGAGTTTAGAAGGAAGGCTTGATGTTGAAAGGTTCTCAGGGGATAGATTCAAAAGAGGTAGTTCATCTTCCTGAACGATTTGTGTTAGAACAGCAACAAGTTCAGCCGAATCAGTATCAGGAGATTTAGAGGTGATATCAGGAATCTCAGGTGATGGTTCAGGACCATACGAAGAAGAAAGCTCAATGGTTCTGTCTGGGCTTAAGATTCTTCGAGGTGAGGGGATGTTCCCTGTATCCTAAGTAGGTAATTCGGGGATCTGTGCCACATGAGGCTTGTGAAGGGCATCACTTTGAATCGGAGAAAGAGGGTCTTCAATAGGTTGATTTTTTAGTGGTAAGGATCGCTCTTGGATTAAATTGACCAGAACTTGTGTTTCAGGCAGGATGACTTGAATGGGCTCAACAGAGATCACGGTTTGGGCAGAGGAGTGAGATTCTTATTGTGTTGGTTTTTCCTGACCCCCTTGTGTTTTCGATTTAGGGTTAGATGAAGGAACAGAAACAGACTGAGCAATTTTTCCAACCTGAAATAAGAAAGAAGTGTTTTATAAGTTATGTTTTTTATTTATGTGAGAAACTCAAAATTAACGTGAAATTACCGGGATGGATTTTCTTCGAACGAGATGGGGGAATGCAGCTTCTAAATCATTTTCTAATTCAGACTCTTGAGAAGGAGCAAATATGTTTAGTTGTACTATTTGCTCACTTTCATCAGAGGAACTTTTGCTAGATGATTGAATCTAATAATAACCAAAAGTTTAGAGTCGAGGTGTATTCGAATGAATTTGATAAAGGATTATTTACAAAAGTTTGGTCGAAAGTTTTCCTTTTTAGAGGTTGTTGTTGGAATCTTTTAAACCTTCTTCTTTGGTTATTGTTGCCGTGCTGTGACTTCTAGCTTTCTTTTCAAAGTCCTTTTTGGTGAACTCTCAATAGTTAGAATGATTCTCAGAGATGGATTTTTGATTTGATCGAAAGTATGATCACACTGAGAATAGTATTTGTTCCACCACTCGGAGAAGGATTTAGTGACAAATGAGCTGCGTTCGTAGAAGAGAAGGGTGTAATTGCTTCGGTGTTGTCAGTTAATCGCAAGATAATAATTAAATGTCATCTTTTGAAGTGAATTCAATATGATAGAGAGCGTGGTTATTCCGAGGAACAGGTAATGGAATGGCTTGAGAAAAACCTAATTGTCTAGTAATGTAGTGAGGAGCATGGAGGACCACTTTGAATTGTTCTTTCTTATATTGGGGCAATCCTATGGGGATTATTTGAACAGCAAGAATATATGCCCAAGTCGAGTTGGTTATTTCATTCTCCCCGTCATCTGAAGGGAAGAGAAGGCGTACGAACCATGCAGGGCCACAGTTTCAACGTAGAAAGGGAGTAAAGTTCAAATTATTATTTACGAAATTGTTGTAAGAATCAAATAGAGAGGAAACAGTCCAGAAAAGATCTTCAACTGTTGTGGCATTCTCAAAATTTTGTTGGAGAGGGGCTAAACGAAATCCTTCAATATGCTATTTTTCGGAAGAACTGTCTCCATCTTTTTGTATGTACTTCTCGAACACACCATTCAGCCAGAGTTGAAAGAGCCAAAGAGGACCTCCCACACTAATTGAAGAGTTAGCTCGAAGACAGGTGACTAAATGGCCAAGTTCCTCGAATAGGTGTGCTAAGATTAATTTGGCCAAATTCAATTGGTGGCCTTCGTGTAACATAGCAGCTAAAGGGAGGAACAATTTTTGCATCTGGACGCTTCTCGAACAAAAAAACTATAGCATTTGTCTAGAAGTACAAAAATGCCACACTCTCTTCGTCAGTCACAGGATCATTTTCATGACCCATGTGATGATCGATGAAATCACTGTAAGAGGTTTTTGAAGTCATTTTGTATGTTTGATTCGGTTGCATATTGGAAGTTGCTTTAGGGAGGTGTACCGGAAGACCAGTGATAGCAGCTACATCGAGTAGTGTAGGCCCTACCAGTCCACATGGGAGGTGGAAGTTATTTGTGGTTTTGTTCCAGAAGCATAATACTGCCCCTATCATCCAATGGTGAATGGAAGGAGAGAAATGAGAAAATCCGAGGAGATCATGGATACCCACAAGTTTCCAGGCATCTCCCTTTACTGTTTCAAGGCGTTGATGCCAAGTTCGAAAATCAACTCCTCGAGGAGTGATTTTGGGGTTGTTCCTAAAAGATTTGTTGTGGTGAATAAAAGGAGAAATAAGGAGATCTCGTTTTATAAGTAAATTATCTTCTTTAGAATTGGGAAAGAAGTTGAGTTTTTTATTGCCGCGTTCTAGGGTTTGAATAGGGCCAATAGAGCAGCATGTTTCATCATCAACAGTAAAAGGAATCAGAATCCTCTTATCATCCAGTAAAAAGTTATGGATCTTCAATGATTTTATCATTCGAAGGGTTTAAAACCCACAAAGATGGTGGTTCCTGAACCAGAGTTGCAGGACCTTTGCCTTTTTCTTGGGCAGTAGGAATGTTGCGTGATAAAGAAGTAGCCATTTTTATGAAAAAATAGGGAGTTGATGATGGTGAAGTATAGGTGCAGGTAGGTTGAATGGGAGATTCGGAGAAGAAAGAGAAATTGGAGCTTTAGAGAACAAAGATTAAATGGCAGTAAGGAAATTGAATTTTGTAAATGGAGTTGTGTTTACCTTTTCAGAAAAGGATGTTTAAAATTTGAAAATGAAATAACTTCTTAGAGAAGGTGAAGTGGTGGAGAGAGAAGTTGAAGGATCATGAGAATCATGACGAACAGATGTAAGTAAATGAAGGGGAAGTAAATCTCATTTATGGATAATTAATGCCTTGAGTTAATCGCATTATTAGGTCTAAGTGTTTTTCTCAAAATGACTTCGAGGATAACACATTAATCCTAGAGGGCAATTTGTTAGTCGAAAATAATTAATTTCGAAGAAGGGAGATATTTGGAAGTCGGTGGGCATGTATTCTCAGAAGGAAGCATGTATCGAGAAGGCATTTTGACATTAACTTGAAGTTTGATAAGTAAATCGAAGACCTCAACATTCGAAGATTGCTTTTTGGACGTTACGTTATAAAGCAGAAGAAGCGGGAACAGTTACGCACGTTTTCAATAAACACGGGAGTTACGCTTCAATCTAATTAGTTAAAGATGGCTATGAGTAGGAGAAGGCTCGAGGACACAAGGGTTGGAACTTTGTTTCAGAAATTACTCACGCACACTCACATCCCAGGGACTTTCTGACTCTGCTTCGACTCAATTTCTGTAGGGTTCATTCCGCTTGTTTTTACTTTCCATCTACATTTTCTGTAAAAAACTTTACTCTTGTCGCAAATTTATCTTTCAAGCAACATTTAACATTCTTTCCCGATTTACATTCCTGTACTGTTAATTTTGAATTCAAAGACCTTTGATTTAATCGAAGGCATTTATTGCTTTATTTAAATTCAATGCAAATCATTTCAAATTTAGTCAAGTTTATTTTTAGAGTCTTTATTTATATTTTCAGATATTCTTAAATCTTGTCTAATTTAAGGGTCTTTGATGCACTTCTAGAAAACTGGTACTCGCAAAGAGGAGTAGGTTTTGCTCCCAGACCATTAGATATCGAACCACCATCGATTTGGTAAAAATCGATAAAACAAAAATATATTAATATTTTCAATTAAATGTGCAAGAATATAATGCTCATCTACCTGATTATTAATTTTTTTTTATATTTGTTCCACTCATTTTTTAATACTCGTTCACCTTTATCAAATATTCTAACCCTGAAGTCTTTTAGAAATATTGTAACGCTTCATTTTGTGTGCTTAAGAACCATCGGATTTAGTGGCGGCGCTTACCGTTGAATTTAGCGTCAGATTTAGCATCAAATTTTATGAGGAATTTGTCAAGTTAAAAAATTACAGTTGGATAGTGGCATCTGATGGTAAAATTTTCGGTAAATGTTGGCGGGAAACCACGAAAAATGGGCACCAACTTTAGCATCGGATTTACCGGCGGAATAATCTAATGGTAACCATGTTTATTGAAAACACGGCGTTTTGGTGATTTGAACCGCGTTACCGTTGGATTAATCCGTCGGTAAATTCGATGGTAATAGTGCCCTAAATTGGAACCGCAAACCGGTCCCCCTTTATTTCAAATTCTTCTTCTCTCTCTCTCTCTCTCTCTCTC
>NC_029789.2:61996559-61996992 GCF_000816755.2 Arachis ipaensis | reverse complement strand
CTTTTAAATTCTTGATTAAAATTCCTTCTAATTTTTATTTAGTTAATTTTAATTTTATTTACTTTGTTTGATTTTAGTAGTTAATTAGTTAGATTAAGTTGCTATTTAGTGGATTTTAGGCAGTTAGGATAGGTTAGTTTAGTATATTGAATTCTGATTTTAGCTGAAAGTGTTTGGAATTTTTTTGAGTTGCTAAAAATTGCTGAGATTAGTTGAAACTTGTTTGATTATGTGGAATATACTGTTTCACTACAGATTTTGATGAATTGTGATTCTAAAATTGTCTGGATGATGAATTGCGATTGACTTGTTTGATTCTTCTTAATGCTTACTTTTTTTTAATTATAAAAAATATTTTTGTTTAATTTTTATAAATGTTTAATAAAATTTAATTTTTATTTTCATACTTTTATATAAAATAAATAAGCGATTA
>NC_029789.2:61952535-61991223 GCF_000816755.2 Arachis ipaensis | reverse complement strand
TGCATAAGAATTAGTATAGTTATTAATTAGTATATGCTTTGATAAAACATGTCATTTATATTTATTATTTCTATTTTATGGATGTTTCAAACCTCATCTAAAATCATAAAAGTGTATGCTTTGAATCAACTTTAGATATAGATGACAAAAAATGAAGGTTATTAGTTGGTAGATGCATGTTAAACATAGATAATGTATAAGAGTGAGGAAAATTGAGATTTAAATAAAACTAACTCAAATTAGAAACAAGTTAAGGGCAATGCTATATCTAATAAAATTCACATTCAAAGTAAAAAAAGAAATAAACATACATTACTGAAACTATCATGATCCTGATTTGCATGCATTTAATTTATATAAACGGCTAATAATCCAATGAAAATACAAATCCAGAATAAGAGTTTAAGAGATTTGACCATAATCAATAAATGTTTTATAATGCGTATTCATTCTAATGAAAATACAAATCAATAAAAACACTTATTCATTCTAATGCTTGAAGTTAATGTTTTTTTTCTTTATATTATTATTTATTGGTGTTTGTTATGATATTAATATACTACTAATATGTTCGCTGTACAAATATGATGACGGGTAGTAAAAGTAGGTCCAGTGGATCATCCCATGGTCGTGGTAGAGGACGGACTACCACCGAATCTCCTAAGACTACCCAGTCATCACCTTCTGTAATGTCACAGGCGGATCCGTCAGACCAGCAGATTATCATAGTCTCAAACCCAAACTGGGTGCCTCTATCTGCTATGCCCTTTGGCAGATGCAGTGACCCCGTCCGCTGAGCTTACAGTGAATGATACCTCTAATGCCCTCAAGCAGGATGCCCCTCCACCACTGTCCATCATCCAGTTGAGGATTTGGCTGACGACATGCAGTCGTGAGTTCAATTTTATAATATTATGTTTGTTTATCTTTAAATTGTCTACGTTAAGTTTGCTTATCTTATGTGTTTGTTACTGTGCCATTTGGTCTGTGACAGGTTTGCACCGAACCACAATGCTTGCACACAAGAGATCTCGGAGGTCATTAAGTCCATGTATGACTATCCATAGGTGGCCTACAAGAAGATCCCAATTGAGACCAGAGAGCGCTGGTTTTAGAAGTGGGTGGTAAGAACCCAATTTGGTTATAATTAATTTACTGTTGTTGAACTGTATTTTATTCCAAGTTACTAACGTTGGTGAGTCACTTTGTGCAGTTGAAATTTCAGTGGGATGCGGAGCATGACCTCATGATCCTCAAGATATACGACCACCGGGCAGCCAATCGTTCTCAGTAGATGATGAGCGATGTTCGTCAGGGGAAAGATCACCTGGCGAAGTGGATCCGTACAAACATCAAATGTGACCTAGAGGCTCACTTTAGAGATAACGAGGCCTCCAAGCATTGAAGTTTGACGAACATCGCTAATAGGGCCTCACCTAGGTCATCGAGGTATACTGGTGGGTCGACGACCTTGATGAAGATGAAGACGAGGCTGATAAGAATTTTCTCATTGTTTTAGTAGTTACTTGAATTAGTTAGAAGAGTTTATGGTGTTTAATTTTCTTCTACATTATGGAGTTACTTAAGTAGTTAGTAAAGTTTTGGGTGTTTAATATTCAGTTTTAGTGGATTGAGGTGGTTAGGATAGGTTACAATAGGTTAGATTAGGCTCTGAGAAGGTTGAAAAATGTTGGATTGTTTAACTGTTTGCTAATTCCTGCTACTGAAATTTTTTGAAAAATGCTTGACTGTGAAAATGATGATGTTACTTTGGTTTGGATGGAACCCTTCAAGGGTGGATACATTCCGAATTTTAGGAGAGACTCTGTCAAAATTTTTATAAGATTTTTATTGAAATCGAAAAAATTAAAATTAAAATTTTCTTCCTATGTATTTGTCTGTCATTCTTTAATCTGTTTGTTTATTTTATTGTTTGATTAATATATGAATTTGTAGTCTAAGTCGTTGGATCGTGATGCCACATGATGGAGACCTTCAAGTATACACATACTTTGAAGGTAAACAAGGAGAGATTTGCTGACAAGCAGTTGACGGCCTATTATGTGAGTTTAAATTAATCAGAAATTTCAGTTTTATTTGGTTTTAAGTTCGTTTACTTAACTGTTATCCTAATCACAGCTAACATGTGTGAGGTAGGATTTGTAACGGCAGAGATTGGAGGAAGCGACACAGCAATCTCAGCCACCCAGTAGAGCTGACGAAGCCGGCTCGGAGACCTCAGTCGTGGATCCCGACAGGATTTTGCGCGAGACCGCCTCCGAGCCCCCAAAAAATTGCTTCTTCGAGTTGGGCTCGTTCTTCGCCAGCTCCCTCCGCTCCTCTATATTGGTGGCTTTCTCTACCTCTACTTTTGCCACCAGCCCTGCTGATCCCCAGAAAGTTATCGACTTGAGGGAGGAGGTCCAGAAGCTAATACAGGAGCTTCACCAGCAGCAGGAGCAGTATGAGCTGAGGTATCGAGAGATTCTTGCACGTGTTGTCGCCAGCTCGGACCTCGCGGAGAAGTTGGAGCAGCTCAATCGACTACCAGATGGAGGAGTACAACCAGCAGATGCACACTGGAGGCAGCGGCGCTGCTGGTTCCGGCGGCGAGGCTGCTGTTGAGGCACAACTGGCAGCACCTACTCCACCGCCTCAGTAAGGGGACTACGACGCCGCCGCCGCCATCGACGACAACGATTATCAGGATCTTTAGTTGTTAGGGTTTTATGCATTTTTGTTCCTATAGGGTATATTACTCTTTTGTGACATTTTATTCCATTCATACCATTTATTTTAGGGTACAGTACTCTTCTGTGACATTTTGTTGCATTCATACCATTTATTTTTGATAAAAGAATTTGTTGATTTCTACTGCTTTTAGATTTTTGATAATAATTTCGTTAACAAGAGTATTATTAATCCGAGATGAATATAAAAAAAAATTAAAAATTAATAATGTTATCGGCAGATTTACTATCAAATTAATATGACGGTAATCATCAACCTAAGACTCAACAATCCATTGATAGCACCGAGGGTAAATTCGCCGGTAATTAGCGTCGGGCGGAAAAAATTCACTGAAAAGGGTTTTTCGACACCGTTTAAAGCGGCAACTACCAGAGGATGTTAAATCCGACGGTAATTTTGTTAGCGGCAAATTTCTTAGATAAAAAATCCGATTGTGTTGGATTTTTATTATTTTATTTTTCTATTTTTAAAATTTAATAAAAAATAAGAAGTGGAAATAAAAATAGCATCTTAATTTTGGATTTAAAATCGTCTCCAACGTTTCATTTGATATTAAAATCGTCCTTTTGATTTTTTTATGGACAAAAATACCTTTCACCATTATCACTTTTACCACTACCACTACCTCTCTTACTCCTACCAGATACTAATAATCAGATTCAAAAACACAAACAATAACACATTATTCAAATTCAGAAATAATAACATCAAATTCAACAACGAAATCAACACACAACAACAATAAAATAAAAAAAATAACAAATCAAAATAAGAAGCAGAAGTCGAAGCCGAAGCCAAAACAGAAGCAGAAGCCAAATCGGCGAGATACAGCGGCGAGGAAGTGAAGTGTTGGCGAGGTTGGTAGCAGCGGCGGTAGTGACGGCGCACGACAGCGAGCTCTCTCCCTGACTCGTGTCCCCTCTCTCCCTCACGAGCTCTGTCTCCCTCTGATTGTGATTCCGACGACGACAACGGTGGCTCAAAGNTCCATTTTTGCGTATACTCTCTTTGGCGTGCGTCAAAATGTCAGATGTCCATTACCTATTTTATGGACACCGTGAAAGAATTGGTTTGCATTATTATTATTGTCCATTTTACGTGTGCTCTCTTTCGCGTGCATTAGAATATGAGATGTCCATTATCCATTTTACGAATGCCGTGAAAGAATTGGTATGCATTACCATTTGACAAACGCCAATAGTAAAATGGCTCTACGTATTTTAGAGACCATTTTTTTTTTAGAAAAATAATTATTTTAAAATATATATTTGTATAAAAAAACTCGCTTTATTTTTTATAGTATAGATAAGAAAAGGTTAATTTAAGTTCGCACTAGAAGAATGTATTAGTTATACTAGGGCCAGACCATGTAGTGTGTTAAGTGTACGTTAACAATCCTTGTGGGTTTTTATTAAAGTGATATTTTTTTCTTTTTCTTTTTCTTTTTCTTTTGAGAGATTAACTAAGCTGCCTTAACTAATGAACCATTAGTGTTAAATATATTAATCTGGAGGTGCAGTCGAGTTAAAGGAGCTCATTTTTTTAAATACGTTTCTATAGTTTGAATTTGGTTTATGACATTAAAAATAAGAAAACGGGACGGACGAATATCCAAGAATTTGAAAATGCAGTATATCTATAAAGTACATTCTGGCAATGTAATAATAAGTCAGTCAAGTCTGCCATAGGCACACACAACCAAGGGCCCAAGGCATGTGTGCATGGATACTGCAAGGCTTGAAAAAAGCCATAGTCACATCCACTACGACATTCAAGATAAACTTTAAATCTGCATTGCACATCTCCACCTGGTGGGGCGAATTCTGTTGGACTTTTTTTTCTTTTTTTAATGAGGTTCAAGTTTAATTTTTTAAGAGTATATTTTTATATCTTTGTGTCTTTATTCTAATCAGATTTTAAGAATTATTGAGAGTGAGAGAGTATAGCCATCAAAATGAGAGAGAAGAGAAAAAATAGAATTTTTGTTTTTATGCAAAGTAGTAAATTTTAAATAGCAGTTTTTCGTTAGTTCACCGTTAAATTGGCTTGAGACAAAAGTCGACTACACATTCAGATGTTCTTATTTCTAAGTCTAAGGGAAAAAACAAAAGTCGAGATCCTAAAAGTAAAGATCAAAGCAGAAGCAAGTCTCGAGAAAAGTGTAAAAATATTGAGTGTCAACATTGTCGTCAAAAGAGACATGTGAAAAAATTTTATTGACAGTTAAAGAAGGAGAAAGCTAAGGCAAGTAAGAATAAAGATTACGGTAGCAATAAAGACAAGGTTAATGTAACTCATGATGATTTTCTTCTTGTTGAGGAGTTTGAATCTGTTAACCTTCTTGATAATAGCACTAGTTGGGTCTTGGGTGATTGATAGTGGTGCTTCTATTCATGTTACATCTAACTAGGAGAGATTTGGTTATATCTTATACTCCTGGTGATTTTGGTGTGTGAAAATGTCTCATCAAGGTGTTGCAAAATGTGTCAGTGTTAGATAGATTTGCTTAGAAACCTCCAACGGTACCAAGTTTACTTTGAAGCATGTGAAGTATGTTCTAGATATTCGGTTGGACTTACTTTCTGTTAGTAGGTTGTGTGATGAAGACTTGGATAACTCATTCTCTCATGACAGGTGGAAGCTCACTAAAGGTTCCATGGTTGTTGCTAGAGGTATATGACACTCTACTCTTTATTTAATTCAAGCAAAGATCGTGAAATATGTTGTTAATGCTACTGAGTTTGTTGATGGAACTGATTTATGGCATAAGAAATGATGTCATATGAGTGAGAAAGGTATGAATATGTTATCCAAGAGGAATCTTTTATCTGGGTGCAAGGTTGCTTTGCAAAAGTGCAACCATTGCTTTGCTGAAAAACAAAACATGATTTCTTTCAAAAGCTATCCACCTTCAAGGAAGCCGGAGATACTTAACTTGGTGCATTCTGATATATGTGGGCCGATAAAGACAAAAATACTTGGAGGGTCTATCTATTTTGTAACCTTTATTGATGACCATTGTAAGAACCGGAATTTTCACGAATAGAATTATTTAAATGCCCAAATTAGATTTCGGAAAGTTAGAATGAGAATTTGGGTATTTAAATATGATTTTTGGACTCGGTAGGTCTTTCTGAGTCAGAAAATGTGTTTTCTGTGAAAAACTGTGAAAAATCACGAACCGGCAGTTAAACCGATTGAACCGATTCAAGTTTGCCCGGTACCGCACGAGAAAAAGTAAAAACCGTCAAAAATCTTAGAAAAATATTAGAAGTTGAAAACCGGACGTTAATTTTAAAGGTTTGGCCCAAAGTTGGGCCAAACGGGCTAAAAATGCTAACGGGTTGGACCGGGCCCAAATTTGGCCCAAGCCCAACATATATAAGGGTTCATTTAATGAACCCATGCAGCAACAACACTCATTAAACACAACACACATCAGAAATTGAAAGAGGGAGAGGAGAAGAGATTGAGCACTATTCACTTCAATCTTCCCAAGCTCATATCTTGAGGTAGAGAGCTCCGATCACCGCACCGTTTGTGGCTACGCATTCATAGTGAAAAGCTCTACAAAACCCATGTAAGAAATTGGTAAGTAAAGCTCGAATCCCTCTCAGTTCTTCTCCTTAGAGTTTCGAGTTTTAGGGTTTCGGCTAAGTAAGATTTTGTGATTTTTGGGTATTTAGGTTCACTCTAGCCTTTGTTTGATATTGGTTTTGGCTTCCAAAACTATTGGGCAAGGTAAGAGGCATTGAAACTCTTGTGAAATTTTAATTATAATGAGCCCTAAGTTGATTTATGATGATTTATGTATATATAGCTTGATTATGTTGAGTTTGGAGCTTGTTGATGCTTGTTGGAGATTCTTGGTGGCTTAGTGTGTGATTAAAAGCTTATCTTGGGCTCAATTTGGGGTTTTTGAGCATATTAGGGATCGGCCAAGGTATGGTTTCGGTTTTCTCTATGTAGTATATAATATTCATGGACACTTGGTATTCCGAGGGTTACCTGAAACTGAAGGTCGATCTCGGATGAGATCTGCTGTGGTGGCCGGAGCAGTTTCATCCGACTTGTTGAACCTGGTGGAGCTACTGATCTTTGATCACCGGAGGGTGGTGGTACCTGCAAGAGACTCCGACGCTTAAGTTAGCATGGGCTTTAAGCAGGTTTTTTGTGTAGAATCAGAGTATCAGTTATACCTGGGTGCTCTAGTGTATTTATAGTGGTTTGGGCTGACCTTTCTAGATAAGATAAGTTAGTTATCTTATCTTATCTTTGAGTAAAGTCATCTTATCTTTTAGGGCTTAGCCACCTTTAGAATAGGCTAGACTCCTTTGTCTGGGCCTACTTAGGCCTTCATGGCGATTTGGCCGAACTCTTTAAGGAGAGGTCGGTTGCAGTTCAACCTTAAGAGGTCGGTTGCTTTGTCTTCAGTCGGCCCGTGTCACATAGCTCGACCCATGGTATGAACAGTGCCCCTGCTCGAGTTCGATCTTACCCTTAAGGCTGTGTCTTTTTAGACTTTGACCCTTTGAGGAAGTCGAGTTTGAGCATTTTGCTTTGAGTCGATCTTTGTATAACTTCTTGCTGGGATTCCTTGAATGCGAAGTGTTTTTCTTTTTTCCTTTTTAATTGCGGCGCGCATTGCGCTTTCTTGGGAACGTGCGAGGGTTTAAAAGCTCATTAATTTTCCTTCGCCGTTTCTCCTTTTCCTTCTTTTGCATTTTGAAATTTTAAAGAATCACTTTCAGTCTTTGTTTTTACGCTCTCAAGCCTTCCATTCCTGAAAGCGATTGTTTGACGCATCGTTCTTTTGTCTTTGAGCGGTTATCGTCTTCTCCTCTGCAGGTTGGTTTTCCTTCCTTTACTTTTCGACAATCGTTCTTTTCTGCATGCTTTCACTTGTTGCATATTTTTGCAAAGCTTTGATTTTTGTTTGAGTCTTGATTTCAAAAGTTTGAGTCTTTCTGCGAAAGATTGCATCTTTGTGCCTGATCGTCGCTGTGATGTGCGCCTTTTTGTATTTCTGGTAGTTTTTGCTTCCTTAGGGCTTTTTGGCTTGTCGCTATTCCTGTCTCTTTTCATCCTTATATGACTTCTTTCTGTACAAAGCCTTTCATTGAACTGTTTGTAGAGAAAGGTTGTAGCTTTGAAGATTTTCTGCGTGGTCTGTGATGATGGTCTTTGTTGTCTGTATGAAGAGATGCTGTAAAGAATGATAATTGAACTTCTTGTATTTTTTGAGAGGGTTAGAGCTGGTTCGGACTTTTATGCCAATTTCTCTTTTCTGGGTTCTTTGTCTTGTTGTTGCCTCCAAATGGTGCCCCTGGACTTTAGTGTTGGTCCTTCGTTTTTTGCGAGTCCTGGGGTTTCCCTTTTACTGCCATATCTGACATTTGCTAATTGCTTTTTATTGTCCGAGTTGTTTGGTGGTGACCCTTTTTACTTTTTCTTACTGTAGGGATAGTTGGCCTATGTCTTCCAAAAAAAAAACGTTGTTGAGATGTCTACCAAGATCCCTGATGGCATGTCTGACTGGCTGGACTCCATAGTCTTAATGTGTGTTACCGTGGCTGACCCCGAGTACTGTGTGAGACTTAGGAGGTTCCATAGGATTTGTAGTGATAGGGACGAGGAGAAGAATTATGAGTTGGTGTCGCCTGACCCCGAGGAGAGGGTTAGTTTTCCTCCCTTGACTCAGGGGGAACGGCCCTTTTTCTATGCTTAATAAAAAGGTGAAAGAAATTGTGGTATGATTGATGTGATATGATACAAAAGGTAAATTCTGATGAGAGAAGGGGATTTGGAATGGTATGGTATGGTTTGGAATGTGTATGGTAAGAATTGTGTAAATTGCGAAGTTTGGTAAAATTGAGTTTTTGGTGAAATTTGCTCGATCATAACTTTTGTCTCGATTTTCAAAACTGATTGAAATTTGTTTAGAATTAAAGATCTTTGAAAACTCTTTAAATCGATATAAAATTTGTGAAAATTGGAATTTTGTAGAGGAAGTTATGATCCTTCAAAGTTGGTGTTAAAAATCTGAAATTCTGCAAAGTTGCAGAATTTCATGATTTCTGATATATGCGAGCGCACACCCTCGTGCGGACGCACATTCTGCAAATATTTTGACCTGTACGGACGCACACATCTGTGCGCACGCACAGAAAGGGAAGTGCGCTCTGTTCGCAGCGCTAGCACAGCTTGTGCGCGCACATATCTAAGGAAAAACTTCAACCTGTGTGGACGCACAGGTCTGTGTAGATGCACACATCGGGAAGGTCAGTCTGTTGGGGGCACTGGCACAGGTTGTGCGAGGGAACAGATTTTAGAAATTTTGTCACCTGTTCGTATGCACACCCCCATGTGCGTACGCACACATCTTAAAACTTCCTGGGCATGCGCATGCACACACCCCTGTGCGGCCGCACACGTCCTGTTTCTTAAAATTTTCTTGTTTTTCAACTATTCTACCTTCCCAACAAGGTTGTAAGCTTCTAAAACACCATTTTAAGACTTTTGGGCCTAGTTTTGGGTATTAGAACATGGGATATAACTTAGGGGTTCTAGTACATAATTTTATGATAAATTAGAAAATGGAGGCCTAGGTTTCTGGCGTGCTGAGAATGAATTGCCGTTGGGTGGAGGATAAGTGATATATGAGATAAGGAATGATGAACTTTTGAAATTGGAAACTGAGTTATGAATGGACAGTGGTTGAGATGAGTCGAGGACTCGGATTGAGCTGATGGATCTCTGTATATTGAAAATATTTTCTGAAAACCACTGAAATATTGTTTTTACTGAGAATATGAGACGCTATGCACCCGGCAGGGACGGCGGTTGGATCCCGCCTGTCGAGGTAGCGGCGGCGGCGTAAGGGCGGTGGTTTGTCCCGCTTGCATTGAGATGTGAGGTCTGAGGCAAGAGTATCCCGCTCGCATCCCTTCTGACCTATAGGCGTCCAAGCGCCGATATCTGGACAGTGATCCGGGCACTATATCTCGGGGTTCCCATATGAGAAATCCGAAGGGCGACGTCTCCATGGAGATGTGTCGGGTTGGCAGTTGAACCGACAATGTGATATCACAGCTAGTAGGGCAGGCATTCATCATATGCATTTTCTACTTGTTTGTTTGCTTTGCCGACTTGCAATTGTATGCCT
The DNA here is from genome assembly GCF_000816755.2 of Arachis ipaensis. Lineage (NCBI taxonomy): Eukaryota > Viridiplantae > Streptophyta > Magnoliopsida > Fabales > Fabaceae > Arachis > Arachis ipaensis. The sequence goes on along the minus strand of NC_029789.2, from coordinate 61,981,307 downwards.
AATTGAATAACATGTCTATTTGCTTACTTGATCTACTTGCCTTGTATGCTTTTACTTGTAAATTACTTGCATTGTTATTAATTGTGCTTTCTACTGGGATTGAGGAGGTTCAGAAGGCGGTGGCGATAGGATCACATGGAGGATAGGCTAGTGAAGGCTGTGGGACAGCGGCGTTTGGTTAGAATAGAAATCCCTTAAGATAGATTACCCAGTTTAAGTATGATAAGGTTTATGTTATGCTTATTTATTTTAGAATGCTTTAAGCTTGAATTTTGTGATGGATATGGAGCTTAGGATTGCCTTTGGCATCCCGAGGTCTTATATCCTACATCACTGGGCACTGTTACCATGCTGAGAACCTCTGATTCTCATACTATATCTTTGTTGTATTTTTCAGATGTAGGTCGCAACCCACCTCCGTGAGTTTCTTGGGATGGTGACAGAAGCGGAGGACCTTGGATTCCTTTGGAGTCTCTTTTGGTTTACTTTGTTTATACATCTCTCTTTTTATATTTTGTTTAGCCTAGAGGCTTGTTTTATGAGAGAAAAACTTGTATAAGCTATTTTTTTTAAACTGTCAGGTTTTTGTATGGTCTGTATATCACTAGCCGGCTTAAACTCCGCGAGTCGTGACTAGTTTCTTATGATATCACACTATTATACTATTACCTTGTTTATATCACTTCTGTTTCTTATGCCTTATGATAGTACGCTTTGCGCTTTGAAATCCTATTTTTGAGCTATATTCTTCATCGGGCTTCTAAATTATTATATTCCTTCTATATATATACTATATATGAACCTAGAACTGTCGTAATCTCTTATTAACCTTTGCTTTACGATGCGAGGTAAGGCTTAGGCTAATTAGGGTGTTACAACAGGCGTGCCACGACCTGGGTAGCTCTCGTCCCTCGAGGTCGGACACCTTGTAGTAACCTTTTTCCCAGTACCTCTGTTACTCGGTATGGTCCTTTCCAGTTAGTTGCTAGCTTCCCTTCTCCTGACCGACCTGGCTCCAATATCATTTCGGATTAAGATGAGGTCATTGGTGGTGAAGCTTCGCTAGACTACCTTCCGATTATATCTCAGAGCCATTCGACGCTTTAAGGCTTCCTCTTTAATCCGGACTCTTTTTTCGAACTTCTGGAAGTAGGTCGAGCTCTTTCCTTTGAGCCTGGGAGTTGGTATCTTCATTATAGAGGACCATTCTAGGAGATCCTTCTTCTATCTCTACAGGCATCATTGCCTCTATTCTGTAAGCAATCGGAATGGAGATTCCCCAATAGTTGAATGTGGTGTTGTCCGATATGCCCAAAGGACTTGCGGGAGCTCTTCAGCCCAAGCTCCCTTGGCATCCTATAACCTCCGTTTCAACCCGGCCAGTATGACATTGTTGGCGGCTTCCGCTTGTCCATTATCTTGTGGGTGCTCTATAGAGGTGAACTGGTGCTTGATTTTTAGATTAGCTACCAGATTTCTAAAGCCTGTGTCGGTGAATCGAGTACCATTATCTATGGTAATAGAGCATGGGACCCCAAACCTTGTGATAATATTTCGGTAAAGAAATTTACGACTTCTTTGGGATGTGGCATTAGCTAATGGCTCTACCTCAATCCACTTTGTGAAGTAGTCTATGAATACAATGAGAAACTTGACTTGTCCGGACCCCTGTCCAAGGAGGTCGAGCCCCCACTTTGCGAATTGCCAGGGTGAAGTAATGCAAATGAGCTCCTCGGGTGGAGCTATGTGAAAGTTGGTGTGCTTCTGGCATGGTGGGCATGTCTTGACAAACTCTGTTGCTTCCCTTTGCAAGGTCGGCCAGTAAAAACTAGCTCGGAGTACCTTTTTGGCAAGGGCTAGTGCCCCAAGGTGATTGCGGCACATGCCACTGTGGACTTCTTCGAGAACTTCCTTTGTAGCGGAGGTCAGGACGCATTTTAGGAGAGGTGTAGAGATTCCTCTCTTATATAGGTCGTCTTGTATTATGGTGTAGTACTGAGCTTCTCATACTAGCATCTTTGCCTCCTTTTTGTCTGCTAGGAGCGTTTCTGACTTGAGGTAGTTGATTATGGGAGTCATCCATCCTTAATCCTGTCCTTATATGGCTAGGATCTTTTCTTCCTCCAAGGTTGATGGACTTCGGAGTGTTTCTTGGATGAGACTTCTATTGTTGCCCCCTGGTTTGGTGCTGGCTAGTTTCGAGAGTGCATCAGCTCGGGCATTCTGCTCTCGGGTTATGCGTCGGACTTCATATCCCTTGAATTGTCCGAGCTGTTCTTTAGTTTTATCCAGGTATTTTTCTTGGTGGGATCCTTGGCTTGATAGCTCCCTTCTATTTGCGAAGTAACTACTTGGGAGTCGCTAAAAATGGTAAGTCTTTGAGCTCCCACTTCCCTAGCTAGCCTCAAACCTGCCAGTAGTACTTCATATTCAGCTTGATTATTTGAGGCCAGAATCTCGAACTTTAAGGATAGCTCGATTTGGGTTCCCTGATCACTTTCTAAAATGACACCTGTGCCACTCCCGGCTTTGTTTGAGGAGCCATCTACATAAAGGCTCCACTTTATGGGGGTGCTCGGGGTGTCAGTATACTCTGTGATAAAGTCGGCCAAGTACTAGGATTTAATAGCTGTCCGGGCTTCATACTTGATATCAAATTCGGACAACTCAACTGCCCATTATAGGATTCTTCTAGCTAAGTCTATTTTTTGTAAGATCCCCTTTATGGGTTGGTTGGTCTATACTCTGATGGTGTGAGCTTGAAAGTATGGTCGGAGTCGTCGGGAAGTGAGTATGAAGGCATAGGCAAACTTTTCAATATTTTGATAGTTTAGTTCAGCCCCTTGTAGAGCCTTACTAATGAAGTAGATGGGTTGTTTCCCACTTTCGTCCTCTCTGACCAACGTTGAGGCTATTGCCCGACTCCCTACGGCGAGGTATAGTATGAGCTCTTCACCTTCCCGAGGTCGAGTAAGGACAGGTGGTTGCCCCAGAAATTTCTTAAAATCTTGGAAGGCTTATTCGCATTCTGGGGTCCACTCGAACCTCTTTCCTTTCCTTAATGTTGCATAGAAGGGGAGAGATCTTAAGGCTGATCTAGTTAGGAATCTAGACAGAGCTGCTAGTCTTCCGTTAAGCTGCTGGACCTCTTTGACACAGGTCAGACTTTTCATGTGAAGTATAGCCTTGCACTTATGTGGGTTTGCTTCGATTCCTCTTTGGGTAAGCATGAAGCCTTTTTCTTTGATGCTATTAGGTTATCTACTTGATATTGCATAGCATGCTTGTTTGTGAGTGCCTATTTGGGATAATTGAAGCAATAGGCTTTTGATATTGAGACTGATCACCTTGATATCGATTATTTGGTGTAGACAGGAACCCAAATGGCTACTCGCGGACGAGGTCGTACACGTGCACGAGAGAGTAGGAATGAGCAACCGGCTGACAACCATGCCGAATTCATGGCAGCGATGGTGAACTTAGCAAATACCATGGAGGCTAATGCTGCTGCGACCCTGCAAGCTGTGCAGAGGTTAGGCCAACCGGCCAGAAACGGGAATGACGAAGGAAATGCGAATGACAATGCTGAAGAGAGTGGAGATAACACAGGAGGTGCTCTGATGACTTTGGCGACTTTTCTCAAGGTTCATCCTCCGAGTTTTCGTGGTTCAACTAATCCCATGGAAGCAGATAATTGGTTCTAAGCTATGGAGCGCGCACTGCGGGCACAGCATGTAACATCCTGCATTTTTGAAAATCTAAATGTGAATAAATTGTGATTTTATCTTATTAAGTTTAAACTTTATAATTTTAGAAATTATTTTATTAGAAATAATTAAATAGATTCGGAGATAATTTCATTTTAAATCAAATAAGATTCTTAAGTAATTTTATTATAATTGAAATACTTTTATAGTATTATATTTGAAATTATAAATTGTTATTTTATCTTAAATATTTTATAAAATTTTTGAGTTACTCGAAAAAAATTTACTTTAACCCTAGTTCTACGTTTCTTATTTTATATGTACCATTACTATCTAATATGTAAACCCCTTGACCAATTACACTAACACATGCACACTGCCACCTATCCTTTCTCCAGTGATCCACGTATTCTTTTATTATGAGCCATTCATCCATAGCTAATGTGAACCACATACTTCCAAATGAAAGTCAGAGGATTTAATTCAAAAAATCAAAGAAAGAAAGATCGAGAGAGAGCGAGACACAGAGGGAGAAAGGGATAAAATGAAAACAGAAAGGGAGGAACGAAGATCAGAGCTCACGGAAGGAAGAAGGCTTCGATCTCACCATCCTCGTGCACCCATTTTTGCTACTATAATCAATCGAAGCTACTACGCGTAGAGAGAAGAAAAGAACGACGAATAGGGAGACGCGTTGCTGCTGTTGACATTTATTGGAGTTGTCGCGCGTAGAAGAGAGGCTACCGCCGATTCTGCCCAGGACCATCGTCACCACCGCTACCATTGATGAAAGTCGGCGCCATCGAAGGGGCCACTGGTGGGAGGAACCCTAACTATCATAGTTACCGTGATACAGGGCAGGAAGGGGAGGAGTGACGGTGATGAGAGAAGAGAGTCGTTCTTCCACTGATGCACTTGCTAGTGCTGTTGAGGGAGTCTGCCATCCGAGAAGTATCATCCGCGTTGTTGCTGTGAACTATTTTAGCCCTGCCCTGGTATTGCTCGGTTACTACAGCCTCCTTCATCCTTGTATTTGAATCTGTATCATTCACAACCTATTTTGATTATTGTTAATTCTGCTTGCCGCTTCAATGTTATAGGAAAAATGCCCAAAAATGTTTTTGTTTCTGTCTAGCCACCATTATCGCAAATATTGATGACATCACTGCTGCAGAGGGTCTTCGGTATCACTGTTGCAGTTGCTACCACGAATTAGGAATAAAGGGAATTGCTGTGTTAAATCCTGCGATTACGACATTGAGGTAGGGGGTTTAATTAAACAGTTTTAATTTAAGAATGCCCATAAAATTTATTGAGTAATTGCAAATAGGTTTAATTGTTGAGATTAGTTGATTGGCTATATGGATGTTGAATTGTGGCTGAGGGTTGATTGACTTTGTGGATTTTATGAAGTTGATTGATTGTGTGAATTATTGACAAGTGATTGCTGAGAACTCTGAGTTTGATGGATTATATTGAATTTGTTACTGTAGATATGGTTATTTCTTTATTGTAATGGTGGTGGACTTGGTGAATGATTGAAATTGAGTTTAGAGGATATTTGAAGGATTGAATCTTAAAATATTGAATTACTTGCTGAAAATCTGAGTTTTGAAGTTAAACAGTAATTTTGAAAGGGAACCAGTAACTCAATAGTGTTTGAAATGATAAGAAATTAAGAGCTAAATAAACTACAATAAGTATGATCGCTAAGATTCAATTTTGAAGATTTCGTATTAACTAGAGAATTAGTTATAATTTTTCAAAGTTGTATTGTAAAATCAGATTTTCTGCATAATTATAAACGAAGTCAGAAACTTTGAAAAGATATAACTAATTATGTAATAATCAGAATTATATGAGACCAAGTCTGGATTAAACTTGGGAATATAAAGAACTAAACTGGAAAATTTGGGACCTTTTTGTTAAATATATAATTTATGGCAAATTTTTGAAGTTAGGTCGATAAATCTGTCCTGCAGCAGAAAAGTACAAACAGAGAAGCAAATTGTTTATCTTGCTGCGACTTTTACGAGCCGAGTTTTAGAGCAAAACCAATTTTATTATAAAATTTGATTAACTTGGTTTATTACTCTAAAACTTAAGAATTTTAGGAGTTAAGGATTGGGAGTTGTGAATTTTTGAATATTGGTGGACAAAGCTGAAAAGAAACAGATTTCAGCAAGCTATGCATCAACCTCCAATGCTTGTAACTCTTAGAATTGAATAGCAATTGGGTTGCAACCAAGACACACTTGTTTCTGGATGAGCTAGGAGCTCCCAAACCAAAATTTAGCTTAATTGGAGTTTTGTAATAGAAGTTATTCAAATTGAAAGGTACTAAGCTTGTTGGTTTCTAAAACAGATTTTGACTCACTTTTACTTAACTCCCAGGTTATGTAACTTCTTCATTAAAAATTATATTAACACAGAACCAATTGAGAAAGAAACCTGGATAAGTGAAGTTGAACTATATTAATTTTTAAAGTCATTAGATTTAACTTGGATTTTATATTGAATTTTGAATATCACATGCTGCTGCTGTTTATCTGGTTTTACGCACTGCAGAGCAGTCACAGTTTTTTCTCTATTCCTTAGGCTAGAGAAACCAAAAAATTATGATCTTTGATTTGTTAGAAATCTTATTTCAAGATGAACACCTGGACATAAAGTTTGCACAATTCCAAGTTTATTTGCTATATTTAAAACAGAAAAGAAGATAGAGTGTTAAGGATGTCTTAGTGACAGTTATGAGTTTATAAAACTAAAGATGAACCTTAGTGTTATATGGCTAATTCAATGTTGAATTTTGCTTGATTCTGAATTGATGTGATGCTGGAAAGGTTGAAAAGAGTTTGGTAAATTGTTTGGTTTGGACCTGTAAGGGTGGTTAAGTCATATTTTCAGAGGAGATTATGCCCAAATTTTTATAAAAGTATAGGGACTTAACCAAAACAAATATTTAAGACTTGTTTAATGATGATAATTTCAACAATTCTTTTGAGAAGAGATAATCAGATTATGAAATTGTTGGCGAGGACGTGGGTTTTGTCCCGCTTGCGTATTTATGATTATAAAAGAGAATAAAAAGTAGAGGACTTGTTGAAAGGTAATTTGTTGCTTGAGGCAACTGAAGAGATATTTGTTTATTCATTTGTTGCGTTAAGGCAACTCCAGAGATACTTGTATGATCATCTGCTGCATTGAGACAGTCAGATAGATGGTGGTGTGACCACTGAGAATGCTTTCCTGCAGTACAGATCCATAATTTAATTCTGTAAGACAAAGGGGTTATTTCCTGCTACAGAAGTACCGTGACCACCTATTCCATTTCTGTAGTGGAAGAGGGGTTATTTTCTATATACAGAAAGTGTGTCGGTATACATCCCTACAGTGGCAGATGTGTTATTTCCTATGTGAAGTAGACCCTGTGGTGGTAGAGGGGTTATTTCTTGTACACAGGGGTATAGCCAACAGGAAAGCCATATCCGGCTAGTAATGCTAGGTTACATCGGGAGCGGGTAGAAACCGACAGATGAGCTCATTGCCTGCACTAGGACTAGACATGCATCATTCTTGTTTGCGCATTATTCTCTGTGATATTTCCTGTGCTTTTATTGTGATCCTTGTTGTATTTGCTTGTGTTCTATTTGTCTGTTTGTGTTCTACTTGCCTGTTTTTGAATTACGTTTAGGATTAGGTATTATATGAAAAGTCATACTGGTTCAGTATAGACTTAATGAACCTATGTTTGGAATAGGCTGACTATTCATACTGAAATTGATATAAGCTAATATCTAATTCTTTTCCAACGTAATTTCAAAGATTTATATAATTAATGAAAAAGAATGTTGTCGAACTTAATTAACTATTTGCGATTTATTCTTTACTTTCACGGTATTCTCGACCTCTACTGAGAATATGTGGTTTGGTTCTCACCCCCGAATTTTCAATCCTTTCAGTGACACAGGATTGAAGACAAAATGTGAAGCTGCGAGCGATTAGTAGGTTTTCTTTATGATTTTAATTGCTTTCATAGAGTCCCCTCGCTATTGTCCCTTGAGATTTTATTTTACATAGAGGGGTAGGTATGGTACATTGTATTTGAGTTTCATTTGGTTTCTTTTAAATAAGAAATATTATTAATAATATTTATGTGATTATTATTACTTGTAAATCTTTGATATATGTCTTTAAGGAACAAAAACAAATTGTTCTGGCATTTTCTTAAAATTGAAATGTGAACTTGATACAAAGGCTCGATAATTATGTAGTTAATACTAGAAAAGGTTACGTAATGTTCTTTCTAGTAGAAATACCCTGACTTAAGCAAGGTATTTTGCTGGATAGGACGTTACACAGCATGTCTTGAACAACCAATACGTGGAGTTTGCTGCTTATCAACTTCGGGAAAAGGCCCAGCATTGGTGGCAGGCAGAATGCCGCTTGCTACAGCTTCAGAACGCTAATTTGTTGGATAGGACATTACACAGCATGTCCCGAACAACCAATACGTGGAGTTTGCTGCTTATCAACTTCGGGAAAAGGCCCAGCATTGGTGGCAGGCAGAATGCCACTTGCTACAGCTTCAGAACGCTAATGTTCCTTGGGATGTATTTCAGACGGCCTTCTACAAGAAGTATTTTCCTGAGTCTGCAAAGGAAGCGAAGGAGATGGAACTGATGCAGCTAAAGCAAGATTCCTTGTCTATGGCTGATTATACAAGCAAGTTTGAGGAGCTTTATAGGTTTTCTAGTGTATATGAGGGTGCCCCGGAGACCTATGAGAGTTGGAAGTGCGTCAAGTATCAAAGGGGCTTGAAGGACGACATCATGACGGTTGTGGCTCCTATGGAGATCCGTGTTTTCTTCGATCTGGTGAACAAGGCAAGAGTAGTTGAAGAATACGCAAAAATGGTAGCCTCGTCAAAGGAGACTTCTAGAGGAAGTACTAGTAGGGGGCGTGAAATGGAAGAGGTTTTAATTCACTCTTTGCCTCAAGCTGAGATTCCTTTTCATCAAGCTCACAGAGTTCATTCTCAACAACTTTCTCTTGTTCATCCTCTTGATCATCCGTCTCTTCAACAATAGGATAGCACAACTTGTTGTAGTCTTCTTTTCGCACTTCCGCTACCACTTCATCGATTACATCACATCGGAGAATGGAATGCTCTTCGGGAGGATGATTCATGGCTTCTTCCAAATTAAACTTGATAGTCTTGTATCCAACCTCAAAGGAATATGTGCCGGTGAAGGCATCTAAATTGAATTTAGAGGTCTTAAGGAAGGGTCTACCAAGTAGAATGGAAGATGAGCTTCTATTTTCTGTTGAAGGCATTTCAAGGATGTAAAAGTCAACTGGAAAGACCAACTCCTTGATCGCCACAAGTACATCTTCTGCTATTCCCATCACAGTGATCACACTCTTATCGCCTAAGGCAAACTTCGCCGTCGACTTCTTTAATGGAGCTAAATTCAACCGCACAAAAATGGAGAGCGGCATGATGCTTACGCAAGCTCCTAGGTCACAGATACAGTCATGAAAAATGCGCCCACCAATACAACAAGACACCAACAAGGTCCAGGGTCAACACATTTCTTTGGAATAGGCTCTATCAAGGAAGAAATTGAACTACCCATGGATAATGTCTCTAACTCTCCTATCTTATCCTTGTGTGTACACAAGTCTTTCAAAAATTTTGCATACTTCAGAATTTGTTGGATAGCATCAAAAAGTGGTATGGTTACCTCAACCTTCTTGAACACTTGAAGCATGTTCAAATCAAATTCCGGCGTTTTCTTTGCTTTCTTTACCATGGAAGGGAATGGGATAGGAATGGACTCATCCACTATAGCTTTTCTCTTGGGTTCCTTAAGGCTTACTCCTTCTTCCTCATGCCTTTTGTCTACCTCCTCTTCTTCATGTGGAGCTTCAACAACCACTTCTTCCTCATGAATGTCTTCCATGATCCTAGGAGGTATCTCCTCCAATGTAGTCCCCGACCGTAGAGTGATGGCATTGAGACCGCCCATGGGGTTTGGTTGGTGTTGGGATGGAAGGTTAGAAGAGCTTGAGGGTTGGTTGGTGTTGTTGTTGGGAGAGGGCATGGTCATCTTTGAAAACATGTTGGTGAGATTGGCCAATTGAGCGCCCAAGGCATCAAATTGAGCCTTGTTGCTTTCGTCCCGTTTCTCCATTGCGGCTCTAAGCTCGTCAACTTGATTGGTGGAATATGAAGAGGTTTGGTTAGATTGTTGTTTATGGTGTGGTGCTTGGTATTTGGTGTAGTTGTTTTGGTTTTGGTTGGTGTGATTTTGGTTGGCTTGGTGGTTGGTGTTATTATGGTGGTATTGAGATGAAGATTGGTTGTTGTAATGAGAAGAAGAGTTGTTCCATCTTTGGTTTTGATTGCTCCCTTGTGCATTATCCCTCCACCCTTGATGTTGATTACCACCATGAGTGTAGTTGTTTTGGCCTTGAGGAGGATAGGGTGGACGGTTGTTGTAATTCACATTGGCCACTACAAGGGCATGCTCCTCTTGAATTTGATGGATTGATCGGTGTAATGTGTGGTTCTAGAGTATAAACCACAAATCCTAGGAGGGCCTTCAAGTTGAGCAACTGGGGGTGGGGCTTGGATGGCTTGGATGGAGTAGTATTCCTTTTGATCTTTTTGTATTTGCGTGAGGATAGTGGTCATGTCCCCAAGCGCTTTGGTCAAGCTTGCTTCAGAAGGGGACGGTTCTACCACACCCTTGAGAGGATTACTTCTCACCCTTACATGTTGTGTAGCCTCGGCAACATCATTTATCAATTTCCAAGCTTCTCCCTCCGTCTTGTTTTTTGAAAGGGAACCACCACTAGAAGCGGTGAGCAATCTTCTATCTTCCACACAAAGACCTCCGGTGAAGTAGCTAATGAGCAAGTGAGTGTTCAATCCATGATGTGGACAAGATTCCAATAGCCTCTTGAACCGAGTCCAATACTCATAAAAACTCTCTTGGTCTCTTTGCATTATACCTGAGATCTCCTTCCAGACATAATCGGTCTTCTCCGGTGGGAAGAACTTATCTAGAAACTCTCTTCTCAAGAAATCTCAATTAGTCACAATCTCATCTGGTAGCGAATAAAACCATGTCTTTGCTTGCCCTTCAAGAGAGAAAGGAAAGGCAAAGACCATAATAGCCAACTCATCGGCTCCATGCCTTCGAGCCGTAGAACAAGCAACTTGAAAGTCTCTTAGATGTCGGATGGGGTCTTGACCCGGCAACCCATGATATTTAGGAAGTAAATGTATCAAGCTACTCTTCAACTCAAAGTTTGGATCAAGGTTAGGATACCTTGCTTGCAAAGGTTGAAGTATGATATCCGGAGCTCTTTGCTCATGCAAAGTGATCCGTCGTGGCTCCGCCATGTATGGTTCACCTGTAGGATGCAAAGATGTATTAGTAGGGCCAACAGAAGAATAGGAAGAAGCAGACTCGAAGTCACTCTCGGTACCACCTAGTGATTCGGTATATTCCTCAAGAGAGGCCGAAGTACTAGCCGTATAGTCCAACCGCCGTCTAACTTGCCGAGTGTGTAACAAAGTTCTTCCAATCTCAGGGTCAAACTCGGCTAAGCTAGAATTCGGTTGAGACCGAGTCATCAAACTTGGAAGTCATAGCACACATACAAAAGAAATCTAAACTATAGCTAAGTATTGAAAGAAAGTAAACTATCTACAATTTTCACATATTCACATAACCAATATCAAGGCATATGTTGCAACCATTCCCCAGCAACGGCGCAAAAAATTTGATGTACACGGGTACCATCGGTAAGGAATTTCACAAGATTTTTGCATTGCAAGTATAGCCCTCAACCGACAAATAATCCGCAAATCAAATTTAGAAAGAATTTGGTTGTCACAAGTTCAACCCCAATAAAAGTAACCGAAGTGTTCAAATCTCAGGTCGTTTCACAAGAATGGGCAAACATGTGCATCAACATTGGTTAGAATTCTGGGGTTGTGAGTCATGAGCAAGAATTGTGATTTGAGGTATTTCAGAATTGTGATTCTTATTTAGCTTTTTATATTCTTGGCTTTAATTGATTAACTGGAGGCTCTTGAGTTATTAAACTTATCGTGATTGTTAATTAATTCCTCTAATTGTCTGAAATTCCACTAACTCTAGTCTTTTCTTAGGAGTTGGCTAGGACTTGGGAATCTAACTAATTAGTCCACTTGACTTTTCTTTGCTTTTGTAAAGGTTAACTAAGTGGGGTTAATTTCAATTCTCATAAGAATAACTAGGATAGGACTTCCGAATTTTCATACCTTGCCGAGAGTTTATTTTATTGTTATTTATTTATTTTACTTATCATTTAAATTACTTGTTCCTTACTTTAAAAACCCCCAATTTACAAAACTCATAACCAATAATAAGAACACCTCCCTGCAGTTCCTTGAGAAGATGACCCGAGGTTTAAATACTTCGGTTATCAATTTTAAAAGGGGTTTGTTACTTGTGACAACCAAAACTTTTGTAAGAAAGGACTTTTGTTGGTTTAGAAGCTATACTTGCAACGAGGATTTATTTGCGAATTTCTAGACCACGCAAAAGTTCTCTCTTCAAAATGGTGCCGTTGCCGGGGAATTGCAAACGTGTGCCTTATTATGGTTATTGTAAATATTTGCTTTTTACTTGTTTATTTATTTTTATTTTTGTTTTTATTTTTTTTTCATAAATTAAGAGGTTATTGGTTTTTATTTAGTTATTAAATTTTTTTTTTCAAAAATTTGTTTTTCGTGTTCATCTTGACCTTCAAGTTGTTCTTAGTTGTTTTCTTCGTTTTGATCTAAAAATTTTAAGTTTAGTGTTATTTTATTCTTTTTCTCTTTCCTTCATTTAATTCAAAAATATCTTTTCTCTTCATTCTTATTAAATTTTTGAAATTTCAAAAAAAAAATAAAAAAATAAAATAAATTCAGATTTTGATTTTAAAATTTTTATCTTATCTTATCTTAGTTTTAAATTTCAAAATTCAAAACTTTTTCAAAAATCATATCTTTTTCAAAATCTTATCTTATCTTTTTTCAAAATCAAATTTCAAATTTCAAAATTTAAATTCCAAAATTCAAATTTAAAATTTTAAAAAAATCAAACCTTTTCAAAATTTAAATCTTTTTCAAAACTTTATCTTATATTGTTGACTTTTAAAAAATTCAAATTTCAAATTTTAAAATTCAAAAATTCAAATTTCGAACTTTGATCAACCCTCTTGGCAACAACCCCCTCCAATGCACTATAACCAACAACCATTCTGTGATGCATACCAAGATGATGACTATGGTGGACCCCCTTGTAATTACCAACAAGCCCCATCATACACCTATAAACCACCTCCTCAACATAGCTTTGAACCACCACACTCACAAGCCAACTACCACCATTCACCTCCATACGACCCTAATCCATATCCACACCAATTCCAACCCAATTACTCCCAAGAACCACCACCTCCCTATGCACCATGTCCATATCCATCACCCCAAGAATCAAGGGAGCAACTCAAGGAAACATTTGAAAAATTTCATGCAACCCTTCACCAATTGAATCAAACGATAAATCGATTACCTTCCCGACGTTCGGACGCTCAAGAAACCCCCATGGCTTCATGTGGACAATCTAATGAAGAACGTAGCATGAAGGAGATACTAGAAATTCCAGTGGACAGTACGGAGCATGACTTTGTACTGGAACAAGTGGAGGAAGCTGTAATTATTGAAAAGGAAGAAGTGGTTGAAGACTTAGGAGATGCTGAACCCCCATGGGAAAGTCAAGTTATAAAGCCTCCTTCAAAGATGTTTGAAATTGATGTTGAGGAGGGTGTACAACCTCCAAGGCATATCATGGTTGAAGACTTTGAAGAGGATGATCAAGAGATGGATTCGATCATTGATGAATTCTTATCTACAATTGAATCCTCTCCTGTTGGACTAGACATGGAGATCAAAGAAGAAGAAGCACAACCTCCCATGCCCTTGGTAAGCAATGAAGAAGAGATTGAATTGGAAGAAAGCTACTAAGAGGAAGAGGTTGATATTGAAGAAACTTGCAAAGAGGTGGAAGTTGTCAAGGAAGAGCTCAAGGAAATGGAGCTGGAAATCACCTTGCCAAAGTTGTTGGAGACCTCTCCCCCAAAGCCATCACCATCCATCCCTTCATTCAAGTGGGTAAATCTCTCATCTCTAACCTTAATTAGCTCACTTGAATATGCTTTGCTTGAAACAGATGGTCAGCTTAGAGCTCTTTGTGGCTATAAGAGCAAGCGGGAGACGGTCAGTGGTAAGAATTGTCATGCAAGGTTCAATATGGTTGCATGCTCCAAATTGAAGTACAAAGGTTGGTACAATTCTCAATTGAATAGGTCTAGGAAGCTGTTTGGATGTCTTAGTGAGAATTTCAATTGCGTGCCACCCGGATGGAATCATGATGATCAACAAGAAGACGGGTGCAAAAGCAAGGTTTGGGACCCCGGAATTCATTCTAGAAATCAACACTCTTGGGGCCTTGTCACTCGCTTTAACTTGCTTGAAGGCTTTCTGCGCCTAGTTTGGGATCCCGGAGGCCATTGAAATTACAAACATTGGTGGGGATTCAAGGATCAATACAAGCACAAGCCACCATGATAAGGAACTCACCAAATGTCCAACTTAAGGACTTTAACTAAAAGTGCTAGGTGGGAGACAACCCACCATGGTATGATCGTTCTTTTTTCATTTTTATTTAGTTTTATTTGTTTTCGAGTTTTATTTTATTTTATTGTATTGAACCTGGAGTTTTGTATAACATTCATATTATCATTGCATTCTGCATTTTTCAAGCATAAAAAAAAATCGCACACGACGCGACAGCGTCGCCGACGCGCCCGCGTCACCAGTGCATTGGGAAGAAAAGAAAATTGAACAGAGAGTCACGCGAGAGCATGGCTGGAGGCGAGCCTTTGGCACAAATTGATCCACACGACCGCGTTGCTGACGCATCCGCATCATGTGGGAAAAATGCCTCCCACGCGTCCGCGTCATCCACGTGAATGCGTGACCCTGTAAAATTGACGTAAACGGGTGTTTGGGAGCAAGTTGTGATGGAGTGGGGCTGGAATCATGCTAGAAGCACAAGTCCTATCACGTGACCGCGTGCCCCACGCATCCACGTCATTTTCAAAATATGGCCATCCACGCGATCGCGTCACCCACGCGACCGTGTCACCCAAAAAATTGGCAAAAAAAGTTTCGAATAGAGAGTTGTGCGAACGCGAGGCTGCACTCGCGCCAATCGCACAAATCAGGTCACGCGACCGCATGCCTCACGCGTCTGCGTCACCTGAACTTGTCGCACACCACGCAACCGCGTCACCCACGCGTCCGCGTCGCCTGCGCCGCACAACTTATCTAGATCAACGCCAATTATCCTATCTTTTCTTTTCTAATCCTAATTTCTTCTATCTTTTCTTCTTTCTTCTTCCTTTTCTTACTTTCTTCTTCTTCATCTCTTTAACTTCTCATCCCTCTTCACTACCATTCTATTTCATTTAATTTATTTGCATATTTTCATTCATTGCATTATTTTCATTGGTGTTAGAATTTTATTTGGGTCATTATTTTCTATATTTTTGTGGATTATTAAAGGAATTGTTTGACAATTATATATTACCTTTTAAAGGGTTGCTTGTATGTTCAATTTAATACTTTCAATAGCTTATTCACCATGCTTGCTATGTGTTTGTGAAAAAGCCCGTATGGTATTATGCACTATTTTTTCGATTTCTTTCTATCTACTACTCTAAAAGCTTGCTTTTCACAAAACTCTTTTTATATTTTATTAATTAAATATAATTGTTATTACGAACATGTTGTTAGTTTGAAAGACTTGGTAATCTAACTTGGACATAGAATGCTTGATCTATGCTACTCATGCCTTTGCTAGCATGCCAATAAACATCTTGCATTTAATTGTCTTTACATGCACTTGCTATATTTCCATTGATGAACTTTTTCACATGTAGTCATGACCATGTGTTAATGTTATTCTTTTTTATTATGCATTGATTACCACCTTTCCCGCTCTCTTCCTTGCTCTAACCCTTAGCTTTAAAAATTACTTTCTTTTTCACTTTTCAGGATGGCCACCAAGAAGGGTACTAAGAAAGCTACTCCCAAACCACCGGCAAGGAAAGGAACAAAAAGAGCACCAGCTGAGGAACCACAACCCCCATCCACTTGCACATCTTAGCATGCACCGAGGACGGTGCAACCTTTAAGTGTGGGGAGGTCGATACCGATCTCCATGGGTTAGCTATTTTCTTTTTTCCAACACCATTGTTTTATTTTCATTGTTTGTTCATTATTGTATTTGCATGTTTAATTGCATGTTTGTTTGATTTTATGCATTTAGCTACTGCTTGGTTAAAGTAATGAGTTTCTTCTAAGACCCTATTTTTGAAAAAAATTTCACTAATTTAAATCAAAATTTTTGTGTTAAATTTGTTTGAAGTTGTATTTGGAACATAGTTTAAAAAGCTAAGAACACACAAACCGTGAGATTTTGAGCTTATTTATATGGTTACATTATTTAACCATAAATATTTTATTCTTGTGTGTTTACTTCTCTATGATTGTAATCTTTATTTTGTTTCATCCTATATGTCCAATATTTAATGTGTTACATGCTTGCATATGATTGAGGCCATTGTTTGAATTTTTACTCACTTATCCCAAATAAGCCTATCCTTTCAATTACCTTTGTTAGCCACTTTGAGCCGTTTTATCCCCATTTGTTCTATATTTTATCACATCACTAGCCTTAAGTGGAAAAACAAGTAATCACCCCAATTGAATCTTTGGTTAGCTTAAGATAGAGATTGTGCATCAACTAAGTGTGGGAAAATTGTGGGAACATGGGTTAATAAGGGAATGTATCATGTTTCTAATTTATTTGAATATTGAGAATTTGGGAACCTACTCATGTAAAACCAGAAAAAAATTAAAAATCCATGTGCATTGATAAGTTATGTTTGCTTTTATGATTCAGAAAAAAAATTTCAATAAATAAATAAGGGGACAAAATTACCCCAATGCTAAGTTAGTAAAAAGATCAATGCACATGTGATAAAAGTAAAGAAATATCAAAAATTTGGTACATGAGTATGGGAATCATACAAAAGTGGGAATTATGGGTAGCTAGGGATGATTCTAAAGTTATATAGAGTATATGTATGTTAGGTAAAAGTTTAGGTTAATTAAAGATTCAATTTATAAAGCTCACTTGGCCATACATATACCCTTACCTTTACCTCAGCCCCATTACAACCCTGAAAAGACCTCATGATGTTTGCATTGGTATACTAAATTTTTGTTGATTGGTTAGATGAAGAACAAAGTTTAGAAAGCATGATTAGAGAAGAGTAGAGTGATTAACCCTAGACACTTGAGAGTTAGAGTGATATACACTACCGGTAAGGGTTCAATGCTTGATTCTATGTTCCCTGCTTTCATGATCTGTCTTCTTACAAGTTTACTTGTCTTTTATTGTATGATTTGAATTAGTGGAATTTGATTTATGTTTGTCTTGGAGAACTTATTTATTTTTAACCAAGTAGATAGAAACATCTTAGCATATAGTTGCATTCATATACATAGGTTGCATTTCATACATTCTACCATTCCTCTTCACTCCCTTATAGCTTCTTTTGAGCTTAGCATGAGGACATGCTATTGTTTAAGTGTGGGGAGGTTGATAAACCACTATTTTATGGTTTATCTTGTGCTCAATAGAGTAGTTTTTATCAACTCTTTACCCCCTTATTCATACTATTCGCATGTTTTATGTTTTCCTTCCTGATTTTGTGCTATGATTGAAAACATGCTTCTTTGGCCTTTAAATTGCTTATTATTAATCCTCTCTTATTACCATTAGATGCCTTGATATGTGTGTTAAGTGTTTTCAGAGATTATAGGGCAGGAATGGCTGAGAGGATGGAAAGAAAGCATGCAAAAGTGGAAGGAATACAAGAAGTTGAAGAAATTACTAAGCTGTCCAGCCTGACCTCTTCACACTCAAACGGTCATAACTTGAGCTACAGAGATCCAAATGAGATGGTTCCAGTTGCATTGGAAAGCTAACATTTGGGGCTTCGCAACGATATATAATTTGTCAAAGCTGTCCCGACGCCAGGCGACGCAAACGCGTGGATCACGCGGACGTGTGACCTGGCAAAATTGCAATCCACGCAAACGCGTGGACAATGCCTCCGCGTCACTTTGCCGCGACATGAACATAACAGAAATTGCTGGGGCCAATTTCTGGATTGTTTTTGACCTAGTTTTTGGCCCAGAAAACACAGATTTGAGGCTATAAAGTGGGGGAATGCATCCATTCATCATCATGCTATCTTACATTCACTTTTCATAGTTTAGATGTAGTTTTTAGAGAGAGAGGTTCTCTCCTCTCTCTTAGGATTTAGTTTTAAGATTTAGGATTATTTCTTCTTCATCACAGGTTCAATATTCATTTAATTTAGTTTTCCTTCTACTTTTATTTATCCTAGTACTTTGGTTTATTTATTTTTCTTATTGATTCTCTTCCTTTCCAATTTGGCTTATGAACTCTTCATGTTAGATAATAATTTCTATTTAATGCAATTTGAGGTATTTTAGAATTGTGATTCTTATTTAGCTTTTTATATTCTTGGCTTTAATTGATTAATTGGAGGCTCTTGAGTTATTAAACTTATCGTGATTGTTAATTAATTCCTCTAATTGTCTGAAATTCCACTAACTCTAGTCTTTCCTTAGGAGTTGGCTAGGACTTAGGAATCTAACTAATTAGTCCACTTGACTTTCCCTTGCTTTTGTAAAGGTTAACTAAGTGGGGTTAATTTCAATTCTCATAAGAATAACTAGGATAGGACTTCCGAATTTTCATACCTTGCCGAGAGTTTATTTTATAGTTATTTATTTATTTTACTTGTCATTTAAATTACTTGTTCCTTACTTTCAAAACCCCCAATTTACAAAACTCGTAACCAATAATAAGAACACCTCCCTGTAGTTCCTTGAGAAGACGACCCGATGTTTAAATACTTCGGTTATCAATTTTAAAAGGGGTTTGTTACTTGTGACAACTAAAACTTTTGTAAGAAAGAACTTTTGTTGGTTTAGAAGCTATACTTGCAACGAGGATTTATCTGCGAATTTCTAGACCACGCAAAAGTTCTCTCTTTAGTCCACTCCCCTCTTCCACAAGTGAGGGTCATCCCAAATATAGTATTTGGAATCACTCCTCAACTTATCCCTTTGGTATTTAGAAAAGTTAGGGGGGAAGAGTTTTGCAACCAAGTAGTTCGCCATTGGGGCAAACCAAGGAAAACTATCCGACACAGCATGCAAACTATCCAATGGGAATGATTCATCGATCGAAAATGGGTCAAATTTTAAATTCTCAAGGCGGCTTAAATGATCCGCAACTAAGTTTTGAGACCCACTCTGGTTCCTAATCTCAAAGTCGAATTCTTGCAAAAGCAAGATCCAACGTATGAGTCTAGATTTTGACTCATTCTTTGTCAATAAGTACTTTAAAGCTGTATGATCCGTGTATACCACTATCTTGGACCCTAGCAAATAAGATCTGAATTTATCTAAAGCATGAACAATAGCTAGGAGTTCCTTTTCCGTAGTGGTATAGTTGGATTGTGCTGCATCCAAGGTTTTAGAAGAGTAAGCAATGACATAAGGGAGTTTACCATCACGTTGTGCAAGCGCGGCAGCTACAGCATGGTTTGACGCATCGCACATTATCTCAAACGGTAGTATGCAGTTGGGGACTCGCACAATCGGTGCTGTGGTAAGAACTCTCCTTAGCTCTTCAAACGCTTTCACACATGCACTGTCAAACTCAAAGTCCATATCTTTTTGGAGTAGGCGCGACAATGGCAATGCAAATTTGCTGAAATCTTTAATAAAGTGCCTGTAGAATCTTGCATGTCCCAAAAATGAGCGGACCTCCCTCACAGATGAGGGGTAAGGTAAAGTGGTGATAACATCGACCTTGGCTAGGTCTACAAAAATGCCTTCACTAGATACTACATGTCCTAACACTATACCTTGTCTTACCATAAAGTGACATTTCTTAAAATTTAAGACAAGGTTAGTGTCAACACATCTAGCTAAGACCTTGGCCAAGTTTTCTAAGCAATAATCAAATGAAGTTCCATAAACACTGAAGTCATCCATAAAGACTTCCATACAATTCTCCATCAAATCGGAAAAGACACTCATCATACACCGCTGAAAAGTAGCAGGTGCATTACATAGTCCAAATGGCATCCTTTTGTAGGCAAAGGTGCCGAAAGGGCAAGTGAATGTGGTCTTTTCTTGATCCTCAGGAGCAATGTGAATCTGGAAGTAACCAGTGAATCCATCAAGAAAGTAATAATGGGATTTACCCACCAAATGGTCCAACATCTGATCGATAAAGGGCAAAGGGTAGTGGTCCTTCCTTGTAGCGGCGTTCAATCTTCTATATATAATCGATGCACACTCGCCACGCATTTTGTACTCTCATGGTGACCACTTCACCATCATCCTTTTTAACCGCAGTGATGCCCGTTTTCTTGGGAGTAACCTAGACCTGGCTCACCCATTCACTGTTAGAAAATGGGTATATGATACCCGCATCAAGTAGCCTAGTGACCTCCTTCTTTATCACATCGAGGATAGTTGGGTTGAGCCTCCTTTGTGGTTGCCTAACCGGCCGAGCTCCCTCTTGGAGAAATATGCGATGCATGCACTTGCGAGGATCAATCCCCACAATATCGGCTAGGCTCCATCCAATTGCCTTCTTGTGCTTTCTTAGAACATCTATGAGCTTCTCTTCCTCTTCACTAAAAAGCTCACTAGCAATAACGACTGAAAACTTTTGGTTATCCTCTAAGAAAGCATACTTCAAATGAGATGGAAGAGGTTTCAATTCACTCTTTGCCTCAAGCTGAGGTTCCTTTTCATCAAGCTCACAGAGTTCATTCTCAACAACTTTCTCTTGTTTATCCTCTTGATCATCCGTCTCTTCAACAATAGGATAGCACAACTTGTTGTAGTCTTCTTTTCGCACTTCCTCTACCATTTCATCGATTACATCACATCGGAGAACGGAATGCTCTTCGGGAGGATGCTTCATGGCTTCTTCCAAATTGAACTTGATAGTCTTGTCTCCAACCTCAAAGGAATATGTTCTGGTGAAGGAATCTAACTTGAATTTAGAGGTCTTAAGGAAGGGTCTACCAAGTAGAACGGAAGATGAGCTTCTATTTTCTGTTGGAAGGATTTCAAGGATGTAAAAGTCAACTAGAAAGACCAAGTCCTTGATCACCACAAGTACATCTTGAACCTTAAGTATGGCACAAGTATGGCACAACTCTCTGGTTTTTTGTACCAGGGAGTTCATATTGCACCATCGGCGCACGAAGATATATACTACACGGCGTGAGTTCATATACTACATCGTGTGATTTGGATTTTCGAGGGCGAAAATCTCTTTAACGAGGGAAGGATGTAAGGACAGGGTTTTACACGAATAAAATTATTTAAATGCCCAAATTAGATTCTAGAAATTTAGAATGAGAATTTGGAGATTTAAATATGATTTTTGGACTTAGTAGGTCTTTCTGAGTCAGAAAATGTGTTTTCTGCAAAAAAACTGTGAAAAATAACGAACCGGTAGTTAAACCGGTTGAACCGATTCAAGTCTGCTCGGTACCGCATGAGAAAAGTGAAAACCGTCAAAAACCTTAGAAAAATATTAGAAGTTAAAAATTGGGCGTTAATTTTAAAGGTTTGGCCCAAAGTTGGGCCAAACAGGCTAAAAATGCCAACGGGTTGGAACGGGCCCAAGTTGGGCCCAAGCCCAACATATATAAGGGTTCATTTAATAAACCCATGCAGCAACAACACTCATTAAACACAACACACACATCGGAAATTGAAAGAGGGAGAGGAGAAGAGATTGAGTACTATTCACTTCAATCTTCCGAAGCTCATATCTTGAGTTAGAGAGCTCCGATCACCGCACCGTTTGGGCTACGCATTCCTTGTGAAGAGCTCTACAAAACCCATATAAGAAACTGGTAAGTAATGCTCGAATCCTGCTCAGTTCTTCTCCTTAAAGTTTCGAGTTTTAGGGTTTTGGCTAAGTGAAATTTTGTGATTTTTGGGTGTTTAGGTACACTCTAGCCTTTGTTTGATGTTGGTTTTGGCTTCCAAACCTGTTGGGCAAGGTAAGAGGCATTGAAACTCTTGTGAAATTTCAATTATAATGAGCCCTAAGTTGATTTATGATGATTTATGTATATATAGCTTGATTATGGTGAGTTTGGAGCTTGTTGATGCTTGTTGGAGATTCTTGGTGGCTTAGTGTGCGATTAAAAGCTTATCTTGGGCTCAATTTGGGGTTTTCAAGTATATTGGGGATCAGCCAAGGTATGGTTTTGATTTCCTCTATGTAGTATATAATATTCATGGACACTTAGGCTAGTGACCCATAGGATAGGAATGAATTATAATGGTTGTTGAGGTGTTGAATGTTGATGTATGTTTAATAATATTGATATGTTGAGAATGAATGATTGTATGTGGTTGTGATGTAGGAGGATAATTTGTATGGAGATGATTATGACATGGAGTTTTGAAATGAGGAATATGTGAATTTGATAATGATTGTTAGTATTTAAGGATTATGATGTTTGATGTTGCTTATGTGATTTATTATTGTTGATATGGTTGATGTTTGATGATGATTAGTGATCTTATTGGTATATTGATTGTGAATGTTGAGATTGTAGATAAATGATGTGAATGATGATGAGTTGATAAATCATGAATGTTGAATTGGTAAAGGTGGTGTAAGAGATTGGAATTGAAGAAAGTGTTGGTGGATGATTGATTTTGGGTATCACATGATTGATTTTTGGTGGTTGGAAGTGGTATAATATGATAAAAAGGGTAGGTTATGGTGGGAAATGTTGGTAATGTTCAGGTTTTGGGACTTTTATAAAAAGTGGATTTTTGGTGAACTTCGTTTGATCGTAACTTTTGCCTCAGTTTTCAAAATTGATTGGGATTTGTTTGAAAGTAAAGCTTAATTTCTGCAAAGTTGCATAATTTCAACATTTCTGATATTTGCGCATGCACAGCCTTGTGTGTGATGACAAGTCATCTTAGCCTAGTTTCACTAGTCTTTTTCTTTTGTTTTCAAATGCATTATGCACTTTCTTGAGCCATAAGCAAGCCAATTGGGTAGATTTTCATGCTTCCTTTGATTTAATCAACCATAGATGAATTAATGCAATTTCATGAGGTTTTAGGCTATAATTGTCACATATTATGAAAGAATGAATATCTCATGATTTTGAGCATAGCTTTGATGTGTTTGGTTTATTAATGATAGGTGAAGAAAGCTTGGAGAAAGGTTGAAGAAAGAAGGAATGGCTAGGAGGAAGAGAGGACAAAAAGTTTGAGCAAAAGTTTGAGGCAAACGTTGGCGCCATGAACAACACACCCTGGAGAGCAAAAGCTTGCGCCAACATTTGCCTCAAACTTTTTGGCAAACGTTGGCGCCATGAACAACACACCCTGGAGAGCAAAAGCTTGCGCCAACATTTGCCTCAAACTTTTTGGCAAACGTTGGCGCCATGAGTGTGCAAGGGGGAGCCAACGTTTGAGCAAAAGTTTGACCCCAAACTTTGGCTCAAACGTTGGTAGCAGCAAGGATGGGGTGGCTGATATGAAAAGTTTGAGTAAAAGTTTGCCTCAAACTTTTACTCAAGCTTACATGATTCCAAACCCGGTTCACTTCGGTTCTTCTCCAAACTCCAAGAGCAATCAACCAAGGCCTCTATCAACCCAATTCCATCAAGAGGAAAGGCCCAATTGAAGGCTTGAAGACCATTTGAAGAAAGTGTATAAATAGCTTAGGATTTAAGTTCTTCAGAAGCTTTCCTTTTAGTTTTCATAGAGAGTTTTCGGAGAGCTTTTGGTGTGGAGTGAATTTTAATTTCTAAGTCTCGGGGAAGGAGAATTGAATTCCCTTCCTCTTAGTTTTCTTGCTTTCAATTTCAATTACAATTGTCTTGGATCTTGGGTTGGAGAATTGAAGGAATTCTGTTTCAATCTCATCCTGAGACCTCTCTGTTTCTTTGCTGCACAATTGAATTTAAATTTCTGTTAATTGCTTCTTCATCTACTTTCTCTGCAATTTACATTTCCTTTGCAATTGTTCTTGTTGGATCTAGGAAGGCATTGAGATCTAGACTTGGTTATCTAGTCTCTTGGGTCCTGAGATCTGAATTCCAATTTTACTTCCTCTGTTTAATGCTTTTCAATCTCATTTACATTTCTGTTTTTAGATCTGATTCAATCCAAGTTATCTTCTACTTTTCTGTTCGTTGCAATTCACTTTTCCTTGTTTAAATTCTGCAAATCCAATTCCCAATTCCCTTTACAATTCAAGCCATTTACATTTCTTGCAATTTAAGATTCTGCAATTTACATTTCTTGCGTTCTAAGTTTCTGTCATTTAATTTCTTGTTCTTTAAGATTCATCACTTTAAATTTCAGTTCTCTTTACTTTCATGCAATTTACCCACTCCCTTTACTTTCTCTGCAATTTAAATTCTGCAAATCACAAATCTCTCAACCAAATCTTGATTCGCTTGACTAAATCAACCACTAAGCTAAAATTGCTCAATCCTTCAATCCCTGTGGGATCGACCTCACTCTCGTGAGTTTTTATTACTTGATGCGACCCGGTGCACTTGCCGGTTAGTTTTGGGTGTTTTGGAGAAATTCGTTTTTCCACAAAAATATCCCATCAAGTTTTTGGCGCCGTTGCCGGGGATTGAAATAGATTGACAATGATTAAGTGAGGTGGTAGTTTAGATCAAGCACTTTTTCTTTTCTGTCCTTTAATTTTCAATTAACCCACTAACTCTTTGAATTTTTGCTTAAGCTAACTAAAACTTCATTCTAGCAGTAGATTGAAGTGTCACTGGTTTGTGTGTTTCTTATGTTTTGCTTGTATGTCAGGTACAAGAAGAACCACACCCACCTTTCATGAACAAGACGAAAGAACTCTCAGGAGGTTAAGAAGAGCTGAGAGAGGGAAAAATATTGTTGGAGAAGAGGAATCAGAAGAAGAATTCCAAGATATGGAGGAACATTCAACCAATCCACCTGGTGGAGCAGACAATAACAACAACAACCCACCCCAGAGGAGAGTTTTGGCCTCCTATACCTTTGCAAATGCTAGACATTATGGAAGCAGCATTCTCACCCCTAAAGTATGTGGTGAAAGCAATGCATATGTACTATACTTGAAATTAGAATGCATGAATATGTGGAAAAAATGGTTAATGGATAGTTATATGTTTTATTATGATTACATGGATTGACTAAGTTAGGTGGAAAGTTTAAGTTAATTAAGGATTCAGATTTTAGTCCACTTGACCAAATACATTCCTACCTTGACCCTAACCCTATTACAACCATTAAAAAACCTCTTGATATGTGCATTTGTGCATTAAATTTCTGTTGATTGTTAGATGAGGAAGGCAGTGAGATCTAGACTCAGCTATCTAGTCTCTTGAGCCCTGAGATCTACAGTTTTAAATTTTCAATTTCCTTATTTCATTGCTACACCAAGCTTTTTCTCATTTCCGTTTTAGATCCGGTTTAATTCAAGTCATCTTCTACTTTTCTATTTATTGCATTTTACTTTTCCTTGTTTAATTTCTGCAAATCCACTTCCCAATTCCCTTTACAATTCAAGCCATTTATATTTTGACACTGTCAAGTCCAATGGCGTGAATCCTGAGACCTACAAGCTTCTGCTGTTCCCGTTTTCATTAAGGGACAAGGCCGCACAATGGCTTGAAACTTTTCCTCAAGGAAGCATCACAAGCTGGGATGATTTGGTGACTAAATTTCTAGCCAAATTCTATCCACCTCAAAGAGTCATCAGGCTAAAAACTGAGGTGCAAACATTCACACAATTGGATGCTGAAAATCTGTATGAAGCATGGGAGAGATACAAGGCTCTGCTGAGGAGCAATGATGATGATGCAATGGCAAGCAAGCAAGCTTCAAAGCAAATTCAAGAAAAGGAGGAACAATCAAAAATTCCAAAAAAGGTGAATGAAGCAATTGAAGAGCCAACAAAGAATCAAAAGCAACAAGCAGAGAAGGCCTTTGTACCTCCACTACCATATCCCCAGAGATTCAATAAGGAGGCAAAGGACCAACAATTTCACAAGTTCCTTGAGACTTTCAAGAAGTTGGAGATAAATATCCCCTTGGCTGAGGCACTGGAGCAGATGCCCCTATATGCCAAGTTCATGAAGGAGCTAATCAACAAGAAGAGAAGTTGGCAAGAAAAGGAAACTATCATGCTCACTGAAGAATGTAGCGCTGTGATCCAGATGGGTATCCCACCAAAGCTCAAAGATCCAGGGAGTTTTGTAGTCTCATGCACCATAGGCAAGATAACATTGGAAAATGCCCTATGTGATTTAGGTGCCAGCATCAACTTGATGCCTCTATCATTAATGAGAAAGCTTGCCATAGAAGAAATTAAACCCACCAGGATGTCACTAGTCATGGCTAATAGATCAATCAAGACACCCAATGGTATTGTGGAGAATTTACTAGTGAAGGTTGGAAAATTTATCTTCCCCGCAGACTTCGTAATCTTAGACACAGAAGGGGAAGGAAGCAGCTCAATCATCTTAGGGAGACCATTTCTAGCCACAGCAAGAACTACTATTGATGTGGAGAAGGGAGAAATGACCTTCAGGGTGCATAATGAACAAATGGTAATCAATGTCTTCAAATCAATGCAACACCCCTCAGAGCAAGAAAACTACATGAATGTGGACATGATTGAAGGGCTGGTAGAAGAAATGTTTGAAGACAACTATTTGGAGCATCAGAATGGACAAAGAGAGGAAGTGATGGAAATACTCATTGAAGACAAGAAAGAGGACAAACCAAAACAGGAGTTGAAACCTCTCCCTCCTCACCTCAAATACGTGTTTCTTGGGGAAGCAATGGCATTTTCAGTAATTATAAATTCCTCTTTGAACATGGATGAGGAAGCAAGGTTGATTGAAGTATTAAAAACTCACAAAACAGCCTTGGGGGTGGACAATTGAGGACATCAAAGGCATCAACCCTGCTATTTGCATGCATAAAATTTTATTGGAGGAAGAATCAAAACCTGTGGTTCAACCTCAAAGAAGACTCAACCCAACCATGAAAGAGGTGATTCAAAAAGAAGTGATGAAGCTATGGAATGCAGGGATAATTTTCCCAATCTCAGACAGCTCTTGGGTGAGTCCGGTTCAGGTTGTGCCAAAAAAGGGAGGAATGACAGTCATCACCAATGAAAAGAATGAGTTAATCCCCACTAGGACAGTGACTGGGTGGAGAATGTGCATAGACTACAGGAAATTGAATGATGCAACAAGAAAAGATCATTTTCCTTTGCCATTCATCGATCAAATGTTGGAAAGACTAGCAGGCCATGCTTATTATTGCTTCCTGGATGGGTATTCTGGTTACAATCAAATAGTGGTGGACCCCAAGAGAAGAAATTACTCAATGAAGCAAGGAAGTTCTTGTGGGATGAACCTTTTTCTATTCAAGAGATGCTCTGATGGAATGATTAGGAGGTGTGTCCCTGAAAGTGAAATGAAGGACATACTATGGCATTGCCATGGCTCAGCATATGGTGGACACTTTGGACCAGAGAGAACAGCTGCAAAGGTATTACAGAGTGGGTTTTATTGGCCAACCATCTTCAAGGATGCCTTATGGGCATATAGGACAGCTTACAAAACCCCTATTGGCAAGTCACCCTTTCAGTTATTATATGGCAAATCTTGTCACCTCCCTACAGAGCTGGAACATAGAGCTTTTTGGGCCACTAAACTCCTCAACCTTAATTCCCAAGCTGCAGGAGAGAAAAGGTTGTTACAACTAAATGAGTTAGATGAATTCAGGCTAGAAGCCTATGAGAGTGCTAAAATATACAAGGAAAGAGCTAAGAGGTGGCATGATAAGAAGATCACAAAGAAGGAGTTCAAGCCAGGACAACAAGTGCTCCTGTATAACTCAAGGCTTAAGATCTTCCCTGGCAAACCTAAGTCTAAGTGGACTGGCCCGTACTTGGTGACAAAGGTTTTTCCTTATGGGAGTATTGAATTGCTAGATGAAGCAACAAAGAGTCAATTTACAGCAAATGGTCACAGAGCAAAGCTGTACTTGGGAGGACAATGGGATAAGGAAAAAGAGGTCCAGAACCTACAGCCTTCTTGAAAGGAATTGAAGGATGTCAAGCTAGTGACAATAAAAGAGCGCTTGTTGGGAGGCAACTCAACCTGAGGTAGTTTTCTTTTCATAGCTTTTTCAATAAAAATGTTGAATAATTGATATGTATTGCAAGGAGCTAAGTTTGGTGTTGCACACCAAAAACAACTTAAGGGAGAATGGAGGATTCTAAGTTTGGTGTTCCACCAAAACCTCATTCAAAAGCACATTCTAACTTCCTACACATTGCTAGTTCCAAGCAATCAAACAGATTATTCAACCACTTAACTGCTTTTTAGTCTTAACTTCATAACCTTTAGCAAGGATACAAGATTCTGCCTAGAGTTAACCTGCTGTATCCAGAGAAGTGGCAAGAAATTAAGTTTGGTGTTCCCACACCAAATTAAATTCACAAGCCACACTCAATTCATGCATACTAACTGGTCATCTAAGGGCTTGAGAAGCAAGCAACTTTTGAGAATTGTGCAGGAAATTCACCACCATTTGAAGACACTATGCATCATAACTCAAAAGGGCACAACAGAAGGAAGGACAAAGGAACTGCAAACCAATAGGTTGTATTTACACTTAACTCTTGCTGTTGAAAAATGTTTTGACTTGTGTTTTGTTAAAGTGTTCATCTAATACAAGTAGAATCACTCTTA